>NC_081314.1:85111650-85414680 GCF_026419965.1 Kogia breviceps | reverse complement strand
ACAAAAAAACTAACAACATTGGTTGCCCTGTGGAGGAGACATATTGGAGGTATGTGGTCAAGGGAAACTTTTCAATGAAGTATTCTTTTATATATTTTTTGAAGTTTCAGCCATGTGAATGTATAACCTCTTTCCAAGACAGAAATGTTTAAAATAGATGACATTTTCAAAAAGTAAACCATGTCTAAGATTATTTTAAAAGAAATGAGCACTTTCAAAAACACTGTATTCAATAACTAGGTTATATATAACCACAATGATAAAACCATTTTGTAAAAAAGGAACTATCACAATTATGTCTGTAATCTTAAAACTGCTCAATACATGCCCGCCTGAATCACATGGAACACAGCAATCTTAGAGTTAATTTCATCCCAAATCCTTTCTATATTCCATCAATGGTTGAAATAGCACCTACAATGGGTTCCTTCATTTCATTACAATGGGTTTCCTTCAGGGCTACAAGGAAACAGCAGTAAAAACATGAGTTTCTTAAAAAATCCTCATAAGAAATGATTGAGCAAAAAATGTTGAAAATATTTGATTTTTCTAATCACACTGCACATCATTTGCTAAGTAAAAAAGTCAAAATGTCTCTTCATTTATAATGCTAAATTAAAGCATATATTATATATAAACTTTACAGCAATAGTACTTAATAACAGTGTCCATTTAAGGTCACTTTTATTTTAACCACATTAGCTATTATTGCCCCAAAATGACAGAATGCTTTGTAAAAATTAATTCATAAGGAGGTTCTTGAGAAACAGGGTCTCAGGTCACAAAAACGGTGAGAACAAAGCAAGCTACAGTACTAGTGACCACCTGACAGAGTTGTTGGGGAACAAAAATCACAAATCTAAAAATATAAAACAAAATGAACATAAAAGGTTGGCTTTTCTATTCACCATTCAACTTCCAACAGATATTCCCATTAATCATCTCTCACTGAGTTCACAGCACACAGACTTTAACAGCTCTTCCAAAGATGCCTCTTTCTTAACTCCTTTTCCCATCCTACCCTTCCAACTCCTGGCAAACACCTCACTTTTCATCTTTTCTAGAAGAAATTCAAGGAATTCTCTCTACCACACTGTAGTGTCCATCTTTTTACCTATCCTTTTGCCCTTCTCTTCCATCCCACAGGAGGTAGGGTAACTCCTTCCTTTACTTAAAGCATCACTCAACCTCCACCAGGATCTTGTTTGTTTCATCACCCAACCACTTCACATTTCAGGTGCTCCCTTTTCTTTCGCCGCTTCCTTTGTGCCTTCAAAAAAGCAAAAATTTTGTTATTTTGAACAATTTCTTTCGACCCTGCTCTCTTCTCTAACTGTTGTCAAATTTCTCTCCTTCTAGTCAAACTGCCCAAATATAATCCACATCTGTTACCTCCTCCATTTTCCTTCAGGATGCTTCCGTTTCAAACCTTCTACTAAAATAGCCTTATCAAAGTTCCCTAATGTCCTCCTAATCACTGAGTCAAAACTGAAAGAGACCTTTAAGCTTATCTACTCCATTTAGCTCATTATATGGAGAAGGAAGTTGACACTCATGAGGGATTAATTTGACCAACATTATACAGTGAATCATTGTGGGCTGGAATCTTGACAGCCTTCCATCCAGAAGAATACACATTTCTTGATTAAAAAAAAAAAAAGATAACTAACTAAAGCAAGATGACCCCTACTCAAGATTATTTCAGGTATCTCCACAAAAGGAAAAGGAAGAGCCACATTTATAACCTGAAATGAAGGTCAATACAAATAGAGCAACAGATAGTCCAAAGCTCATTTCAGTTGGCTTTGGAATGTGTCCTTGAACTTTATCAATTCCTAAACATCTAAACCAAATAATAAAGTTCCACTGTGAAATCTTTTCAGGAAAGTCAACTTTCCTCCTCATTCTCTCTATTCCTCCCTCCATCATGCACTTGTCTGCAATACACAGTCTAAATCTGAGTGTTGAAAGATCCTGCATAGAAACTGAAGTCAGAGAAGTAGAAAGAGAAACAGGGGAATAAGAAGCAAGGAGTTTCTAGGAGGAGGAAGCAGTCAGCAGTGCTGAATGCTAACTGTGCACATCTTCCCCTACAGACCTATTTCGGACATTGTTGGTCATTTTAAGTAAGTCCCTGGAGTCTTCCTGAATTAGAGCTTAGCCTCTTTTACAAATAAACATGGCCATGAGCATGAAGAGCGTACATTCCTTAACCTACTTGTAATCTACTTGTGCTCAGTCTCTCAGACTGTAAATTCTAAAGACCAAGCTGTAATAGTGTTAGACAAAGATATTTGAAATTCTGCTACCAAAGCTTTCTCTCCATCCAATGCCGTCTTCCATAGCACATTCGAGACAGCCATAATACTACCAAAATAATAACCATCATAGTAACAATAATAACTTAGGACTTTAACAGAGAACTGATAGGAATTAACAGATAAAAAGATTATTTTGTTTACACTCAGCCTCTCCAGGTATTTCTATTCCCACATAATTGGGAGTTCATGGACTTTCTTGCTTCACTCCCTACTGTTTTGTCACACTATTTTCAGCTACCCTACAAATTGAGGAAGGCAAGGATCTATAAAACACCTAACGTCTACCTTAAAACATACAATGCCTAAATTGCAAATGAAACAGACAATTTAAAAAGCAAGGTAATGTTTTATTGGCTAGGAAACATAAGATACTATTTTGATATGATTCTGAATATTAATCTAATAACTTAATTAACACAATGAGGGGAGGCGGGAGAATAGGAATGAGCAAACAAGGGGAAAGACAAAAATGGAGGAATGAGGGATGAAGGGAAAGTAGAGTAAGTTAGGAAGAGAAGAGTCATCCCAGAGGCTGCCCTCTGAGGCTCTGTGTGTTGTCAGCTAGTTTTCCCTCTGACTCCTGTTTCAGAGTCAGTTGGACTTAGAGTCAGGTGACATCCCTGCACAGAGTGTACGAAGAATAGGGCTTCCTCTGGCAAAGCAGTATGCATGAGGTCACAGAGATTCAACCAGGATTCCCAACAGCCTTGTTTAAAAGGAATAAAGATAATGAACACAACAAGAAAGGGAAAGGCAAGAAAGATGGGAGCAATTCCTACATTAGCAAACACCAAGATGCTTCTCTTAATACCTCAATACTCAAGAACAGTAGCAAAGAATAGGCTATCTGATCACCTTAAGTAAATATAATTTTGAACTCAAGGAACAATACTAGTTAAAAATGAACTAAGGGGCTTCCCTGGTGGTGCAGTGGTTAAGAATCCACCTGCCAACGCAGGGGACACGGATTTGAGCCCTAGTCCAGGAAGATCCCACATGCCGTGGAGCAACTAAGCCCGTGCACCAAAACTACTGAGCATGCGCTCTAGAGCCCGCAAGCCACAACTACTGAGCCCGTGTGCCACAACTACTGAAGCCTGCACACCTACAGCCCATGCTCCACAACAAGAGAAGCCACCACAATGAGAAGCCCATGCACTGCAACAAAGAGTAGCCCCCGCTCGCCGCAACTAGAGAAATCCTGTGCGCAGCAAGGAAGACCCAACACAGCCAAAAATAAATAAATAAATAACTTAATTAAATAAATAAGGGGATTCCCTGGTGGTCCAGTGGGTAAGACTCCACGTTCCCAATACAGGGGGCCCAGGTTTGATCCCTGGTCGGGGAACTAGATCCCACATGCACGCTGCAACTAAAAAGCCCACACACTGCAACAAAGAAGTCCACATGCCACAATTAAGAAGTCCACATTCCACAATTAAGAAGTCCACATGCCACAACTAAAAAAAAAGATCCCACATGCTGCAACGAAGATCCTGCATGCTGCAACTAAGACCCAACACAGCCAAAATAAATGAATGAATGAATGAATTTTAGAAAATGAACTAAGAAGTCATTCAATCCAACCTTCCTACTTAGAGGTTATGGGGAAAAAATCATTGTGAGGCCTATTTCCAGTATGGAGGAGTAAACTTCTACAAATTAATCCTCCCACAAATAACAACTAAAACTTTGGACAACATATAAGAAACAACTACCTGAGGGCTCTGGCAAGTGAACAAAATCCAACGTGTTTGGAAGGGAAGTCTAACCTTGGAAGAAGTGACAGTCTTTCAGAGAAAAGGAAACATTTACATACACAGGAGAAATGATTCCAATGACTGCAGACTTCTTACCCAAAGCCACAGAAGGCAGAAGACAGTTGAACAATATTCTTTGTAAAATATAAAAAGAAATTTTAAAAACTGCCAACCTAGAAATAATATATACAGCAAAAATACCCTTGAAGAGTGAAAGAGAGACAAAGACACTTTCAGATAAATGTACCTAAGAAAATTTGTCATGAGCAGACTTGCACAGTAAGAAACGCTAAAGGAAGTTCTTCAGGCTGAAGGGAAATCAAGTGACTGTTGATCTCCTCAACTTAACTATAAGACACAGGAGAGAAATATACATAGTTATTCCAATAGGGACAGGGTAGCTATAAAACACTTAGTTCTAAAACAATTTGTCCAATGAATTTTGTAAAACTGAAAATATAAGGTTGTATTGATTCTTTTGACAATGTTTATTAAACACCTACTACGTGCCAGGCACTGAGCTAGATTTTAAGGCCACAACACTGCACAAAATAATTTATAGATACAGATAATTTTCAGAAACAAAGAACTTTACAACTGAAAGGTATGTTAGAGACCACTGAGCCCAGTCCACCCATTTGATGGTATAGAGTAAGTATCTTGTCCAAATTCATCCAGCTAGTTAGCTGCAAAGCTAAGATACAAGAAACTGTTCATCTAATGTCTCTTTCCTATCCTTTTCCACCAATTCAAAGGAACTTTGAGTAATAAGACAGATTAAACACTATTTTGGTTTAAGACACTATATAAATCTCACCAATTTTAAATAATATTAACCTATATGTGAAAAGAGGCTTGAAACTACATTTTCAGAAAGGAAAGCAGTGACATAAAACAAATCTAAAGGGAAAGAAATAACAGAGACACAGAAGTGGGAGCGGAGATTCATCTAAGTCAGCAGATGACATCTATTTGCACTGGTTAGCACTGCCTGGCATGTGCTACACCACCCCCTGGGGTAATTTACATTTTTTTAAAGCATGTATTTCTAAATTTAGGAAGTTAGGATAATCAGGGTGGAAAAGCCCATCTGTTTGAGTTCACTCCAGCTGCTACAGATTCTGAAATGAAATTTGTGTATTTTCTTGTCTGTTTTGTCTTACCCAGTCTGGAATAGAAGGACATGACAGAAGCATAATTGTAGTAAGGGCAGGGTATCTTATACATATATATGTATATATATATATATATATATATATATATACATACATATATATGTATGTATATATATATATATATATATATATACATACATATATATGTGTGTGTATACATATATATATATAGGTGCACACAACACCTCCACTGTGTTTAAATAATCCTACCACAATTATACAAGCACATGCACTATTTATACACACCTGTGTACACTCATGGTATATGTACAATTTTCTTGTATAATATTTTGTTGAGGTGGTGCTGTGACAGAAACAGAAAGACCCTAGGAAGAGATGATGTTTGACTCTAAAGTGGTTAAAATTAGTGTGAACAAGATAGAAAAAGTAACTGAAGCATTGCTTGGCTGTATTATTTGCCTTTATTGGAAAGAGCATTAACCTGGATTCTGGTCCAAACACTTAACATGTTACCTCTCTGGGTTTCTTATTATACAACCAGAATAGTGCCAGAATATAGGCAAGAGGGGAAGGAAGAAAGAGGTGAGCAAAAAAGAGAAACCAGAGACTAAAGGTGTTTTCCGGATATACAATTCTGGAACTGTATGACAGCTGCAGAAATGTTGACAAAAAGCCACCGTAAGCATAAGAAGTTTTCCCCTTCTAGTCTGAAATTTGCAACATTAAACCCAGAAGCAAATGGATCAATATTTATTTATATACCTTTTTATCACCCCTAAAATATATGAGTATATACATTGGAGGTTAAACAAATATTTAGTAAATACTAAAACAACCTGTAAGTATTTTTTAAATAAACACAATTCAAACAGGACAAGTTTACATTTCTAAAGTACAAAAATAAGGTAAAAGAAAAAGAAAAACAAGCATTATCGAGGATGATGTTTATTACTGGTGATAAACATCAGATGTAATTCTTAATAAAGCCCCCCAAAGAGAAGTTTATTTCTCAGAGAAATAAACATTTCCTGGGTCCATAAACCTCTCCTGAACACCTTCCCACTGTAAGGTACTGTGGTATAAGTAATACTAAGCAATGACTGTCTCAGACGAAATTGTTAAAGTTTTTATTACTGTTCTTAGCAACAGGGAGTCACTTAATCAGAAATAAAAACCATACAACTAACGGGAGTCCGTTTCAAATTCTTGTGTAAGATCCAGCTTATCTAACACAACTAACTGCAAGTGTTACAGAGACAGAACCCAGCACAGGTTGTAACTTCACTAAAGAAACTGATCTATCTGGCGAACATAAACACAAATCCAAAGGTTGTAAAAGCTTTAAAAAGCACATTTACCATGACTTAAGGAAACTTAAGTTCTTAACATAATCTCTTTCTGTGTCAGTTACATTATTCTTAACCTACCACTATATTATAAGTGAACAAGCGTTTCAAGACGACACAGGGACTTAGAGTTACAGACTCTTCCTATGAACCACGTGTGTTAGGGCCATCTCTTCATCATTCAGTGGGGTAGGTGTCATGTGCCTCACTTTCCAATGAAGAAAAAGATTCAAAGCCTAAACAATACTCTGACCAAAGAAGGGGAGAAAACATGGAACCACCTGACCATCTAGTCTACCTAGGTGAGCTGGGGCGCAGGTGCAAAATTCCTCCAAGAAGCAGGACATAAAAGACAACCAGGAAAAAAGGCTGAGCTGGGAAGGCTAGCAACAGGATGAGCAGCACACGGGAAGAGCAGGTACAAACAGTGAAACCGGCTGGACCACAGAGCCAGGCGGGAGGCACAAAAGGTGTCCCACTGGGCTGCTGGAGCCTGACAGGCAGGGTGGGAGGTGTAGGACTCTCAGAGGTGAGGGTGTAGGGGTCCTCGGAACCAGGGGAATCAGGGAAACCAGGGTGGTGTGCGTCATGTGTTCAAAGCTCTCAAAGTAAAAACAGCCTAGAAATATGTCAGCATAAGCAAATAATGGCATGAACGTTAGTGACAAAGATGATGGTCATTTATGGTAATTCATTAGTCAAGCTGTCCTTCCTAATTCTTTTTAAAATCATCTTTAGAAATCTAAAGGGAAAAGCCAATTTTCACCAGAAGGAAGAGATCGTTGTAAATATAGAATTATTGACTATGCAGGAAAATGCTTAGAATGCTGAAGCAAATAGTTCAATGTGTACAGATTACAAGCATAATAGAGCTTCAAATGAGTTGCCATAGCTACAAAAAGATAATTAATTTTGAGGAAACAAAAGAAAAGAGATATCATTGGGGCAGTTTTCAAAGAGCTGAAATAATAAATGTGGCATCCAAATTTAACTCACATTACTTCCTAACAGGAGCTAGCAGTGCTCCTTTCCATGTGACCACTTCTGATGTTGCCACCACACTCAGCCTCCCCAATCTGCTGTGTGCTGCCTCCCCAGTGCTCGGCTAAATCCTATTCAGATACTGCGAGACTCTGCTAGTTCCCTGCTGTTCCATAAAGTCTCTCTGAAGTCCAGTTGCTCTTACAGCTTGAGCTATACAATTATCACTTATGATTTATGAAACAAATATCTATTAAGCACTGGCTGTGTACCAGGCACAGTGCCTAAAGGTAAGGAAGGAAGAGGAGGGTTAACCAAAGCAGAGTGTGTAGACTACAGAAAACAGGACGGGCTAATGTCTGAACAACGTTCTATGGAGATAGGGAGGGGAAAAGCCAACTCAGGGAGACCACATGAAGGTGACATCCAACCTCGGTCTGGAAGCATAAGCCTTATTTTTCAGGTCCAGAAGAAAGAGGAAGAAAGGGGATTTCAAGTTGAAATGACAGTGCTTTCTTTCTCTCCTTTTCCTGAAGCAAGAAGAGGGTAGGTTTGGGATACCAAAAGGCACTAGAGGTGTGACCTTATTTAACTTTTCCTTGTTTATAAAATGGAAATAATGCAATGGAGTGATGAAAATTAATTATATAATGTACATTTGAAGGGCTAGCATCTAGTAGGCATTCAAAAAAATGTTTCCTCCCTTCCCTCCTTGAAAACTGTCAACTCAGTGAAGGCAGGAAAGGAGCTGTGCACTTCTATCCTACCACCTGCGGTGTCTAACACAAAGGCCAAGCACAATTTCTTCTTCTTTTTTTTTTTTTTTTTTTTTTGTGGTACGCGGGCCTCTCACTGTTGTGGCCTCTCCCGTTGCGGAGCACAGGCTCCGGACACGCAGGCTCAGCGGCCACGGCTCACGGGCCCAGCGCTCTGCGGCATGTGGGATCTTCCCAGGCCGGGGCATGAACCCCTGTCCCCTGCGTCGGCAGATGGATTCTCAACCACTGCGCCACCAGGGAAACCCCACAATTTCTTCTTTGTATAATTATTTTTCAATCATTCCCCTTTGAACGTGAGAACTTATAATTTACCATGCCAACTTATTTGAAATAAATAAAAACAACGTTCTAAACTCTGTTATGGCTCATGCTGTATTATCCAACTGGCACACCAAACAAATACCTAAGGCACCACAAGGCAGGAGGGAGAGAGAGGGTTTTTTAAGGTTGATATTTGATATTTCAGAACAAAGATTAAAGCAGTCCTCCTGAAGGAAAAATCACAACTGTGCTCAACTTGCTTACTCCTGCTTTACAGTTTAGGATTCATTTTGAGTTTCACAGGAAAGGCACCATAATCTTTGCATGCTTAGGGTTCTAAAGGTCTTTATAAGCCCTGCTCACACAGCTCATGTAAAAGTTCCCCAAATTCTTCTCCAGTTAGGCCCTAGAATGGGGACAAAATCACCACAAAGTCAGAGCTTAAAAGAAAATGTAATCCAGTCACTGACTGTCTGAGCCTGACACAGCACTAGGCACTTTACATATTATCTTACCCTTCCAGGCCCTTAACTTCAGGTACTGAAATTCACGCTACTCTCCAACCACACAATCAACTTTCTCGCTTGGAAACAGGGCTAATATTCGTCTAGCTCACAGGCTTGTCTTAAGGATCTTCAAGTAAATGTACCTAAAATGCCTGGGTGATGCATGGCACATGGTGGGTACCAAATAATGGCAGTTATGGCCTTAATGGAAATTTGACATCTAGACTGAAAATTTGGGACACTAGAAGCAGGAGAAATGTGTTGACTTAAGAGAGGCATCTAGAAGTGGTGGAGCTGCAGAACTGAAGCCTGTCAGAGCTGGCACTGGAGGCAGGACGGCTTGGCTTGCCAACCCTTTGGCACATGTGCCCAGAGCCTACTCAACTCCAGTGTTCCAAGCTGTTTAACCACATTCGGTTCGCTGTGGGCACCTCAGTATCAAAAAAGCCTGCCAGATCCAAGTATTTTAAAAAAGCACTCCAAGTGATCAAGCAAATAAAGAGGCTTTTCTTAAAAGATCATGCATTGAGATTCAATAAACCACTGTCATACGGTTCTTGCAATTGTTTACACATTTGCTGCCATGTTGGTACGTCAGCTTAATTTAAAAACCAGGACAAAGCTCAAGGTGGGCGCCTCTGGCCAGAGGAGGACCCTAGATTCTGTGGGATTGGCTGTGCATCTAAACCAAATGTTAACAAGAGGACAGCAATAAGTAAGTTTGCATTTCTTTGTTAATAAATAAGCATGTGCAAAGAAACAGTCTATTTTCTCTCAAACTGATATGATCTTCTTACCACTTCTCACCTCCCAACAACCCACCCCAAAACCAGATGGGTAGTGGGGGTGCAGGGGATAACTCAATTCAGCCCAATCTGGTCATCTAAGGCTGATCCGATAATCTGAACAACTTCTTGAAGTAATCTCATAGATGTCTCTTTTGGATGGCTCAGATAAACGCTCCGTCTTTCAGATTTCTTTCCCCTTGTCCTGCTTCTCTTCAAGATCGTATCTGACTGCATGAAGGACAGAGTCCTCAAACTACCCCAAGGCACAGAAGAAAGCTGGCCCTCATATCCACACAAAGTTCTCTGGGTCTTTACTGGCCTCTGCTGTAGAGTATCTTAACTCGCTACTCCCAGACTAATAACCAGTAAGTTAAGACTGGTTCTCTGTGGGGATGTTCCTTCCAGTGGTGGTGGTGGTGTTGGATGGGGAACAGTGGTGGCTACGTGCTGGTTCCCATCCTTATTCAGGGGTCCTGGCCATTTGCCTCTGATCTTGAAATTCCTGCACACATGGATTTCTTCATTCTAACCTCAGACCTCTATCACCAGGATACACAAGCACTACGAGGTCTCTTACACACTTCATGCAGGCCCTAGGGAACCAGGAGCACTTCCCCAGACTCCACCTGCCTTCTGCCACTACCTCCACAACATCACTCCAGCACATGTTGAAAGTGGCCAGCTGCAGAGCTGGAAGACCCCAAGAACCATACCACCAGGAGGCAACACTGCATTCATACAGTGTGACAAATTAAACAATAATGAGCTGAATCATGTTTGTCTCTTAGACTAAACTCATGGAGTCCTGAAGAAGGAATCCTACACTTCTTCATCTTTCTATCCCCAGGTGCCTGGAGCATAATAAGCCCTCCTTTTTTTGTTTTGTTTTTTCCTTAAAAACTGCTGAATAAAGAAAAAAACAAAGGTGTTCTGCCTCATCAACTGGGATGAAGACCAGATCAGCAGTGCACAAGGCCGTGAATAACTATCTGGCTCTACCTTCTTGCGCCTGACACTTCAACTACTACATATCTGCACTTCAATTTCCTCACATGATTCTGACAACAAGTGTTCCACAATTACTCCTTTTCTGATTCACATAAATCTCCAAGTTGTAACTGCGCTTACAGTTTTAACTATAGTTACATGTGTGTTAAATTCTTTAAGACCAGGTACCATACTGAATACTCTGTATGACCCACAATGCCTCGTACAGTGGTGTACATAGAGTAGGTTTCTCAACCATTTATTGGAAAATGAAAGAATATACTTTTAAAAGTTGAGATATTCTCACCAAGAAAAATACCAAATGTGTACAACACAAAAATTTCTGTGACATCTCTGAAAACCATTTTTGGACCATGGGTTAAAATCCCTGGTACAAAACAAATGTAAGGTGGTGTTGTTATGATGCAAGGTACTCAGCAATATAAAACACTATTATAAGACTAAAGTTATTATTTTTAAAGGAGAGTACTGTATAATGGTAAAATTAAGATCATGAGATTCAGAATCTAACCTCAGTTCCAGACAATGAGGATGATATTAATGAAGGAGAAGGAGACACTGATGGCAAAGATGGCAGTAGCAACAGAGGAGAGAGAGGGAGATAACAAAAAAGGAGAGAAGAAATTAATGCCATAAAGAGGAAATTAACAAATGAATGCTATTTAAGAAAAAGGTCAGATTTCATACCGTTCTGTTTGGGTCCTTATGTATCTTTTGGGAAATGAGTCATTATGGCCTGATCATTGTTACTAAGCATTTACTGATCACTTACCATGTGCAAGGCACTATATTAGAACTTGGAGGCAAAACGAAGTGTAAGGCCACATTAAAGAACTCATCTAACCAAGAAGACTGGAAATAAATATAAGAAAGTAAACCACGACAGTAAGTTTCAGTCCTTCCCTCCCAATTCTCATCAAACACACAAAAAATTAGTTCCAGGTGGGCTGCAGGTCAAAATATAAAAGATGAACAGTACAGCTTCTAGAAGATTACAGGCAAAGATTTCTTAGCCAAGACACAAAAAGTGCTAGTCAAAAAGGAAAAATTGTCAAAACTAAATTAATTAAAATTAAAAACTGTTCTTTAAAAGACACTAAAGTATGAAAGTAAAAAGGCGAGTCACAGAGTTAAAGATTTTGCACCACACACAACCAATAAAGTGCCAGTATTTCAGCAAACATTTTTAAAACCTATACAAATCAGGGGGAAAAAAGACATATAGATTCTCAGCTTTTAAAAATTGGCAAAAACGCACAGGTTCATCAACAGAGAAATAGATAAACAAATGCAGCATATACATAACAATGAAATATTACTCAGCCATAGAAAGGAATTAAGTTCTGATACCTGCTGTAACATGGATGAACCTCAAAAACATGCTAAGTAAAATAAGCCAGTCACGAAAGGACAAACACTGTATGACTCCACCTATATGAGGTACCTAGAATAGGCAAATTCATAGATAGATATATAAATAAATTAGGTGTTACCAGGTGCTGCGAGAAGCGAAAATGGGGAGTTATTGCTTAATATTTATAGAGTTTCTGTTTGGGGTGTTAACAAAAGTTTTGGAAATAGATAGTGATGATGGTTGCACAACACTGTGAAAGTGCTTAATGACACTGAACTGCACACTTAAAAATCGTTAAAATGGCTAATTTTATGTAACATTTTACCACAATTATTAAAAATTAATAATGTAATACACCAAAAAACATTGTTTGTATACTTTAAATGGGTGAAATATATGGTATGTTAATTATATCCCAATAAACTTGTTGTTTTTTTTTTTTTTGTGGTATGCGGGCCTCTCACTGTTGTGGCCTCTCCCGTTGTGGAGCACAGGCTCCGGACGCGCAGGCCCAGCGGCCATGGCTCACGGGCCCAGCCGCTCCGCGGCATGTGGGATCTTCCCGGACCGGGGCACGAACCCGTGTCTCCTGCATCGGCAGGCGGATTCTCAACCACTGCGCCACCAGGGAAGCCCAATAAACTTGTTTTTTAAAAAACTGGCAAAAGACTTGAACAGACAATCCACAGAAGAGGATACCTAAATGGCCAGTAAGAAGGGGAAAAGGTGAGCAACCTCACTAGTAATCAGGAAAGTGCAAAATGCAAAATACCTACAAACAGGCACACACAATGAGATATCTTGATTCGCCCATCAGAATGACTGAAGTAAAATAAGTTGACAATATTTGGTGTTCACAAGGACGTAGAAGAAATGGAACTCTCATACACTGCTAGAAAGCTGTGAAGATCAGCACAATCACTTTGGGAAAACGGCAGTACCTACAAAAGCTGAATATACGCAATTTGTTTCTTAGGTATATACCTAACTCTGATTATGCATCAAAAGACACATAATGGTCACAGCAGCATTGTTCATTATAGGCCAAAACCAGAAACCACCCAAATGTCTATGAGTAGTAGGATGGATAAATCGATACCATGGTGTATTCATACACTGAAATGCTATACTGTAATGAAGATGAAGAAATTGTAGCAACGTGGAAAAATCACATAAACAATGCTTAATTTTCAAGGCCAGACACGAAAGAATGTATAATGAATATGGATTATTCTATTTATATAAATTTCAAAAACAAACTAATTTCTGGTATTAGAAGTCAAAAAGTGGTTACCTTTGTCAGTCTCCCAAGGCAATAGAAATAAAAGCAGGGCTTCCCTGGTGGCACAGTGGTTAAGAATCCGCCTGCCAATGCAGGGTGCACAGGTTCGAGCCCTGGTCCGGGAAGATCCCACATGTCGTGGAGCAACTAAGCCGGTGCGCCACAACTACTGAGCCTGCACTCTAGAGCCCGCGAGCCACAACTATTGAAGCCCGCATGCCTAGAGCCCATGCTCCACAACAAGAGAAGCCACCACAATGAGAAGCCCACACACCACAATGAAGAGTAGCCCCCGCTTGCCGCGACTAGAGAAAGCCCGTGAACAGCAACAAAGACCCAACTCAGCCAAAAATAAATAAATAAATAAATGATTTTTTTTTAATTTTAAAAAATAAAAAAAGAAAAAAACTAAACAAATGGAACCTAATCAAATTTATAAGCTTTTGCACAGCAAAGGAAACCATAAACAAAATGAAAAGACAACCTATGGAATGGGAGAAAATATTTGCAAATGATGTGACCAACAAGGGCTTAATTTCCAAAATATACAAACAGCTCACGCAACCCAATAACAAAAGAAACAAACAACTCAATCAAAAAATGGGCAGAAGACCTAAACAGATAGTTCTCCAAAGAAGACATACAGATGGCCAATAAACACATGAAAAGACACTCACCATTGCTAATTATTAGAGAAATGCAAATCAAAACTACAATGAGGTATCACCTCACACCAGTCAGAATGGCCATCATTAAAAAGTCTACAAATAATAAATGTTGGAGAGGGTATGGAGAAAAGGGAACCCTCCTACACTTCTGGTGGGAATATAAATTGATACAGCCACTATGGAAAACAGTATGGCGGTTCCTCAAAAAACTAAAAACAGAGTTGCCATATGATCCAGCAATCCGACTCCTAGGCACATTCCCAGACAAAACTATAATTTGAAAAAATACATGCAACCCCATGTTCATAGCAGCGCTATTCACAATAGCCAAGACATACAAACAACCTAAATGCCCATGGACAGATAACTGGATTAAAAAGATATATATATACAAGATGTATATATACAATGGAGTGTTACTCAGCCATAAAAAGGAATGAAATCATGCCATTTGCAGCAACATGGATGCACCTAGAGAGCATCATACTAAGCAAAGTCAGAAAGAGAAAAACAAATGCCATATGATATCACTTATATGTGGAATCTATACTACAACACAAATGAACATATCTACACAACAGAAACAGACTCACAGACATAGAGGACAGACTTGTGGTTGCCAAGGGGGACGGGGGATGGGAGAGGGAAGGATTGGGAGTTTGGGATTCACAGATGCAAACTATTCTATATAGGATGGATAAACAACATGGTCCTACTGTATAGCACAGGGAACTATTCCATATCTTGTGGTAAACCATAATGGAAAAGAATATGAAAATGTATATGCGTGCATAACTGAATCACTTCGCTGTATGGCAGAAATTAACACAACATTGTAAATCAACTATACTTCAAAACATTTTGTTTAAAAAGTGGTTACCTTTGGGGAGCAGGGAATGGTAGGATGACTGAGACGGTCTTTTGGGGCTATTGGGTGTGGGCAATGCACACCACTGGATCTAGATGATGGTTACCTAAGTATATGACTTACGATAATTCACTAAGTAGTACTCAATATTTCTACACTATTTTTGTGTATATTACACTGTCCTGGTCACTATTCTCTTTTCTAATAAGTTTAACAACTTTTAAATATAATCCAAAAAATAACTCCGTATTTCATCGTTCTTCAGTGGACTGAACAACGTATAAATTCTAGAAAGGCATCAGGAACATGTCAGAAGAAAGTGGGAAGCTACTGTAAACTTAGCTCCATAAAGGAAAAGGCTGAGTAACTACTAAAGATTTTCGGAGTTTGTGGTTGTTATTGCTGTTGATGGAAGGGAGAAATATAATGGAAACAGTGTTTGACAGAAAAGCAACCTGACAGAGAAGAAAGGATGGATCAAAGAGAAGAAAGGTGAAATAAAGACCCACTAGAAAACTGTCAGAATACTGTAAACTTAAAATGATAAGGATCTAAATTAAGGAAGGTGGTGAGGAAAGAAAGGAGAGCAAGAAATTAAGAACGCTAAGAAATAGTTTAGATTCGGTGGTGTCAGATGTGAAAAAAATGAATTATTTTTGCCAAGGCACAGGCCATGGGATCATGCACTTGTACAGCATGACTGCCACAGTCTCCAAAGTCTGGACAACATCAGAAGCTTGGGCCACACATAAAATCAGTCTGCCTGAGATTTAATTATAAATATATGCATGGGTGTGTGTGTGTGTGTGTGTGTGTGTGTGTGTATACACACACGCACATCACACACGTATATATGCGAACTGCCACATATAAAATTAGATAACTATGTGTGTGTTTACATATTAGCAAGCATATATGAAGTAGAAAGGCAAGTAAAGGTTTTGTGAAGTTAATCTGAATGTGGAAAAGCTGAAGAAGTGCACTCACTGTACCTGGGATAACTACACCACAAGGAGTGGGGGAAAGGGCTCCATTACCCTCTTTCCCAAGTCAAAGAGAAAGCTGGCAGGCCGACTTCCACTATGTCAAGAGAATCTGAGATGAGAATTCAAGAGGAAGTGCTCAAGATTGCGAATTATTTTCGTGTTCATGGTCATCATCATCAGTTTATAGAATATTCGTTAGACGTTGACGGAATAAGCAGATTTGATTTATTTCAATGCAGGCAGATGGCTTGGTGGTGGAAATTGTGAAGAGATTTACTGAGCGGCTTCATCAGATCAAGGACATTATGGAATTAAAGGGCTCTAAGAGACCTTACTGGTCCAGCTCCCAGTGGCTCACAACACTGCACTTTCTTATTAATGAGAAAGACAACTCAACCCCCTGGATTCGAAGTAACCAGGGAGGGAGGAGGGAAGAGCACAATTCATTTGTTCAAAGGAGTGCAAATGTTAACACGGAAACTGGAGATGTCAAAGGGCAACTGAACCATGTCTTGCTCTGAGGACAATGAAATCACGAATTAGGAAGAATTAAAAGTGACATTTTCAGAAAATATTTTCATGAAAATGAATCATATTTAAGTTTCTATAACTATTTTGGAGTACAAACCTCAAGAACCTTCTCTACTAGTGTGTTTTAGTTTCAGGAAAAATTTAATGATCTGAACACAAACCATACTTACCAAGAAAACACAGTAGGCAGTGAGTTTATGAATCTCAGAATTAATTTGGAAGTTCTGCTAATGTGACTAACTGTCCATTTGGGAGACTACCTGGCTTTGTATACAAACATTCTCTTTCATGAAAATGCACAAAGAACAGCTGGGAAACACTGGCAGTGACATACGTCAGAATTAAGATGCGCCCAGCCACATCTCTCCAAAGCTTTTATCACTACCTCCCTGACTAAAACTCATTGTTTTTTAAAAGCTCACAGGCTTTTCACCTTTAATCAACAGCAGCACTACTAAAATGTCTATATTCATCATGTAACCCAGTATAGATAAATTTTCACACCTATGCCTGGCTTAGACCAAGAAAAGTCATTATGAGATAAAAGCAGAGAAAGGTCCTAAAAATCAATTTAAAGGACGAGAATATAGTGATTGTGGTAAAAAGTTTTTCTGTCACATTTAAAGCCTGTTCACAACTGACCCTCTCCTGACACATACGATACCTATCTATGCTATAAAGGATTTAAGAAAGTAAAGATGTATGTACATAGCCTGAGTCAAAGTGAACAGAAATTAATTTTAAAATATAATTCTTTATATTTGAAACCACTTTTTATAAAGTTTCTACAACAGATGAAGATGGTCTTAATTCCTAGAACAGATATCACCATAAAGCCTCATTATATTGATGGGGGAGAGGGGGAGGAAAGTCATATAACTATTTTAGGAAAAGTTTTATAAATATGTTAACACCAGTTATATATTATCTCCAGCTTATTTTATTGCCAATATTCTCAATACTTGGAAGCCAAGTTAAAGAATCATGAGATCACAGAGCTGGAAAAGAAGAGATTACCCTACCTAATCCCTCATTTTGCAGATGAAAGCAGGCCTGTAGAGCTGTATCATGTGTCCCAGGTCACACCTCCATTGACAACCCTGGATAGAACTCTTGCCTCCTGACTCAAGTTAGGGCTTAGCAATCCTTATAACAGTAACTACTACTAACCAAGCATTTTCTATATGCCAGGCACTATGCTAGACAGTTGAGAGATGTGCCATTTCATTTAATTTAGTACTTGTCAACGCACTGATACAAGATGATCAGACTCAAGCTCAGGACATCATAACACTCCCAAAGTCAAAGAGCAAATAAATAAGTCAGGAATTCAAACCCAACCTGTCTGACTATACAAACCCATGAACTTTTACACAATGCTCGTCTCCCCCCAAATGCTAAATGTGTACATCCAAAAATTTCCATTTGGGGCAACCTAGACTACAAAAATACCTACACAAATTATACGTTATATGTACAAAGATGTTTACTACATCATTAATATCACAAAATCAGAAACAACATAAATATCCAATAATGGGGAAACAGCTAGATAAATTACAGTATATACATGCTGTGAAATACTAAATGGTCACTAAAAAGAATGAGGTAGGGGCTTCCCTGGTGGCGCAGTGGTTGAGAATCCGCCTGCCGATGCAGGGGACACGGGTTCGTGCCCTGGTCTGGGAAGATCCCACATGCCGCGGAGCAACTAAGCCCGTGAGCCATGGCCGCTAGGCCTGCGCGTCCGGAGCCTGTGCTCCGCAACGGGAGAGGCCACAGCAGTGAGAGGCCCGCATACCGCAAAAAAAAAAAAAAAAAAAAAAAAAAAAAGAATGAGGTAGATCCATGTAACAGATGTGGTAAGATACCCATATTAAATTGTTATGTTTTAAAAATAAGTTGCAGAACAGTATTTATGGCATTATTTATTTTTTTAAAAAAATTACATGTGCAAGCAGGCTTTGTTTGTGATTAAAGAAAGGTTCAGAACAATGCACAGTAAAAGGAGAGAATTCGGTGGGTTTGAGTCAATTCTTAAACACTTCTGCATTGTCTGAATTTTTAGGCTATGTTACTTTTATAATTTAAAAAATTATCATACAGAAATAAAGATTTTTAAATGAGTTTACTATTTATATTTTTAAATGCATGCATACTACATTTAATGCCATCCCCCATAACATAGAATAATTGTGTGGCTATTTGTCTCTAAAACACTTTTCAAAAATAAAGAAACTAACATCCCATTACAGTACACCAGCATTTCAAGTCTAGTCCACGGACCCACGGAGGTCTCCCAGATTCTGTCAGAAAGTCCATGAGGTAAAAGCTTTTTTCTTAATAATGGTAAAGTGTTATCTGCCTCTTTGCCTGAGTTTACATTTGCACGGATGGTGCAGAAGCAGTCGTGGGTAAAACTGCTGGTGCCTTGGCACAAGTCAAGCCACTGTCACGAAACCGTAGGAGAAGTTACTGTAGTCATCACCATCACGCACTCACAGTTAAAAAAGGAAAACCAGTTTTTAAAAAATGTCTTTGTGAAGCAACAACAGCAGTTTCATTACATCTTGACCTTCTCTAATATTCTGTGTGAGTGAACGGGCAGAATGAAACATGAATCCCATATGTGGCTACCAGAGCCAAATGGTGTCCCAAGGAGAAGCGCTGGGGCAGCTGCTGGAGCTCAAGGCTAACTCAACTATTCGCTTTTTCCATGGATCAGGACTTGTACTTGAAAGAACAACTGACAGACTAATCATTCAGACTTAGGTACCTGGATGACATTTTCTCAAAATTGAACAAAGTAAGACTCTCACTTCAAGGGAAATAACTGACAACTTTGTTGCCAAAGATAAAATTTGAGTAAATATTAAAATTTGGAAAGCTTGAATCTGCCATTGTGAGCTTAATGTCTTCCCAATACTTAAAGGCTGTTCTGGTGAGATAATTGGTGATATTAATATGTGATTATTTTTTTACATTTTATAAAATGTAATACATATCAACATTTGTAAGGTCTGCATAAGTGAACCAATATTTTCCAAATATTATTATTCAACTGAATAATTATTCAACTGAATAATCAATGAATAATGTTACAAAAAAAAATTACTCATGAGTAAAAGATCCATTTAAAGTACAATATTTAGGGCTTCCCTGGTGGCGCAGTGGTTGAGAATCCGCCTGCCGATGCAGGGGACATGGGTTCGTGCCCCGGTCCGGGAAGATCCCACATGCCGCGGAGCGGCTGGGCCCGTGAGCCATGGCCACTGAGCCTGTAGGTCCAGAGCCTGTGCCCCACAACAGGACAGGCCACAACAGTGAGAGGTCCGCATACCACAAAAAAATAATAATAATAAAAATAAATAAAGTACAATTTTAATATCTATTAAAGTGGACTTTAATATAATGGAGTAAGAAATGTTTATTGATATGGTTGCTGATTCTTCATTGCAACCAGTCTTTAAGATACTACCACTTAAAGTGTTTGGGTAGAATATCAAAGAAGAATAACCAAAATTATCTTAAAATGCTATCAAAATACTCCTTCCTTTTCCAAATACATAGTTGTGTGAGGCCAGATATTCTTCATATAGTTCAACCAAACCAAGACAACACATCATAATAAACTGAATACAGAAGCAGATAGGAGAATCCAGCTGTCTTCTAATGAGCCAGACATTTAAGAGTGTTCCAAAAATGTAAAACAATGTTACTCTTCTTGCTCATATTTTTTGGTTTTGGAAAAATTCTTACTTGTCATAGAAATGTACTATGTCAACATATAATGGTTATATTATTGTTGTTTTTAAATTGATTAATACATATTTTTAAATTTTCTCACTTTTAGTTTCTAATATGGTAAATATTGATAGACATACACACATAAACAAAAGCTCTTCTGGTCCTCTATAATCATTAAGGTCCCAATAATCTTTTTTTTTTTTTTTTTTTGGTGGTACGACACGGGCCTCTCACTGTTGTGGCCTCCCCCGTTGCGGAGCACAGGCTCTGGACGCGCAGGCTCAGCGGCCACGGCTCACGGGCCCAGCGCTCTGCGGCATGTGGGATCTTCCCAGACCGGGGCATGAACCTGTGTCCCCTGCATCAGCAGGCGGATTCTCAACCACTGCGCCACCAGGGAAGGGAAGCCCCCCAATCATCTTTAACACCAAAAAGTTTGAGAATCTTTGCAGTGTACTGTTAACACATTTTTCATGTGTTCTTCATACTGCCTTAAGTCTTTGCCAACAAGTGGAAGTATAGCAATCTGTACTTATACATGGGCAATAAGCATAAGTGAACTGTACTACAAACTTTCTCAACCAATGAAAGCATAAAATGTTAGCCTGATTTGAATATGTTCTGCAACAAGCGATGTTCACTACACTTCAGCCTCTCTTTTTGCCACGTATTTGTGTTCTGGCAAATGAACTTGACAAACAGGGGCTGTTAAAAGTTGTATAACTGATAGTGATGGGCATGGTCCAAAGAAACAAAGATTAGTATAATGATACTTAAAATTGATGATACTTAAATGATGATGCGAAAGATCCCGAATAGTCAAAGCAATCTTGAGAAAGAAAAATGGAGCTGCAGGAGTCAGGTTCTCAGACTTCAGACTATACTACAAAGCTACAGTAATCAAGACAGTATGGTACTGGCACAAAAAAAGAAATATAGATCAATGGAACAGGATAGAAAGCCCAGAGATAAACCCACACACATATGGTCACCTTATTTTTGATAAAGGACGCAAGAATATATAATGGAGAAAAGACAGCCTCTTCAATAAGTGGTGCTGGGAAAACTGGACAGCTACATGTAAAAGTATGAAATTAGAACACTCCCTAACACCATACACAAAAATAAACTCAAAACGGATTAAAGACCTCAACATAAGGCCAGACACTATCATACTCTTAGAGAAAAACATAAGCAGAACACTCTATGACATAAATCACAGCAAGATCCTTTTTGACCCACCTCCTAGAGAAATGGAAATAAAAACAAAAATAAACAAATGTGACCTAATGAAACTTAAAAGCTTTTGCACAGCAAAGGAAAACATAAACAAGACCAAAAGACAACCCTCAGAATGGGAGAAAATAGTTGCAAATGAAGCAACTGACAAAGGATTAACCTTCAAAATTTACAAGCAGCTCATGCAGCTCAATATCAAGAAAACAAACAACACAATCCAAAAATGGGTAGGAGACCTAAACAGACATTTCTCCAAAGAAGATATATGATTGCCAACAAACACATGAAAGGATGCTCAACATCACTAATCATTAGAGAAATGCAAATCAAAACTACAATGAGATATCATCTCACACCAGTCAGAATGGCCATCATCAAAAAATCTAGAAACAATAAATGCTGGAGAGGGTGTGGAGAAAAGGGAACACTCTTGCACTGCTGGTGGGAATGTAAATTGATACAGCCACTATGGAGAACAGTATGGAGGTTACTTTAAAAACTAAAAATAGAACTACCATACGAACCAGCAATCCCACTACTGGGCATATACCCTGAGAAAACCATAATTCAAAAAGAGTCATGTACCACAATGTTCATTGCAGCACTATTTACAATAGCCAGGACATGGAAGCAACCTAAGCGTCCACCGACAGATGAATGCATAAAGAAGACGTGGGGGCTTCCCTGGTGGCGCAGTGGTTGAGAGTCCGCCTGCCAATGTAGGGGATGCGGGTTCGTGCCCCGGTCCAGGAGGATCCCATATTCCACAGAGTGGCTAGGCCTGTGAGCCATGGCCACTGAGCCTGTGCATCCAGAGCCTGTGCTCCGCAACAGGAGAGGCCACAACAGTGAGAGGCCCACGTAGCACATATATACAATGGAATATTACTCAGCCATAAAAAGAAACAAAATTGGGTTATTTTTAGTGAGGTGGGTGGACCTAGAGTCTGTCATACAGAGTGAAGTAAGTCAGAAAGAGAAAAACAAATACCATATGCTAACACACGTATATGGAATCTAAAAAAAAAAATGGTTCTGAAGAAACTAGGGGCAGGACAGGAATAAAAACGCAAGATGTAGAGAATGGACTTGAGGACACAGTTAGGGGGAAGGGTAAGCTGGGACGAAGTGAGAGAGTGGCATGGACATATATACACTACCAAATGTAAAATATACAGCTAGTGGGAAGCAGTCGCATAGCACAGGGAGATCAGCTCAGTGCTTTGTGACCACCTAGAGGGGTGGGATAGGGAGGATGGGAGGGAGACGCAAGAGGCAAGAGATATAGGGATATATGTATAGCTGATTCACTTTGCTATAAAGCAGAAACTAACACACCATTGTAAAGCAATTATACTCCAATAAAGATGTTAAAAAATAAAAATAAATGATGATGATACTTAAGGCATCTGCAAGCACACTGTTGAGGATGCAGTTATGATTAGTATAAGACTTTGGACATTTTTAGAGCTATAAACATCACTGCAGACTGAGAGGATGGTCCATAAAGGAATGAATCACAGCTGGAAGAAACTATATCTGGAAATACATAGCCTTCAAAGGACGGAAAGGGAATGGGCGGGGAAGACAACTAGCAATCTCCACCAGGAGGAGGTTATAACGCCTCCCACATGAAGCTGACTGAGTTAATGCTCCTATTTCTTAAAAAGCTTCTCTAGTACTTTATACACATGATGTGGGGAGGGGGAGAGAGGGCTTAGACCACATAAGGAGTGATTTTAATTAATTTTCTCCATTCTTGGGAGACTAGTTCTAACACACAGGCCCTCAGGACTAAGAATACAAGTGACGTAAATGGGAAACTTCGAGGTTTTAAATAGATTCCCAAAAGTCCAACATCATTCTTCACTACATGGAGCAAAACCTTCAGAAATTCCTTAGGAAAAAAAAATATCTCAAGATGGACAACTTCAAAGTTTTAGGATTAAAGATAAGCTAAGAATCAACTTTAAAAGATATGTGAATACAGCATTTCTAAATAAACTTCTAAAATCATACAATTTGAAAAGACTATGAAAATAGAACTCTATCACCTCTATTCCACAAAACATACAGCAAGGTTTAAAGATTTGTTGAAGCTGACAGTCAAACCAAATCCTTAAGGAAAATTTTAATGAAATTCTCTTTTTCTTTAAAAGAAAAAAAAGCATTCTTTTCAGGTACTCCAAGCACATGGGAGTACCACCTGCTTTTGTAACCACTGACTCATTCAGTTACAATTATCTACTGAGCACTTATTCTGTGCCAGACATGGTACTGTCTTTTAGGGAAAATGTACACACATACATACATACATACATACATACACACCCATAATTATATCATAAAGTTAACCTCATGGAACAAGGGGAAACTGTTAGCATAGAACTATGTCCACACTCTCATACACCCCCACCAATTCTAGCTTCTAAGGTGATTTCTGGTTCTTTCTGGTTGGCTGCAGGGTTTGTTTGGTTTCTTTTAATGTCAATCCTGGAATAGGTAGAGCTGAATAACTGGAAGGAGCTATGACTGGCTAGATTTATTGACCTAGGAAGAATCTGATGCTACTAAAAGAACGTAACATTCTCCAAAACAGAAGGGGAGGATGAGGAGAGAAAAGAATCAACATTAATGACAAAACAGGAGTGAGAGAACAGATTTTACAGGAGCTAGTGCTGCAAACAGGGAGACTCTGGGCAAAGGTGGATTAAGTTCAAATTCTAAATTTGAACATTTCTTAAGCTTCCACTGGTATGATCTTCAACAGACTTTGATGGAATTTTAAATTTCTTTTCATTTTTAAAAAAAAATTTGGATTAATGAGTCTTTTAAGAATGGCTCAGAAGTGGGCCCATTACATTAGAGTTACATTCACAATGTCAAATTGTGTTATTACATAGTTGTGACCCTCCATGAAAAAACAATATTGAATTTCCAATCCCACAAACCTATTATACTTTAACCATCTATCCCAACTCTAAATCCTGATACACTATCGTTAGTTTTTTTGCACCTTTTTTTTTTTTTTTTTTTTTTTTGGTGGTACGCGGGCCTCTCACTGCTGTGACCTCTCCCGTGGCGGAGCACAGGCTCCGGACGCGCAGGCTCAGCGGCCATGGCTCACGGGCCCAGCCGCTCCGCGGCATGTGGGATCCTCCCGGACCGGGGCACGAACCCGCGTCCCCTGCATCCGCAGGCGGACTCCCAACCACTGCGCCACCAGGGAAGCCCTACACTATCGTTATTAGCCATTAATGTTAACCTAATTCTCTGAAGATTCTTCCAAAAAACGTTCTGTGGTACAAGAATTTCCTGAACTCAGCACTTCTGGGATCTCAACTTCTTTACCCACAACGCTTTTCTAAATAAAAGTGTGCATTTAACCTTGTCAGTTTGTTACCTCTCCCAAGATGAAAATGATAAATGAAGAGAAACCAGTAAGTAGACAACTTCTAAGAATTTTTTATTGAATAGACTTCTTGTTCACATTGGCAAATTGCACTGGTTTAATACTGTTCTATAAAAATAAAAAATTAATGATATTTATGAAAATGTGACCTTCCTGTAACACATGAGTGAGGCAGAACCACACCATATAGCACCTATGTAGTACCCAATAATGGTAATGATGAACTGGTATCAGATCAATGACTGAGCCTATCATTTGTGAAATTAGGAAACACTGACTGACTTCACATTTCTGAAATTTTAAAACCATCACAGAGGCAAACTACTACTACAGTCTCTTTCTTACATGGTAGGAAACCAGGTACAGAGGAAATCAATTACCCAAACTTTAACAGGAAGTAATCCTTCCAGTTTAGTAAGATCAGCTTAATAAGTAAACTAATTAACTTTCCATTTTTAAGACCAAAATCAGCTCAAATCAGATGGCATTTTGAATATCACCCAAGAACTGACAGCGTCTCTTAAACTAGCTTCTCTCAAAGTATGATCAAGGGAGGATTTCAGAGACTCCAGATGGTCTAAGGCTGCCCTCAAAACACAGGGGTTAGATGTGAAAGTGCCAGGGAGTCCTCATCAAACAAAGGAGGAGGAAATTGAGGGGACAGTGTTCACCTGAGGTCATCAGACTACTAGAAAGTCAGCAATCCTACCTCAAACTGCCTAACATGTAAACTGGTACCACTGGTGTAGATAACAATAGATTCAGAATCCCTATTCTAAATAGTCCAGTTCTAGATGAGAAATTAGGGGAACGCCACAATTTTCCCAACTTTCAATTCCACACCGGTGTTCTGTATAACTCAGAGCAACTAAAGAATCTTGTGTACCAGCACATCACCTTGTTTGACACTAGATCACATGGCTTAATTATAAAGATTCAAATGAGAATTTTCAATACAAATGCTTCCATTATCGAAGTGTGAAAACACATTTGAAAATGTGACACATACTGTTACTGTGAGGAAAAAGTCTTTACCCACTGCATCACTACCTTGGGTCTGACAACAGTTCTAAGCATAACATTTTTTTTTTTTTTTTTTTTTTTTGCGGTACGCGGGCCTCTCACTGTTGTGGCCTCTCCCGTTGCGGAGCACAGGCTCCAGACGCGCAGGCTCAGCGGCCATGGCTCACGGGCTCAACCGCTCCACAGCATGTGGGATCTTCCCGGACCGGGGCACGAACCCGTGTCCCCTGCATCGGCAGGCGGACTCTCAACCACTGCGCCACCAGGGAAGCCCTAAGCATAACATTTTTAAAGTGCTTGGTGATTTAATATTTAAATTGCTTCCTGAGTAGTCCATGTTGAATACTGAACTTAATTTCTCTAAAATTTTCATCTAGTGGCTGTCTCCTTTCATGTAGGTCAAACTACAAATTTTTATAAAAAGTGAATCCTTCCAAAACAGTTCCATAATTAAAGTTAAATATAAGAAATGGGAGTTTTCAATAAATTTCTCATAATGCTAACAATCAGAGCTCATAATTCTTTTCATTTTATGTCATCTTTTATATATTTTTCTCAGATTCTGGAAGGTTACCTGCTATTTCAAGGAATCACAAGTAATACAAGAAATGCTTTAGATATATCTAACCCACTGGTAGAACTATACAGAAGTCAACTTTTCAATTCAAATTCCCTTTGAAGTTACTCCACAGAGATTTAAACAGAAATAAAAACAGAAATGTCTTGACAACCATTTTCTCTCAAAAATGTAAAAGCCTATTTCTACCTTTGGTGCATTCTCCCATTGTAGTGGCCACTGCTATAATGGTTATTTACCTAGCATCCATTTCCCTTTTCTCCCTTCATAATGGAACCAACTTTGTTCCACCCTTTATCCACTCTTCCCCCTCATTCCACATTGCAGGTCCTAGGAATGGGCCTTAGTTCATTCACTCCAACTTTGCCATTGACCGGTTCAAGAACTTAACACAGTCAGGACATGGTACCCTCCTGGAGACTGTTATGCTGGGCACTCAACAGCTGTTCATCCTCATCCCCTCCCCATCTTATGGAAACAGTATCAGTGGGCTACCCACGGCCCACTGAAAAAAGCCCAAACTCAGTATTCAACGTTCTCTACCATCCTTTTACTACCGTTTTAGCCCTTTCTGCCTCGCATATACATCTCCTGTTCCAGCAGCTACAAGCCTGGCCTTTCCAGAATATGCCCCTGCACTTTCCACTTCATATCCTGCAGCCAGTCTGTTCCTTTGGCTAGGAAAGCCAAACACTCTCATCTCAGCCAATTCAAATTCTACTCATTCAAAGTCCAGATCAAAAGGAAACTTTTCCATGAAGTCTCCCTTGATATCCCCAACAAAAAATGGCACTCATCATATACTCCTTGTATCATATAAATCACTTGTGCATGCTTACAGCTTGTTTTAAAACTGCAAACTCCTTACAGGCTGTGGAGAAAACTCTTGTGCATCTTTGTCTTCCAGCACCATTCTGCCCCACCAGACACCCAAGTGCCCAGATAAGGAGCTCACTTGCTGAACAAATGAACACATTTTTTGAGGGTGAAAAGTGCCTCTACAGAATAGATTACCACGAAGGCTGAAATGTCCTTGGAAGTCTTTAAAAACATCCTAGTATGGTTTAGGAATAGTTCTGCTGAAGGAAAAGAAACACATCAGATGACCTTGTAAGGCTGATTCTACAAATTTCATCAACTCTTTAAAAGTATTGCCTAACAATTCAAAAACAAACCATACACAAATGCATTTATTGTAATATACAAAGGTTAACAACTCAATTTTTTACCCAAAATTTCAGTTGTTCTTATAGTAATATTTATAATAGTTTCAGTTATGTCCGAGGGATTATTTAAAAGCCCATTTACTCTGTTATTTCATACCTAAAGGAAGTAGGACAGAGAACAATGTTGGCCCTCTCAAAGTAGTAACCAGACAAAATTAATTTAGAAGCACAAGTTTACATAATGCACATACTGATGCACTTTATTATCTACACATCATCACTAAATATATACCTCCTGAAGTCCAGATAAGTTATCTGTAATTTTGATTATTTCCTTCTATTACTCCTATACCCCTTAAATTGAATTTGTACAATTTAAGTCGGTTACTTCAAGATCTATGGGTACACTATCAGTTCAACTAAAATTATGGGAAACATACTGATATCTCCAGAAAGAAACTGTATTAACCACAATACTCCATAAATCAGTTAACCTGTTTTTTTAAATAAAGCCTTCAGAATAAATCTCAGTAAATCTCAGCAATCAATTAAATGGAACAGAAAACTTGATTCCACAGGACAGGACACACAAAAAGAAAGGGCAATGTATAAAATGAAAATCAGGATCTAAATATGACGAGTATTCATAGAAAATAAAATATAAGAAAGATTAAGTAGAAATTAGAAAATTAAACTTAAATAGATTTTTTTAAAGACAGTTAATTAAAAAATTAAACATATGTTTAGTTCTTTTGTTCTTATGTTGCTATGTTCTATGTATTTTTGTAAATCGATTTAAATCCCTTGGGGAAGAAGATAGACTATAAAAAAATAATAAATTCTTGTTTTCTAATGTAGTGTAGCACACTGTAGTTATTTTTTAAAATAAAGACCACATTTTCCGTCATAACCTACATATGCTCGTTAAAGATTTGGGGAAAGCTACAATTTAAAGTTTTCCAAATTATTTTAAAAGCATCTCCAGTTTTCCTGCAGCCGCCTG
Organism: Kogia breviceps; assembly: GCF_026419965.1. NCBI lineage: Eukaryota > Metazoa > Chordata > Mammalia > Artiodactyla > Physeteridae > Kogia > Kogia breviceps. Next base: position 85,385,938 of record NC_081314.1, on the reverse strand, counting down.
ACAACGGAAACGATTCTAAATCCCGTTTCTCCCTGGACCCAGTAAGTAAGGGAGTTTGTTGTCTAAAAAGGGCAAAGAGCGGGGTCGGAGTCAGAGGCGGGTTCAGGACCGGCGGTAACCGGGTGGCGGGCGTAGTTACCTCTGGATCGGAACACCTGAGCAGTGCGGGGGGCGGGGACCGGGGCAGGGGGCGCCGGCTGGGCAGCAGCCGCCGCGTGGGCGCGGGAGCCTCGGCCGACAGCAACGAATATGGCCCCCGAGAAAGTTGGGCTCCGAAGACTGGCCCTGGCGAGAAGACTGTCTGCGTCGCAGAGAGCCTCCCCCGGCCCAACGGCCCCGCCAGGCCCCACCGGGAGGGAAGGGGAGGGCTACTCACCATGCAGAGAGAGGAGCAGCAAAGGCGCCAAAGGGGAGCCCCGACAAGTCATTCCGGGGCCGCGGGGAGCGCGTCCGCCGCCCGCCCGGCTCCTCGTCGCGGCAGCGGAGGAGCGGGCCGGGCTCTCTGAGCTCTCGGGGCAGCCCGGACCTCCCAGACCCGCCGCCCGGCCGCAGTCCGCCCGGCGGGGCTGGGACGGTGGGACCCGCAAACGAGGCAAGTGCGGCACCCGCGCCGTCCGGCTCCGCGGAGGCTGAGCTGCGACCAGGCGCGTCCCGGGCTCGCCGGCCTTGCCCCGCTGCTCCACGGCCACCTCGCGCTGCCCCAGGACCCGCCGGCCCCTCGCGCCGCCCGGGGAGCCACTCCTCGCAACTCTCGCCCGGCTACTTGGGCGGCAGCCCGGCTGCGGCTCGGCTCCGCACCGCCCACTCGCCTCGCTTGGTCTCCCCGGCAACCGCGGCTCCAGAGCGACGCCTGGCGGCCCACCCGCTGAGCAAGCGCGGCGCGCAGCTGGCGCGGCCCTGGCCACCTGTGCGCGGGGCCGCCCGCTCCCAGCACACCTCCACGAGCGCAGGGGACCGAAGGCGGGCATCCTCCTCGTCCGCAGGCAGCGCCCCTCCCCTGCCATGAACCACTTCCCAGACCGGCGGTGACAGTCCTGAGCGCCAGAGAGCTCCACAAGGCAGTTCACCACAGCCTGCGTCCGAACAGGCAAGATTCTTTTCTATCGCAGTTTTCAGATGATTTCTATTTGGCCGTTTCACTTTCTCTCAATCCTTTCTTCTGTACCCTAAGTAACCCAAAAGAACCTGACTCTAGCAAAATTAAGAATCGATGAGGTTTAGCCTATACCTTTTATTTTTCCAACTACCGTTTCTTCCTTGAAAAGAGCGTAGGGGCTGTAGCATGCCCCTAACTCCCAATAGGTCTCTCCTATTGGTAGAGATAGAGAGAGAGGTCTCTCCTATCAAAGAGCACCCTCTCTTGCCCCTTTAGTAAAACTTATATCAACTTACAATATTTACAATTTTTTCTTTTAAACCTTATCGCTTTCTTAAACTAATTTCAAGTATTTGTTAACTAATAATGCTTTTATTTTAATGTTAACTAGAGATGCTTTTATTGCGGTGATTGATTACTTTGGTTGGGTTTCTATTTTTTGTTTCTTGCTTGTTTTGATTGGATGGGAAGAGAGACCTTCATGGCATCTGAAATTATTTTACTTAAATACCTACCTACATCTTTCCTTATAAAACCTAATCTTCATTCCTTTTCCAATGAGGTTCCTGCTCCCTTTCTTAAAGCCCATAGTCCCATTCTACTTCAGCCTCCCACCCAGTCCTTCTAGATTTGAGGACATATCTCCCCCGGTAATGTCAGACCATTCTGGTCAATTTCTACAGCAGCACAGATTAGAATTCTGGGAGCCATTCAGAGATTCTGAGCCCCCATCTGGCACATACAATCCTCCCAGGGCCATGCATGGGAGAAAGACAAATATATAAAACATCTATACATTTGGACAAAGATTGGGAGACATAGGTAAAAATTAAAATAGTATCAGGATGATGGAATTATGGATGCACTTCTTCTTTTTTGAAAATGTTGCTGTTATAATTTGAAGTTTAAAAAGAAACCACATTAAGAAACATCAATCACCTTTAACAACAATACCCTGAAAAGATAGTTTGATTATGAATTTTAAATGCTTCAACTTTTCTGACTACTTCCAATTTGCTAGAATCCCTTACCAGACCTCTAATGGCAAGAAAAGAGTGATATGACAGTATAGAATTTTTTATATTAACAGAAGTTTAATATTTCAAGTATTTCATCACTGGGATCATTCTCATTCTTTTAAATTCCAGAGTAAGGACTTTATATTCTCTTTCTACAACCAATTCAGTTCCTTACTTTGTCTTGTACTTATTCCTGCTTTCTAACCCAGCCACAAGCAGGGTATAAGAGCAAATAATATAAGGAGAAAAGAAAGGTGTTACTCCGAGCAGGACTTTGCTTCACTGTAATCCCAGATTTAAATATAGAGATAGAATACTGATTCTATAATTAAATAACCTAATAATCTAGGCTTAAAAGCCTTCATAAAGCAAGTTACCTGATATACTTCTTAGCAAATCAATTCAGCAAATATTTACTGAGTATCTACACTGTGTAAGGCACTGGGTTGAAGGTTAAACATAAAATATCAGTATATGATCCTCACCCTTAAATAGCTTCCAATTACACTTGGGATATATCTACAATGTTATGAATCAGCAGAGAAACAGAGCTGTGCTGCCTCTTTGTCACCATAGTGTTCTTCTGCCTTGCCGGACAGGAGCCAGTGAGTTATTAAGAGGACAGAGTGCTCACAGTTTGGTGGAGCAGTCCTTCTAATTGAAAAAGTGTGGCTTCTGAAGGGAGACTGGGGATGATCAGATTTCAGGAGGCAATCTGGCTGCCCAGAAGCATGCGGGCAGATGGTAGATGGCTGACTCAAAGGCAGCAGATCGGAGTACTGGAAACCAAGCGCTGTACACAGAGGCACCCAAAAGGACACTCTCACAGGAAACAAAGAAAAAATGTGCTATTTAATTCACAGAGCTAATACCTCAGGCATGTACTCTGAGTAAAATTTTTATTAGTCATGAGTTTTACCAACTCTTTTATCCTTATCTGCCTTATGACCACAGTAGGCTTTCTTTAAATCTCAATTATTCTGAGTGCTAAAGCAACAGACAACATCTTTCATTTGTACAATACTTTATAAATGTCAAAGTGCTTTCACACATATTGTCTGATTTGATCTTCACAGCAACCCCAGGGGGTAAGTAAGGCAAATAGTATTACCCCCTCTTCACTCACTAAGACACTGAGTCTCAAAAAAGATCAATCAACATCTCAGGGATTGCAAATACCAACAGGCAGAACTGGAACCAACCCAACAGTTTTTTCAACCACACCACAAAGTCTTTCTTTTATCTCTTTATAGACCAACATCTAAAGCAATTTATATCCACCATAGTGTCTTAAAGCTATCTGTAGGGAACACTGCAATTGCCTCCCCAACATTAATCCCACCTCCACCCCACCAGCACATGAGTAGCTGTAAAATTTGAATGAGACGAGCCCCACTCTCACCTCTGAGGAGGCTATAGTTGTCTTACCTGACCAAGGAAGAAATGGAGCGGGGAAGGACTGGGACAAGGGACTCTGTTATAGTGAATAGTAATTTTGGATCAAAAACACTGATGACCTGACAATACAGTCAACTTCTCAATATTTAAATAGGAATTATCCAAATTCAAATTTTAGTCCTAGACCAGCTTCTCTCCTCCACCCATCAAAATGCTGGACCCATCTCTTTCCACAATCAGTTACTCTGCGTTCAAGAATGGAAAATTAAATTTATGATTAGCTTAGGAGAAACATAATTAGGAAAGAAAAACTGTGGATGGAATCATAAGGCTTTCCAAAGTTAAATATAAATTATTTTAATTAGTTATTTTAAATTATTAATACCACCTATCCCTCTCCATTCGTGTATATAATTAAAGGTTAATTTATGTTTTTGAGACTGTTTGTCTATTGAATGTTTTATAAGAACATCATTCATAAGGTTAGAAAATATCTTTTTGATCCTTGTTTGAGCCAGTAACTCATTCTGTAACTATTTTAACCTCGCTGCTTAGAACCATATATAGTCTAGAGCAGAGGCTGGTCCTTTTTCTTTTTGATTAAAAAAAAAATTTATTGGAGTATAGATGATTTACAATGTTGTGTTAGTTTCTGCTATACAGCAAAGTGAATCAGTTATACATATACATATATCCACTCTTTTTTAGATTTTTTTTCCCATGTAGGGCATTACAGAGTACTGAGAAGAGTTCCTTGTGCTATACAGTAGGTCCTTATCTATTTTATATATAGTGGTGTGTATATGTCAGCCCCAATATCCCAATTTATCCTGCCCACTGCTTTCCCCTCTGATAACCGTAAGTTTGTTTCTACATCTGTGATTCTATTTCTGTTTTGTAAATAAGAAATAAATATTTAATTCTTTAATATGTAAATATTTGTATCCTTTTTTTAGATACCACATATAAGCAATATCATATGATATTTGTCTTTCTCTGACTTACTTCACTCAGTATGAGAATATCTAGGTCCAACCATGTTTGCTGCAAATGGCATTTTGTTTTTTTTATGAGCCTGATCCTTTTAAAAGTAGAACTTGATGGGCTTCCCTGGTGGCGCAGTGGTTGAGAATCCGCCTGCCGATGCAGGAGACACGGGTTCGTGCCCCGGTCCGGGAAGATCCCACATGCCGCGGAGCAACTAAGCCCGTGAGCCATGGCCGCTAGGCCTGCGCGTCCGGAGCCTGTGCTCTGCAACGGGAGAGGCCACAGCAGTGAGAGGCCCGCATACCACAAAAAAATAAATAAATAAATTTTTTTAAAAAAGTAGAACTTGAGAGGAATTCTTCCCTCTTCCCCTTTGTGCAGAGGCAATAAGGTCTCTAAAATAATAATAAAGGAGTAGAAAAGATAATAGTGGAATCATTAGAGTAAAGCAACAAGCAAACTAATAAGCATTTATTGTATGTTAAGACATAAATAGATAATTTAATATTTTAAAACATCCTTCTCAAATTTTGGATCAATTTGTAACCTAGATAATATTGACAGATTCGTCTTTCTTATATCTGCTTCTGCCTATTCCTCTGGTAACTCTTGCTAGACAAGATTTACGCAAAGGTAAACAGCATCTCCACCCCCTTCACCATGGCCCAATCCCTGTCACCATTGTGAATACTGCTGAAGTGAAGTTTCACATCTTCATTCATTTTGGGAGAAGTTAGCTCTCTTCCTTGAAACCATGTCATTATGAACACATTTATTTTTAGGCAAAGTTATTCTCTGAGCAGGGCCCAGTGTAACTAAGTGCTTTTGCATTTATTCTAATGGAAAATTTTAAATGGCACCACTATGTTTTTTACAACTTGAAAAGGGCAATAGAATAAGAAGCATTTTATGTCACCTGAAATTTTTTTGTATTCTCTTTCTTATAAGGAAAATAATTTTAAAGTATTCTTCAAAGTCTCTTTACCAGTTTTCACTAATCTAAATTAATCTGCTTCAAATTCTGCTACTTGATTCTATATATTGGGGTATTAGCAATCAATTATCTTATTTTTTTCAAATTTGATGAGTTTTTCATAGAAGTTTAAAGTATATATCAGACTTTCATTTCTGACAACAAAATAGATGAGAGACCTTGACTTACAAAAATTTTGAAATTATTTTTTCAATCTTAAATGAATTGATGAGCTCTCAACAAAATATGGAAAAGTCAAGCTAAAATCTAGAGGGAAGGAATCCTTCTTATATGTTCTATTCTCAACAAAGCATCCAGAATGATCCTATTAGGTCAGATCAAGGTCACTCCTCAGCCCAAGTCCTTACAATGGCTTCCCATCTCAGAGTGAAAGTGTAAGTCCTTGCTATAAACTAAAAGGCTTGTATTAGATTCCGATAGCTGCTGTAACAAGTCATTACAAATGTAACGGCATAAAATGAAACAGATTTATTATCTTATAGCTCTGAGGTCTAAAGTGTCATTAGGTAATCATCTCATCTCAAGAGGGCAACGGGGCTGTGCTCCTTTCCTTCTTAGCTTCTAGAGCCCACCTATTTTCCTTGGCCCATGGCCCCCTTCCTCCATCTTCAGAGCCATCAACATAGACCTTCTCCCACTTCCATCTCTCTGACTCTCTCTCCTGCTGCCTTCCACACTGAAGGACCCTTGTGATTACAGTGGGCCTGCTTGGATAATCCAGGATAATCTCCTCATCTCCAAGTCAGTTGAAGAATGACCTTAACCCCATCTGCAACCATAATTCCCCTTTGCCATGTAAGGTAACATATCCATGGGTTCTAGGGATTAGGAGGTGGGCATCTTTGGTGGGGGAGGGGGTGTTATTCTGTTTTCCACAGGGCCTTACATGATCTAGTCCGCCATTTTCTCTCTGATCGCTGCTTCTGTTTTCCCCTCACTCATTCTGCTCTCACTACAATGATCTCCTCGATGGTCCCTGAATAAGCAGGAACGTGTTTACCTCAGGGCCACTGAAATTGTTCCTTCTCTAGGTTTTTGCATAGCTCTCCTTTCACTTCCGTTAAGTCTTACATGTCACCTGAAGTTAGGCCTTAGCTGACCCTTCTATATAAAATTAAAAGTTTAAACACATTTTAAAATACCTTTCCCTATTGTATTTTTTTTTATTGATTGATTGATTTGGCTGCATTGGGTCTTTGTTGCTGCATGCAGGCTTTCTCTAGTTGCGGCAAATGGGGGCTACTCTTGGTTGTGGTGCACGGGCTACTCATTGCAGTGGCTTCTCTTGTTGCGGAGCACGGGCTCTAGGCACACGGGCTTCAGTAGTTGTGGCACGCGGGCTTCAGTAGTTTTGGCTCTCAGGCTCTAGGGCGCAGGCTCAGTAGTTGTGGCGCATGGGCTTAGTTGCTCCGCAGCATGTGGGATCTTCCCGGACCAGGGCTCGAACCCCCATCCCCTGCGTTGGCAGGCAGATTCTTAACCACTGCGCCACCAGGGAAGTCCCATCCCTATTGTATTTTTTCTTAGCACTCCATCACTAATATACTATATTTTACTTAATAATCATGTTTGTTTATTGTCTGCATCACCCAATAGAACCAATGAGGACAGGGATTTTGATCTGTTTTATTCATTGCTGAATTCTGGTATCTTTAACAGTGCTTGGCACATAGTAGACACTGAATAAACATTTTGAATAGATGAATCAGTGACTGAAGCAAAATTTCACAGGATTGAAACCAATCAGAATGCACTCTCTGGCCACAATTATCATAAGCTAGATATCAATAACAAGATGAATTTACACACACACACATTTGGGTGTTAAGAAAGGCACCACTAAATAATTCAAAACCTAAAATTAAATCATAAAGGAAGCTAAAAGTATTTAGAAGAAAACAATAATAAAAATATTTCATATCAAAGCCTGTGAAATGCAACTAGAATATATACTTGGAAGGAAACTTAGAGCCTTAAATGTTTACATTAAAAAAGACGAAAGCCTAAAAACATTCTCTGACATAAATCATAGCAATATTTTCTTAGATCTGTCTCCCAAGGCAAAAGATATAAAAGCAAAAATAAGCAAACGGGACCTAATCAAACTTAAAAGCTATTGCACAGTAAAGGAAACCATTTAAAAAGTGAAAAACAGCCTATGGATTGGGAGAAAATATTTGCAAATTATGCGCCCAACACGGGGTTAATTTCCAAAATATAGAAACAGCTCATACAACTCAATATCAAAAACAAACATCCCAATCAAAAAATGCGCAGAAGACCTAAATAGACATTTCTCCAAAGAAAACATACAGTTGTCCAACAGGCATATGAAAAGATGCTCAACATCACTAAATATTAAAGAAATGCAAAGCAAAACTATAATGCACCGCACACAGGTCAGAATGGCTATCATCAAAAAGTCTACAAATAATAAACGCTAGAGAAAAGGGAACCCTCCTACACTGTTGGTGGGAATTTAAATTGGTACAGCCACTATGGAGAACAGTATGGAGGTCCCTAAAATAACTAAAAATAGAGCTACCATATGATCCAGCAATCCGACTCCTGGACATATATTCAGAAAAGACAAAAACTCTAAATCAAAAATATACATGCACCCCAGTGTCTATAGCAGCACTATTTACAATAGCCAAGACATGGAAGCAACCTAAATGCCCATCAACAGGTAAATGGATAAAGAAGTGGTATATATACACAATGGACTATTACTCAGTCATAAAACGAATGACATAATGCCATTTGCAGCAACATGCATGGACCTAGAGATTATCATACTAACTGAAGTAAGTTGGACAGAGAAAGACAAATATTGATATTATACAATATCACTTATATGTGGAATATAAAAAAATAATACAAATGAATCTATTTACAGAACAGAAACAAACTCACAGACATAGAAAACAAACTTAGGGTTACCAAAAGGGAAAGGGAGGAAGAGGGATAATTTGGGGGTATGGAATTAACAGATACACACTACCGTATATAAAATAAATAAACAACAAGGATTTACTATATAACACAGGGAATAGTATTCAATATCTTGTAACTTATAATGAAAAGTAATCTGAAAACATAATATATATAACAGTATCATTTTGCTGTATACCTGAAACTAACACAATATTGTAAATCAACTATACTTCAATTTTTTTAAAAAGATGAAAGTCTAAACACTAATTAATTAAGATATAGCTTAAGAAGTTTGGCAAAGAAAATAAAATAGGTCCAAAGAAAATAGAAGGAGGGGGACTTCCCTGGCGGTCCAGTGGTTAAAACTGCATGCTTCCAATGCAGGGGGCGCGGGTTCTGTCCCTGGTCGGAGAATTAAGATACCACAAGCCAGGTGGCATGGCCAAAAAATAAAATAAAAAATAGAAGGGGAGCTACACATATTTTAAAAAGAAAAAGAAAATAGAAGGAATAAGATAATAAAGAGGTAAAATTAATAAAATATTAAACGAACATGTAATGGAGAAGATAAACACAGCCAAAAGTTGGTACCTTGAAAAGCTTAATTAAATTAACTTAAATGGTGAGACTAATCAAAAATTAAAATGAGGGAGGGAGAGCTCTCAAATACTATCAGAATAAAAAAGGAGAGACATCACTAGAGATGCTGCTAAAAAGATAAGGAGAATAAGGAACTTTATGCCAATAAATTTGAAAACTTGGAAGAAATGAACAAATTCCTAGAAAAATATAACTTATCAACACTTGCTCAAAACTAAACAGAAAACCTGAATAGCCTCATATGGATAAAGTAATTAAAGTAATAGTTTAAAATCTTCCTACAAATAAAACTTCAGATCCAGACAATTTTAACAGCAATTTTTACCAAATATTCAGGAAATTTAAAATTCCAGTCTTTTGCAAACTGAGAATAGAGAAAAAATAGGAAACACTCATCAACTCATTTTATGATGCTAGTATTATATTGAATACACATATCAGCAAAAATAATGGGAGAAAGGGAAAGGGGCCAATTTTCATCATCTAGAGAGATGCAAATGAATATTAGCAAACCAAGTCCAGTGAAATATGAAAAGGATAATGCATCACACCACTTGGATTTATTTCAGGAATGTAAGATCGGGTTAACATCTGAAAAATAATGCTATTCACTACATTAAGAGATGAAAGGAGAAAAATCATATGATCATTTCATTAAGTGTTCATGAAAGCAAGGCTTTGAGAAATCTGGTTTCCGCTCTTGGAGAACAGTAAATCAGCATGAAGAACTGTGGGGTAGGTGACTACTTTTAATGGCACTAGACTGCTTAAAGAAAGAAGGTAACATGCTTAAATTCCTAAATTCTGGGCTCAAGTCCTGGAATGAAAGTCAGGTGCTTTCTAAGAGTGTGTGAAAATAATGTTTCCTCAAAGATTTAGGGTTGAAATAGATTCAGGGCCTCAGAATCAGTTTCAGAAATAAGGTCTGTTGGGCTTCCCTGGTGGCGCAGTGGTTGAGAGCCCGCCTGCCGATGCAGGGGACACGGGTTCATGTCCTGATCCGGGAAGATCCCACATGCCGCGGAGCGGCTGGGCCCGTGAGCCATGGCCGCTGAGCCTGCGCGTCCGGAGCCTGTGCTCCGCACAGGAGAGGCCACAGCAGTGAGAGGCGCAAGTACCACCAAGAAAAAAAAAGAAAGAAAGAAGGTCTGTAGCCTCTATAATCTCATTCCTTGCTGGGTCATTTATATATTTACAAGTTTAACTAGCTTTCTGTTTCTTTCCTTTTCCTTTACCCTGCTATTTTATTTAGGATGTGATGGTGATGATGTGTAACTTTACAGTTAGTCCACAGACTGCATAATATCAAGACAGAAGAACAACCCACTGGACTTAAATCTGGAAAATGTAACTAATATTAGACTTTGGGTTGTCTTCTAAAATGGAAGAATTGAGTGATTTTTCAATTGTAAGAAAGATACATTCATTATGTATTTTTTTAAGTACAAATATAAGGAAAAATCTATTGGTGGATGTTGGATATCAGAAGGGCTGGACTCTGGGAATTTTTTGATTGCTAAACATTTTTTTGACTGCTAAGCATCAAGACCCTCTTCCAGTGTTCAGAGAATTTCCCAGGGTTTGATTCTCAATGGGAAGCAGAGTACACTACAGAAGCCAAAAGTGCCTCCCCGCCTCCTAGCAACCAGAGTGCAGTCAGGGCAACCAGGTATGGTATCCAGTACGTGGTGCTGGCAGCGGTGGTGGTGCCAGGAGGACTCACTGGATTGTTCCTACACTGTCATTTTGGCTACCTAGCCTCCTTGGGTTGCTGCTTGTTTTCTGATCCTCTAGACTCCCCATCTTTTCTACGAGATACCCAACATCCTAGACTTTTTCTTCTTTAATTAATCACCATCCATTTCTGTTGCTTGCCACAAAGAACACTGTCTTTAGGATTAAAGAGTTCTGAGGTTCTTTCCTTTCTAGAAGGAGGTTAGAGAGACTCATTAACTCATACTTCAAATGGGGAAGGTCGTACTTGATGAGAGCCATCAGAGAAGATCTTTCTAGGCTAGTACTCAAAAGATATGAAGAAACAAGCCATGAAAAGAACCAGAAATTTCAAAAAGATGGCCTCTAGTCTGGTAACATCCACACATTGCTGTCAGTGTGTGGATCAGAGCCAGTTGGTGTACATTTCAGATTTAAATTCAGTCCATATTTACAGCATACTTACTATGTGCCAGGCACCATGCTATGTATTTTAGTGTACATAGTCTCATATAAATCCTCACAAAAACCCTGTGAGATATGTGGTTTTACTCCATGTTTTCAACTGAAGAAAACCGAGATTCAGAGAAGCTTTGAAATGCTTGGTCAAGATCACTCAACTCTTCATGTAGTAAAACCCAACCTTTCTGACTCTAAGGCCAGTTTTCTTTCCACTAGACCCTAAAATCTCTATTTGAATTAGCAACCTGGTTAACATTCAGAACTGATAATACTTCGGCTACTTTTTAGTATTAAATGATTGTTGGTTTAGATGTTAGCCCGTCTTCTGAATCTGTTCATGAATATTCTTCCTTAAAAGATATAGACTTACACAATTAAATGGATACCATCCCCCTTAAAAATTATTCTAAAATTTTATATTTAATGAGTTTGAAGGACAAAATAATACCTGGATTTTGTGTGCCATTAATAATAAAATCAGAAATAACCCATAAAAATGGAATTCAAATTTAAAAACAGTGAGCCACACTAATGTTTCTATAGTAACACAATGAGGAAAAAGTTAGATGCCGTAAAAGATATTTTAATTCTAATAAATTGGTTTATAGCTTTAATACCATTTTAGAAAAATCCATATATATCTAATCATTATTACCAAAATCCACATATTAATACTCTGTAATCCTAAAGGAAGGGTACCACAGTATGAGACCCTTCTTGTATACTATTTCAGACCTTCTCAGCCTTACCTCTTCTTCCATCCTTTGCTGCAGGGTTAACTCATCTTCTCAATGTATAACCTGACAGTGACTTGCTTCATGGTGGCCTATACCAAGTACCTCTCCCTGCTCAGTAGCTTCTCTGACACTGCTGCCTGGGACACCAGCAGAAATCTGGTGGTAGTGACTCGTGCAACCTGGTAGCACGGGGATGTCAACACTTACAGGGCCACTCTTGATTAATGTGGGATGGGCACCAGTGGATAATCCTTCTCCCTTGCATTCTCCAAGTAGACAGTTCTTAGTTCATCAAGCTCCTCAGAAGGTCCTGGCATGATCAACAGTAACCAACTGACAATGAACACAGCCTTGACTGGCTCTTCTGCCTTCCCTTTTCACTCCGCCATCAATTAACCCTCCTCTCTGAAATTACTTTTTAAATAAACTAACTCTACATAAGCCTTTGACTTGACACAAGTTTTCAGGGGAACCCAGGTTAAGAGACCTACTCTTAAGTAAATTTTATATATCTGTTATACAGTTCTTACTAAGAGTCTACTGTAGTTTCTTTTTAATAGCCAGATCTTTTCATATTGCACATTAAGTTTCTGGGAATAGTACATTTCTTCTTGTCCTATAGGTCTTGGCAGGTTTCTATCATGTGTCTTTCTTGATATCTAGAATCAGATAAGGCAAACACAAAATGTAGCTTTTGCATTTGAAGTTCTTTCTTTCTTTTTTTAATGAATTAATTTATTTTTGCTGTGTTGGGTCTTTGTTTCTGTGCGAGGGCTTTCTCTAGTTGTGGCAAGCGGGGGCCACTCTTCATCGCGGTGCACGGGCCTCTCACTATTGCAGCCTCTCTTGTTGAGGAGCACAGGCTCCAGACGCGCAGGCTCAGTAGCTGTGGCTCACGGGCCTAGTTGCTCCACGGCATGTGGGATCCTCCCAGACCAGGGCTCGAACCCGTGTCCCCTGCATTAGCAGGCAGATTCTCAACCACTGTGCCACCAGGGAAGCCCTGAAGTTCTAAATGATGAAAGGTTTGCTCAGTTTCAACTCTGCTTTATTTTTTAATAACCTTTGGAAAGTCACTTAACCCTCTATGCCTCAACTATCTCCTTTATAAAAATGATTTTATTTCCTACTTCATGGTTGTTATAAGGATTCAATGAGGTAATATATGTGAAAATGCCTATTACAGGTCCTGGCAGATAATCAGCCTGGCAAGTAATGTTAGCTGTCTTTATTATTATCATTAGTGTAGATTATTGACTCTATTTGAAAGTCTGCCATCATGAGGATAAAATATCCATTTTGTGGATTTGGTATTTTCACCAAAAACCTTTTATTAATTGTATTTTGCAGCCATAAGCAAATATTTGAATTCATTTAGTGTTTGGAATCAAGATATATCCATAGAACAAACTGAGCAAACCTGTGTCTGGATCTTTGAAATGAGAGACTTCAAGGCATTATTGCTTTAACAAATACCTTTGTTTCACAACCAACCCTACCCTGTCCTTCCCACATTACTGAAAGTTCACAGCTTCCATGCAGTCCCTCATCAATTTAACAGGTATAGAAAAACCCAGGTATGATTGTTGAGTGGAAAATAAAATTATATCATGTAAAATGCACAGCCACAGTATTGTGAGGTTAAAAAAATAACTGGGTTAATAAATTGGCTAGCTGGCCAGGAATTCCAGAGGTCCTGTTGCTGGATCCCTGTCTATTCCTGTCCTCGCTGTGGTTTATCGCCACCTGGTGGCACCTCAAACTATAGCTCAGCTATTGGGAATGTTTCTGGGTCCTGTATTGATTGGTACTTCCAGGGCAGCCTTGGTGATTCCAGGAACAGTGAGTTGGCACTTGTTTCATCAGTTTGATGCAAGAATGCTGGGCCATAACATATGGGGACACACCCTATGCTTCCTAAGACAGAGTACTCACCAAATCCTCCCTTAGAAAGTAAACACTTTAGCCTCCACTCCCTTCATCCCCCGCCCCATGTGAAAAAAGGGCTGAACACAGAACAGGAATTGTAAATTGCATTATATACTAATTCTCATTATTGATGGGGCATATTATAATAGGGTTGGTTCTACAGTATTTGTTAAGAGTGTACCATCTCCCAGGCTCTGTCTCCATTTTAAGTGGAAAGGGCAGAAATTCATCATATAATCCTACAAATAAATGTGACAGTAATATGAAGGAGAGAAATTGGATGTTAAGTGGGATTGAAACAGAATTTAATGTAATTAAAGAGATCTGGGAAAAGTTCCCTTAAAAAAATGATTCCTTTACAAAGATTGAAAGGTTGACCGGGCAAAGGGGAAATAGGTAATTTCTGGCACAGGCAATAGAATGTGTAATGGGGGTATTTTGAAACAATTAAAACTATGCATTTTAATTCCCCTTGGTAAATCACATTTTCCTGCAATCCCCCCTCCCCCAGCTCAAGCCATAAGTTTTGTTGTGCACAGAGAAGGACAGAAAAGGCCCCTAGGGGGAGAAAATGTCATTCTTCTGCTTTGAGAATGACAGTTACTTCTTTGAGTTTATGGCAGAGCTACTTTCTTGTAGCCAAGCTTCAAGAGAGGGGAAATTTCTACCTACTTTTATTGTTGTTCTTGTCATTATTGTTTGTAGTTTTGTTTGTTTTTAATTCTAATAGCTCCTTTTTTAAGTATCAAGAGATAAGTCAGATGGATTCAAACAAAAAGATTTCACTGTAAGTCACCCTTAAGACAGGTCAGAAGGGCGCGGAAACCAGAGACAGGTGTGGGACGCTAGGGTGGCTGCTGCCGCCTCCAAGAAGCCTGTGTGCGAGCACAGGTCACTCTCCACACCTCCCCTCCCGGTAGCCTGTGCAGCCGCCACTGCCAGGGTCCCGGGATCCAGGGATAGCTTCCCCGGGAGAGCGCGCAGCACGCCTCGGGCTGGTGCAGCCTCACGCCGGCCTGTGCCGGCGCGGGCTCACCCTGCATTTGTGCCCCTCCCTCCCCCCGGCCTGAGTGAGCCAGAGCCCCCAAATCAGCTGCTCCTTTAACCCTGTTCCTGTCTGAGCGAAGAGCAGACGCCCTCGGACGACCTACGCGCAGAGGCGGGGCCAAGTCCAAAGCTGAACACCAGGAGCTATGCGAACAAAGAGGAGAGGGGGAGGTCTCTCCCAGCAGCCTCAGAAGCAGCGGATTAAAGCTCCACAATCAGCTTGAAGTGCCCTGCATCTGTAGAATACCTGAATAGACAGTGAATCATCCCAAGTTGAGGAGGTGGACTTTGGGAGCAAGATATATTATTTTTCCTCTTTTTCTCTTTTTGTGAGTGTGTATGTGTGTGCTGCTGTGTGCGATTTTGTCTGTATAGCTTTGCTTTCACCATTTGTTCTAGGGTTCTGACCGTCCCGTTTTGTTTTTTTTTTTATTTTTCTTCTTAATAATTATTTTTATTTTAATAACTTTATTTTATCCTACTTTATTTTATATCCTTTCTTTCTTTCTTCCTTTCTTCCCTCCTTTCTTCCTGCCATTCTTCCTGCCTTCCTTCCTTTCTTCCTCCCTTTCTTCCTCCCTTCCTCCCTCCCTCCCTTCCTTCCTTCCTTCCTCTCTCCCTTCCTTCCTCTGTTCCTTCCTTCCTTCCTTGCTTTCTTCCTTCCTTCCTCCCTTCCTTTTCTTCATCTCTTCCTTCCTTCCTCTGTTCCTTCCTTCCTTCCTTCCTTTCTTTCCTTTCTATTTTTTCTCCCTTTTATTCTGAGCCGTGTGGATTAAAGGCTCTTGGTGCCCCAGCCAGGCGTCAGGTCTGTGTCTCTGAGGTGGGAGAACCAACTTCAGGACACTGGTCCATAAGAGACCTCCCAGCTCCACATAATATCAAATGGCGAAAATCTCCCAGAGATCTCCACCTCAACACCAAGACCCAGCTTCACTCAAGGACCAGCAATGAACAGTGCTGGATACCCTATGCCCAAAAAAGAGCAAGACAGGTCTACAGCCCCATCCAGTAGCAGAGAGGCTGCCTAAAATCATAATAAGGCTACCAACATCCCAAAACACACCACCAGACGTGGACCTGCCCACCAGAAAGACAAGAACCAGCCTCATCCACCAGAACATAGGCACTAGTTCTCCCAACCAGGAAACCTACTCAACCCACTGAACCAAACTTAGCCACTGAGGACACCAAAAAACAACGGAACTACAAACCTGCAGCCTGCAAAAAGGAGACCCCACAAAATGAAAAGACAGAAAAACACACAGCAGTTGAAGGAGCAAGGTAAAAACCCACCAGACCTAATAAGTGAAGAGGAAATAGGCAGTCTACCTGAAAAAGAATTCAGAATAATGATAGTAAAGATGATCCTAAATCTTGGAAAAAGAATAGATAAAATGCAAGAAACATTTAACAAGGACCTAGAAGAAATAAAGAGGAAGCAAGCAACGATGAGCAACACAATAAATGAAATGAAAAATACTCTAGATGGGATCAATAGCAGAATAACTGAGGCAGAAGGACGGATAAGTGACCTGGAAGATAAAATAGTGGAAATAACTACAGCAGAGCAGAATAAAGAAAAAAGAATGAAAAGAACTGAGGACAGCCTCAGAGATCTCTGGGACAACATTAAACACACCAACATTCTAATTATAGGGGTCCCAGAAGAAGAAGAGAAAAAAAAGGGACTGAGAAAATATTTGAAGAGATTATAGTTGAAAACTGCCTTAATATGGGAAAGGAAATAGTCAATCAAGTCCAGGAAGCACAAAGAGTCCCATACAGGATAAATCCAAGGAGAAACATGCCAAGACACATATTAATCAAACTATCAAAAATTAAATACAAACAAAACATATTAAAAGCAGCAAGGGAGAAACAACAAATAACACACAAGGGAATCCCCATAAGGTAAACAGCTGATCTTTCAGCAGAAACTCTGCAAGCCAGAAGGGAGTGGCAGGACATATTTAAAGTGATGAAGGAGAAAAACCTACAACCAAGATTACTCTACCCAGCAAGGATCTCATTCAGATTTGATGGAGAAATTAAAACCTTTACAGACAAGCAAAAGCTGAGAGAGTTCAGCACCACCAAACCAGCTTTACAACAAATGCTAAAGGAACTTTTCTAGGCAAGAAACACAAGAGAAGGAAAAGACCTACAAGAACAAACTTGAAACAATTAAGTAAATGGTAATAGGAACGTACATATCGATAATTACCTTAAATGTAAATGGATTAAATGCTCCTAACAAAAGAAACAGACTGGCTGAATGGATACAAAAACCAAGACCCATATATATGCTGTCTACAAGAGACCCACTGAACCAACCTCAGCCACTGAGGACAGCCACCAAAAACAGCGGGAACTACAAACCTGCAGCCTGCAAAAAGGAGACTTCAAACACAGTAAGATAAGCAAAATGAGAAGACAGAAAAACACACAGCAGATGAAGAAGCAAGATTGAAACACACCAGACCTAACAAATGAAGAGGTAATAGGCAGTCTACCTGAAAAAGAATTCAGAATGATAGTGAAGATGATTCAAAATCTTGGAAATAGAATAGACAAATTGCAAGAAACAGTTAACAAGGACCTAGAAGAAATAAAGAGGAAGCAAGCAACGATGAGCAACACAATAAATGAAATGAAAAATACTCTAGATGGGATCAATAGCAGAATAACTGAGGCACAAGGACAGATAAGTGACCTGGAAGATAAAATAGTGGAAATAATGACTGCAGAGCAGAATAAAGAAAAAAGAATGAAAAGAACAGAGGTCAGTCTCAGAGAGCTCTGGGACAACATTAAATGCACCAACACTCGAATTATAGGGGTCCCAGAAGAAGAAGAGAAAAAGAAGGGAACTGAGAAAATATTTGAAGACATTATAGTTGAAAACTTCCCTAATATAGGAAAGGAAATAGTCAATCAAGTCCAGGAAGCACAGAGAGTCCCATACAGGATAAACCCAAGGATAAACACGCCAAGACACATAATAATCAAACTGTCAAAAATTAAATACAAACAAAACATATTAAAAGCAGCAAGGAAAAAACAACAAATAACACACAAGGGAATCCCCATAAGGTTAACAGCTGATCTTTCAGCAGAAACTCTACAAGCCAGAAGGGAGTGGCAGGACATATTTAAAGTGATGAAGGAAAAAAACCTACAACCAAGATTACTCTACCCAGCAAGGATCTCATTCAGATTTGATGGAGAAATTAAAACCTTTACAGACAAGCAAAAGCTGAGAGAGTTCAGCACCACCAAACCAGCTCTACAACAAATGCTAACGGAACTTCTCTAGGCAAGAAACACAAGAGAAGGAAAAGACCTACAAGAACAACCCAAAACAATTAAGTAAATGGTAATAGGAACATACATATTGATAATTACCATAAATGTAAATGGATTAAATGCTCCCACCAAAAGACACAGACTGGCTGAATGGATACAAAAACAAGACCCATATATATGCTGTCTACAAGAGACCCACTTCACACCTAGGGACACATACAGACTGAAAGTAAGGGGATGGAAAAAGATATTCCATGCAAATGGAAATCAGAAGAAAGCTGGAGTAGCAATTTTCATATCAGACAAAATAGACTTTAAAATAAAAACTATTACAAGAGACAAAGAAGGACACTACATAATGATCAAGGGATCGATCCATGAAGAAGATATAACAATTGTAAATATTTATGCACCCAACATAGGAGCACCTCAATACATAAGGCAAATACTAACAGCCTTAAAAGGGGAAATCGACAGTAACACAATCATAGTAGGGGACTTTAACACCCCACTTTCACCAATGGACATATCACCAAAATGAAAATAAATAAGGAAACTAAAGCTTTAAATGATACATTACACAAGATGGACTTAATTGATATTTATAGGACATTCCATCCAAAAACAACAGAATACACATTTTTCTCAAGAGCTCATGGAACATTCTCCAGGATAGATCATATATTGGGTCACAAATCTAGCCTTGGCAAATTTAAGAAAGTTGAAATCGTATCAAGTATCTTTTCCTACCACAACGCTATGAGACTAGATATCAATTACAGGAAAAGATCTGTAAAATATACAAACACATGGAGGCTAAACAATACACTACTTAATAACAAAGTGATCACTGAAGAAATCAAAGAGGAAATCAATAAATACATAGAAATAAATGACAATGGAGACACGACGACCCAAAACCTATGGGATACAGCAAAAGCAGTTCTAAGAAGGAAGTTTATAGCAATACAATCCTACCTTAAGAAACAGGAAACATCTCGAATAAACAACCTAACTTTGCACTTAAAGCAATTAGAGAAAGAAGAAAAAAAAAAACCCAAATCTGGCAGAAGGAAAGAAATCATAAAGATCAGAACAGAAATAAATGAAAAAGAAATGAAGGAAACAATAGCAAAGATCAATAAAACTAAAAGCTGGTTCTTTGAGAAGATAAATAAAATTGATAAACCATTAGCCAGACTCATCAAGAATAAAAAGGAGAAGACTCAAATCAATAGAATTAGAAATGAAAAAGAAGATGTAACAACTGACACTGCAGAAATACAAAAGATTATTAGAGATTACTACAAGCAACTGTATGCCAATAAAATGGACAACCTGGAAGAAATGGACAAATTCTTAGAAATGCACAAGCTGCCAAAACGGAACCAGGAGGAAATAGAAAATATGAACAGACCAATCACAAGCACTGAAATTGAAACTGTGATTAAAAATCTTCCAACAAACAAAAGCCCAGGACCAGATGGCTTCACAGGCGAATTCTATCAAACATTTAGAGAAGAACTAACACCATACTTCTTAAACTCTTTCAAAAGATAGCAGAGGGGGCTTCCCTGGTGGCGCAGTGGTTGAGAGTCCGCCTGCCGATGCGGGGGACGTGGGTTCGTGCCCCGGTCCGGGAAGATCCCACGTGCCGCTGAGTGGCTGGGCCCGTGAGCCATGGCCGCTGAGCCTGCGCGTCCGGAGCCTGTGCTCCGCAACGGGAGAGGCCACAACAGTGAGAGGCCCGCACACCGGAAAAAAAATAAAAAAATAAAATAAAATAAAATAAAATGATAAAAATAAAAGATAGCAGAGGGAGGAACACTCCCAAACTCATTCTATGAGGCCTCCATAACCCTGATACCAAAGCCAGACAAAGACGTCACAAAGAAAACTACAGGCCAATATCACTGATGAACATAGATGCAAAAATCCTCAACAAAATATTAGCAAACAGAATCCAACAGCACATTAAAAGGATCATACACCATGATCAAGTGGGGTTTATCCCAGGAATGCAAGGATTCTTCAATATACGCAAATCAATCAATGTGATACACCATATCAACAAACTGAAGGAGAAAAAACCATATGATCATCTCAATAGATGCAGAGAAAGCTTTTGACAAAATTCAACACCCATTTATGATAAAAACCCTGCAGAAAGTAGGCATAGAGGGAACTTTCCTCAACATAATAAAGGCCATATATGACAAACCCACAGCCAACATCATCCTCAATGGTGAAAAACTGAAACCATTTCCACTAAGATCAGGAACAACACAAGGTTGCCCACTCTCACCACTCTTATTCAAGATAGTTTTGGAAGTTCTAGCCACAGGAATCAGAGAAGAAAAAGAAATAAAAGGAATCCAAATTGGAAAAGAAGAAGTAAAGCTGTCACTGTTTCCAGATGACATGATACTATACATAGAGAATCCTAAGGGTGCTACCAGAAAACTACTAGAGCTAATCAATGAATTTGGTAAAGTAGCAGGATACAAAATTAATGCACAGAAACCTCTGGCATTCTTATACACTAATGATGAAAAATCTGAGAGTGAAATTAAGAAAACACTCCCATTTACCATTGCAACAAAAAGAATAAAATATCTAGGAATAAACCTACCTAAGGAGACAAAAGACATCTATGCAGAATATTATAAGACACTGATGAAAGAAATTAAAGATGATACAAATAGGTGGAGAAATATACCGTGTTCTTGGATTTGAAGAATCAACATTGTGAAAATGATTCTACTACCCAAAGCAATCTACAGATTCAATGCAATCCCTATCAAACTACCACTGGCATTTTTTACAGAACTAGAACAAAAAATTTCACAATTTGTATGGAAACACAAAAGACCCCGAATAGCCAAAGCAATCTTGAGAACGAAAAATGGAGCTACAGGAATCAGACTTCCTGACTTCAGACTATACTACAAAGCTACAGTAATCAAGACAGTATGGTACTGGCACAAAAACAGAAATATAGATCAATGGAACAGGATAGAAAGCCCAGAGATAAACCCACACACATATGGTCACCTTATCTTTGATAAAGGAGGGAAGGATATACAGTGGAGAAAAGACAGCCTCTTCAATAAGTGGTGCTGGGAAAACTGGACAGGTACATGTAAAAGTATGAAATTAGAACACTCCCTAACACCACACACAAAAATAAACTCAAAATGGGTTAAAGACCTAAATGTAAGGCCAGACACTATCAAACTCTTAGAGGAAAACAGGCAGAACACTCTATGACATAAATCACAGCAAGATCCTTTTTGACCCACCTCCTAGAGAAATGGAAATAAAAACAAAAATAAACAAATGGGACCTAATGAAATGTAAAAACTTTTGCACCACAAAGGAAACCATAAAGAAGACGAAAAGACAACCCTCAGAATGGGAGAAAATATTTGCAAATGAAGCAACTGACAAAGGATTAATCTCCAAAATTTATAAGCAACCCATGCAGCTCAATAACAAAAAAACAAACAACCCAATCCAAAAATGGGCAGAAGAACTAGATAGACATTTCTCCAAAGAAGATATACAGATAGCCAACAAACACATGAAAGAATGCTCAACATCATTAATCATTAGAGAAATGCAAATCAAAACTACAATGAGATATCATCTCACACCGGTCAGATTGGCCATCATCAAAAACTCTAGAAACAATAAATGCTGGAGAGGGTGTGGAGAAAAGGGAACACTCTTGCACTGCTGGTGGGAATGTAAATTGATGCAGCCACTATGGAGAACAGTATGGAGGTTCCTTAAAAAACTACAAATAGAACTACCATATGACCCCGCAATCCCACTACCAGGCATATACCCTGAGAAAACCATAATTCAAAAAGAGTCATGTACCAAAATGTTTATTGCAGCTCTATTTACGATAGCCAGGACATGGAAGCAACCTAAGTGTCCATCAACAGATGAATGGATAAAGAAGATGTGGCACATATATACAATGGAATATTACTCAGCCATAAAAAGAAATGAAACTGAGTTATTTGTAATGAGGTGGATAGACCTGGAGTCTGTCATACAGAGTAAAGTAAGTCAGAAGGAGAAAAACAAATACTGTATGCTAACACATATATATGGAATCCAAGAAAAAAGAAATGTCATGAAGAGATTAGTGGTAGGACGGGAATAAAACACAGACCTACTAGAGCATGGACTTGAGGATATGGGGAGGGGGAAGGGTGGGCTGTGACGAAGTGAGAGAGTGGCAGGGACATATACACACTACCAAATGTAAATTAGATAGCTAGTGGGAAGCTGCCGCATAGCACAGGGAGTTCACCTCTGTGCTTTGTGACCACCTAGAGGGGTGGGATAGGGAGGGAGGGTGACGCAAGAGGGAAGAGATATGGAAACATATGTATATGTATAACTGATTCACTTTGTTGTAAAGGAGAAACTAACACACTATTGTAAAACAGTTAAATAAAGATGTTAAAAAAAACATGAATGGTTAAAGATGTGGCACATATATACAATGGAATATTACTCAGCCATAAAAAGAAATGAAACTGAGTTATTTGTAATGAGGTGGATAGACCTGGAGTCTGTCATACAGAGTGAAGTAAGTCAGATGGAAAATTATTTTTAATGGACAACCTTTTAAATAAATATAACACTATTCAGGTTTTCTATTTCTTCTTCTGTCAGCTTTGGTTACTTGTATTTTTCAAAAATTTATCCATTTCATCCAAATTTACTGATATAAAATTGTTCATAATAGTCTCTTTGTGTATTTTTGATGTCTGTAAAATCCATGGTAATGTCACCTTCTTTATAACTTATGTAGGTAATTTGTATTTTTTTTTTTACAATGATGGGACAGGAATAGGATAACAGAGTCCACCTGGATTAATCATCATTTCAAAATCCTAATTTAATTACATCTGCCAAGACCTTTTTTCCAAACAAGGTAACATTCACAGGTTCCATGGATTAGGGTGTGGACATGTCTTTTGGGGCATTACCATCCAGCCCATTATACTTGGTTTGCAACAGTCTTACAATGATGTGCCCAGATGTAGTATTCTTTGTATTTATGATGCTTACAGTTGGCTGAGTTCTTTAATCTATGGCTTGATTTACTTTAAAAGTTTTGGAATATTCTCAGTTGTACCCTTTTCAAATGTTGCTTCTGCCCCATTCTCATCTCTCTCTTTATCGGGTCTGTAACTAACATATTTAAGACCGTCTGCATATGATTCATATAAAGGGTGTGCTGGAGTCAGCTTGTACCAGCTTGCCAGAGTGAATTGTTAAATATTCAGGAATTTTGTGAGATATCTGTTAAATCATCAGTAGCTTGAAATAGCTATGGTAATAGTGTTTACACCATGGCAATTAGTTGTATCACTAAAAATCAAGACTTTTGGGCTTCCCTGGTGGCGCAGTGGTTGAGAGTCCTCCTGCCGATGCAGGGGATACGGGTTCGTGCCCCGGTCCGGGAAGATCCCACATGCCGCGGAGCAGCTGGGCCCGTGAGCTATGGCCGCTGAGCCTTCGCGTCCACAGCCTGTACTATACAACGGGAGAGGCCACAACAGTGAGAGGCTCGTGTACCGCAATCAAGACTTTCTTTTTCAGAGAACTAGATTTAGCTGGAAACTGTTACAAGATTGAGGTGTGGGTTGAGGCACCTGTGATTCTTATGGTTTTCCCTCATCTCTACAAGATAAATCACCCCTATCAATTATGTCTTTCATGTTTCATGGAGGAAAAAGGAACAAGTCCATACAACAGAAAGGGCATACCAGCCATGGTTCACTCACTTTTAAGTAGTCCCAGAAGTTCTAACTTAAACTTCCATTTGTACATCATTGACCCAAACTGTATCACTTGTCCACAAAGGAGGCTGGAAAATGTAATATTTGTTAACCTGAATACAATGTTGCCCCTAAGAAAACTGGACTTCTCTTACTAAGGAAAAAGGAAAGAATGGATATTGGGTGGGCAGCTAGCAATCTCTGCTACAGTTCCATTCTTAGCCCTTCTTTTATCTTCTTTCTTATCTAATGAATAAACTCTATAATTGGACAAGAGAAAACTTTTCTATTCCAAATACCTTATCAAAAGCCCAAAGAGAGTCCTATAATTTCATATTTGCATGGAAGAAGCATGACTTCCCTATCTGTAGTGATCTTTTATCAATGAGAAGGAAATAATTTTACTGGCAACACATTTCTACCTCACTCAGTTCTTCCCTGAAATAAGAAATTTTCAGTAAATGACTTCTTTACTGATCTCTGAAGCCTGACCTCGGTCACAGATTTCTGCCAAACTGCTTTCAAGGAATCAGGCTTTCAAAGCAACTTTTTAAAACTATGTTTTAAGTGGAATATATTATTTTAAAATAGCTTTGTACTATGTAATGTAATAAAAGGATAACAGTTTGTCTTAAAGAAGAGATTGTAATTGCAGTATTTCTTAATAGAGCATATAAAGGTATGTTAGTGACGATGATCTATATCTACATCATTGGTAAGAGAGAGAAGAGACTTAAGTTTTAGTAGGTTGGGTTCCTAATTAAGACCATAAAATCTATGAGGGAGTGAAATATATTACCATGGAAATTAACTGAGTCAACTTTAGGCACGACAAATCAAAAAGGAGAAAAATTCCTCTTGGAAATGATCCTGTAGAGGGTGAAAGAAAGACTAGACTACCACTGTAACTTTTTGAGATTATAGAGTATAATTTAAATACATCTGAAAAATGCAGATATTGATTTTGAAAAGATCTAATTTCAGATAATAATAAAACCCCAGGTACCTTCCATGATATTCTGCAGGCAGCAGTTAGGAAGTAGGTGGTATAAATGTATTAGATATCATTGTTAATATTTACCTAGTAATCAGAAAATCAATCTCCAACCTCTCCTTTTGGTCCTTTCAGAGTAAACAAATATGATTAGGGACACTAGTTAAATAAAGCAGAGGGAAAAAGAAAAGAAATCACATACTTGCCACCAATTAAAAAGGTGCTATACTTTGTTAACAGTTCCTCACTGCTTTGAGAGGAAATTTTTCACTTCTCTGATTCTGTTGTCATGGCAATGGAAATGGAGACCTCTATCTTTCCAGCTCTGAAATTCCATATAGCAATGATTCACTAAAGTATGAGACAACTCTGGAAGAAAAGGCATTGGGTAGGAGGAGTAACGATTGTTGAGCCCCTGCTAGGTGCAGGGCACTTTGCATTATCTCATTTAACCCTGACAGCAATACTGGGAAGTATCTTCAGTTTACAAAGGAGGAAACTGAGGTCCATTAAAGCTCCTTACCCAAGAATACATATGTAAGCAGTGAAGTTGGAATTCAGATGTTCTGACTTTAGAGCACATGCTATATCCCCTATATCACAGTTCTTCCAGACCAAAGAAGAAAATACTATAACTTTTCACCCCAGGTCCTCAGCAAGAGGATGTGCAGGATGATTCTACACAATTTACTCCTCACCACAACTTAGGAAGAAGAATTATGTTCATTGTGCAAAGGTGATGTAACATATACAAGGAATGCAATTCCTACTTGTAGAAATAATGGGGAATTGATACAAGCCTATCTGACTATAAATTCAGTCCTCTTTCCACTCTCCCATTCTACCTATTATACGATGAAGTGGTTATCACATGTAGTCTGAAAGCAGCCTATTAAAAATAAACCATGTATACAACAGATGCAGAAGTACTGGCAGTACTGCCCTATATTTATCTACTGCATAAGTGTTTAATATCATCCGGAACCTGGCTCTCAGAGCTGCTAAGCAATTTTGTATATTCTGAGAGATTATGTGGGCTACAGAGATACTTCTGGCCCTGTCAAAGCAACTGGTGCCAATGCATTCTGTTCCCTATCACCAATGGAGCCAAGCAAAAGTGCATAACTATAATAAGATCTGATCTACTTTAATCTAGTTAACATGATCCAGGGATATAAGGAAACTGATATCAAAATAAATGTCCATACTTCTGAGAAAGGCTTAGTTTACATAACCAGAAGTCCCTGAGGTGACCATGCAGGAGCTGCTACCTGCTCAAGGCTACTCTCTTGAAGGAAACACACAAGAAAACATGACTGGTGTTCATGACCAGCACAGTGCCCCAGTCAGACGAGAGATCTAGTTAAGATTTGAGGCCACAGACCAACGCTTATCTGAAAAATCACACTCATGCAGTAGAAGTTTTATTAGAAATCAGAGTATCAAATTTAACTACGTAAACTCAATCATTCACCCCCTATCAAAAGTTCAAAACTAAGAATACAGAATTTGTAAACCATTTGCCATAGGCTAACTTGCCATAGATTTGGCTTGTCTGTCCTTACTGGGCAACCGTGCCACAAAGAATTATATCTAATAATGTTGGTTTCAATCTGTCAGGAAGTGAAAGCTAAATTTAGGCACTTTTCTTGGTGTTTCTCATGTCTGATTGAATCCTCCCAATTTTGAGGTATATAGAATATTTTTGTATTGGCAAATAACCATCAGTTGCTCTCACACTCCATTTTTGAGAAGCTATGACCCAGTTTGGGAGACTTAGGTATTAAATTAAATCCCTCCCTCATGTCCCCCAGTAAGCAAGCTAGAGTCACTACAAGTCAGAAGATATGAATTTTTTTAAAAAACAGCTTTATTGAGACATAATCCACCTATCACATAATTCACCCATTTAAAGTACACAACTCAATGGTATTTCGTATAGTCACAGAGTTGTACAACCATCACCACAATAAATTTTCATCACCCCCAAAGATAATCCGTATTCATTAGCAGTCACTCCCCATTTCCCATCCCCCAACCCCTTCCCATCCCTAGGCAACCACTTATCTACTTTCTGTCTCTATTTATTTTCCTACTCTGGACATTTCATATATATGGAATCATACAATCTGTGGTTTTCTATGACAGTTTTCTTTCACTTAATATAGTTATTTTCAAGGTTCATCCATATTGTAATATGTATCAGAACTTTATTCCTTTTATGAAATCATCGTATGGATATACCATATATTGTTTATCCATTCCTCAATTGATGGGTATGTAAACTATTTCTGCTTTTGGCTATTACTAATAATGCTACTATGGCCATTCATGTACAAGTTTTTGTGTGAACACATATTGTCATTTCTTTTTGGTATATACCAAAGTACAGTTTGGTAGTAGAATTGCCAGGTCATATAGCAACTCTATGTTTAACTTTCTGAGGAACTGCCAGACTGTTTCTAAAGTGGCTATACCATTTTACATTCCCCCAACAGTGTCTCAAGGTTCCAATTTCTCTACATCTTAACCAACATTTATGATTTTCTCTTTTGAAGTGGTATTTCATTGTGGTTTTGACATGCGTTTTCCTGATTCCTAATAATGCTGAGCATCTTTTCATGTGCTTATTGGTTATTTGTATATCTTCTTTGGAGAAATGTTTATTCAAGTCCTTTGCCTACTTTTAAATTGTGTTGTTTGTCTTTTTGAGGCTTTTCCTCTTGCTGAATTGCAGAGGTCCTTTGTATATTCTGGATATTAGACCTTTATCAGATAAATTATTTGCAAATATAATCTCCCATTATGTGGATTGTGTTTTCACTCTTTTGATAGTATCCTTCGATGTACAAATATTTTTTGTTTTGATGTAGTCCAGTTTATCTGCTTTTTCTTTTGTTGCCTGTGCTTTAGGTGTCATATTTAAGAAACCATTCCCTAATCCAAGGTTATGAAGATATAGACCTATTTTTCTTTCTGAGAATTTTATAGTTTTAGCTTCATGTCTTTGATTCATTTTGAGTTAATTTTTGTAAGTGTTGTAAGGTAAAGGTCCAACTTAATTCTTTGGCACATGAATATCCAGTTGCTCCAGTGTCCCTTATTGAGAAGACTATTCTTTTACCATTGAATGTTCTGGCATCTTTTTCAATAATAAACTGACCTTATATGTATGGATTTATTTCTGGACTCTCAATTATATTCCACTTAATATATAGGTCTATTTTCACGCCAGAACCACACTGTCTTGATTCCTGTAGCTTTGTATTAAGTTTTGAAATCAGGAAGTTTAAGTCTTCCAACTTTATTTTCAAAATCATTCAAGCTATCCTGGGTCTCTGGGATTTCTATGTGAATTTTAGAATCAGCTTGACAATTTATGCAAGAAAAGAAAAGAGCTGGAATTTTGATAGGAATTGTGTGAATCTCTAGATCAATTTAAGGAGTTCTCCTATGAATCCTTGGATTTAACAATTTGCCAATGTACCTTTAAGAGTTAGGCCAAATTGTAGACCTACTAAGTAACTTGTCAAATTGTACATCTGCCTTCTTGAGTAATTTTTCTTAAGTGGCATTTCTAATTTTACATTTGGCTGTTTAACTATACTTATTCTTGTCCTTAGCTGTAACCCCGAGAAGTTTCCCTTTTTATGATTTTTCTATATGCTTAGTGGTTGAAACTTTGATTCTTCACACTGTGAAGATTATAGGAGAAATTGCTGCTTTATTCTTAAATACTATGCTTCTATTAATATATACCAACATCATGTTGGCTTTTAATAATAGCATGATTCTATGGTACCTCTTATCTTGCTCCAAAAAAATTATGGACATTTGCAAACCACAGCTTTATACCAGTCAGTATGACAGTGTGGAAAAAAGTAAACACTATCCACACAATTTCAGCAGACAGATTCTTCTCTTCTTTCTTAATAACAGCGGGAAGTGTTCTCCAGTAACAAATAACACTGAAGAGACAAAGCCCAGAGAGGAGGGGCAGAAGCTGGAGATGGTGTATTTTTAGTCATTTTGATTAAATTATGGAGATGTGAAGTTGATAATTTATTGAAGAGGAACAGGCAAGTCTATGTAAATGTTTGCAGATGAATAATTAATGTGAATTTCCGACATCACTAGGCCTTTAATTAAAGCCACAGTGAAATAAAGCAAGAACCAAAGAGCAGATAATTGTAATTTTCCTATCCTAAGTAACATTTGAGAGTCCATGCTTAATTTGCATCTTTAAAGGAAGGTAGGGCTTCCCTGGTGGCACAGTGGTTGAGAGTCCGCCTGCCAATGCAGGGGACACGGGTTCGTGCCCCGGTCCGGGAAGATCCCACATGCCGCGGAGCGGCTGGGCCTGTGAGCCATGGCCGCTGGGCCTGCGCATCCAGAGCCTGTGCTCTGCAATGGGAGAGGCCACAACAGTGAGAGGCCTCTGATAGCCCAGTGTAAATACTTCCCTGCAGAGTAAAAATCTATTAATATATTAATGAATTTCCTCCTTCTAAAATTTTACCCAGAAAGTTTTGGGTTTTATTTGTTGGTTTTGCTTTTTTAAATGTTGAATTGGTTTTCATTTTAGGGCAATATATTGGTGCCTCTCAACAACTTAGAAAGTCAAATGAATACCCAGTTCCTTTTAATATTAAGCATTTAATGTGCTGTTCCATCTGCTATTTACAACATCTGATTGAACATCTGACCGCCCATGGGGGTCATTCCTCATCTCTTTTATGTCTTTTTTTTTTTTTTTTTTTTTTGCGGTACGGAGGCCTCTCACTGTTGTGGCCTCTCCCATTGCAGAGCACAGGCTCTGAACGTGCAGGCTCAGCGGCCATGGCTCACGGGCCCAGCCGCTCCGCAGCACGTGGGATCATCCCGGACCAGGGCATGAACCCGTGTCCCCTGCATCGGCAGGCGGACTCTCAACCACTGCGCCACCAGGGAAGCCCGTCTTATTCTTTACTACGTCTTTCTTACTCACTTTTCATTCTCATAGTCCCATTTTTTGGTCTGTTTGCATTTTGCTCATATTTATTCTCCTTTTTCTGTCTCTTTCACTTCTATTTTTGTCTCTGTCTTTCCCATCTGTCTCTGCTTCTCCTCATAGTCTTTTTCTTTACTCCTTTTCCCTCTGCTGTTTATTGCTACTTGTTCTCACGTATTCTTTTTCCCAGTCTCTTTCATGCTCTAGTGGATCTCTGTTCTCATTTTCATGACCGTAATACCTAGATGAATACTGAATCCACAAGTGCTGGGTGGTTCCCCTCCAGGTCCAAAGGTGACGCTTCTTCAGTAGAGTATTTTTATATGCTAAGTATATATTAAATATATATAAAACATTATACCATGCCATACAGTTCTTTTAAAAATCTATTTTCTGACACATACACTGGGTATTGAGGAAACCAGGAATTCCAGTCCTGGTTTTAACATTTATAAACTGTATGCCCTTGGGCAAATCACTTTACCTCAGGGAACCTCAATTTCCTCATTTATAAAAGAAGAGTTGGGACTTCCCTGGTGGCTCAGTGGTTAAGAATCAGCCTGCCAATACAGGGGACACAAGTTCGAACTGTGGTCTGGGAAGATCCCACACGCCACAGAGCAACTAAGCCCATGGGCCAAAACTACTGAGCCTGCGTGCCACAACTACTGAAGCCCGCACGCCTAGAGCCCATGATTCGCAACGAGAAGACACCACAATGAGAAGCCCATGCACTGCAACAAAGAGTAGCCCCCACTCGCTACAACTAGAGAAGGCCCACACGCAGCAACGAAGACCCAACGCAGACAAATATTAACTAATTAATTAATTAATTAGTTAATTAATTTCAAAAAGAAGAGTTGTTTGGGCTCCCTAAAATTCCTTTCAGTTTCATAACACTGTTACTTACCCACACCTATTTGTGGAAGGAAGTAGGAAGATCCAATTCCTAGTCCTTCCATAGGCATTTGCTGTTGTCCAAATAAATCTCTATGTCCGGTGGAATTTTAGGCAACAAGGAAGATACTTGGGGGCAAGAAATCTCCCCTTGTAATACACTTCTTGTATCTATACTGCTAAGGCAAGCACTGAACATGGAGACGAGGGAAAAAAAGGGGAGAGAGTTTGAAGTCACAGTCCTTACAACACCCAAGATGTGGGACGCTCCAACGGGAGAAATTGTTAAGCCTGATTTCCTGTTTCCTCCTACATTATGGGTCCTGAGTTCGTCATATAGAACTCAAAGCAACTTCCTGCTTCATCCAGTTTGCCCATGTTCAGTACCAACCCAGCACAATTGAGTTTGACTATGTAAATACCTATCACCTGTAATTACTTATATGAGCTGCTCACTTTGTTTATTCAAACCTCTTAATTAAAATTTAGAGTCTCATCCAAAAATTAAAACAATGTAATAGGTACTTCCCTGGTGGCACAGTGGTTAAGAATCCACCTGCCGATGCAGGGGACATGGGTTCGATCCCTGGTCCAGGAAGATCCCACACACCGTGGAGCAACTAAGCCCATGCGCCACAACTACTGAAGCCCGCGTGCCTAGAGCTGTGTTCTGCAGCAAGAGAAGCCACCACAATGAGAAGGCAACGCACTGCAGTGAAGAGTAGCCCCTGCTCGCCGCAACTAAGGAAAGCCCAAGCAAAGCAACGAAGACCCAATGCAGCCAAAAATTAATTAAGTAATTAATTAATTATTTAAAACCTATTTTTTAAAAAGCCTAAATTGACAATTGAAATACAAATGTAGCACTATAAATTGTGGATCCTTTTACCGATTGCCCCCAGTTAGCTTCATGGACTATTTCTCTATCATATATTCCTAGTTCCTCTCCTAGCCTTCCTGGGAATAAGTGATCTAACTGATCTATAGGGCAAGCACTCTTACCACAAAGATTTTATATATATAGTCTTAGTCTGTTTGGGAGGCTGGGTGGCTTATACACAACAGAAATTTATTTCTCCCAGGTCTGGAGGCTGGGAAGTCTGAGATCAAAGTGTCGGTAGATACAGTGTCTGGTGAGAGCTCCCTTCCTCACAGACTGCCATCTCCTCACTGTGTGGCCTCACATGGTAGACGAGGCAAGGGGTCTTTTCTAGGGTCTCTCTTATAAGGGCACTAATCCCACTGACGAGGGCTTCACCTTCATTACCTTACTATCTCCCAAAGGTCCCACCTCCTAATACCATCACCTTGGGGGTTAGGGTTTTAACATACGAATTTTGGAGGGACATAAACATTCAATCCATTATATATATATATATATATATATATATATATATATATATATAATATCACAAAGATATAATAAAATGTAAATAATGAGGGGTGAAAATGCTGGATCATACAATCCACACACTAATTGTCTTAATGTCATGTAGGAAACTGAAGATTGCTAAGCTCCCTCTGCCTGCAAAGCTCATCTATTTCACCTTCAGTCATTAGTACTGCACTTTTGGGAATGCTTCCCAGGGATTCCACGGCATCAGCTCCATGTTAATGGAGCTCAGACAGACCTAAACACTGTACTGTACTGTGGATCACTCCCTGCAGAAACTGTTGGCCATTCATATATTTGGGCTTCTGCAGCCTTTTCTCACCAGACTGTTAAAAATTACTCGGGTTAACCCTACCTCTTAGGAAAGCTTGGGTCATTAAATGATGCTATCCAACTATATTGAGATTATTAACAAACACCAGGAATTTTTAATATCAATACTCAGAGTCTTGTCCTCCACATCAATTTGAGGTTCAGTAACAGTTTGTTTCCCTCTACCTCCCAGAAATTTTACTAGTTATTTTTATAAGGCTTTAATAGTCAGAGTGCCCAAATTCCTTCTCCACATCAGAGGTGGTTCTTAGGGGTCTGACATCATCTGAGGTAAGGACAGATCCCTAATGCCAGCAAACAAATGTACCTGTGAGCTCCTTCAGTGAAGGGTCTATGGTTTATTCAACTCTGTGTCTCTGGTGCCTAGCTCATAGTGCCTGGCACAAAAAATGGGACCAAAATAAGGGTTAACCTGAATTGAATATGTAAATAATTTATCATGATAATAGAGCAACCAAGGGTATTTATTCATCTCAGCTAATCAATCAACAATATTGCTTCCAAAGGAGAAATGAAATTAAGGTCGGAAGATAGACTAGATACGATAAGGAAAATGATCCTAAGACATTTTAAAGGGTACCTTCATAAAGCTGAAGTACCCTTGTAAAATGCCTCAGGCATATGCGTCAGGGACAGCATTTGGCAGGATTATAGTGGCTCAGCTAATACTATCAATAGTTATACTTGATAATAATTTTAATATGGATCCCAGGAAGAGGGGGCAGTGGCAGCATATTTTTTTCATTTTTTCAAACCCTCACATAAAAACAGGAAGGGCAACTAGATAGCAAAGTCAAAAACCCATGAACAACATTTATTTAAAAGTTGAATGACAAGATATGCTTACAGACCACAAAACACAAATGGGTGTTCAGAGAAACCATTAATAGCCACAAAACTTGTATGGTATTGGGGTCTGTTTTGTAGGGAAAACAAGGCAGAAATTAGGCATCTTCTGATGGATTTGACAACAGAACCCCTTTATCAGTTCAGGTCCTTCAGGAAGGAGATGCTGATATAGAGTCAGGAGTGCTAGGAAAGGGCAGAACAATGAGGAGAAACAGATGTGAGTGCAATCAAAACTGAGCAGAAGAGGGGAAAAGGAATAAGAATATCTGGATCAAAATAGTATCAGTGAAGGCCAGAAAGCCACCATATTTTTAACACCACACAAAAGACAAAGCTCTGTGAAATTAAACAAATGAACAAACAAACAAAAACCTTTCCTGAAACCCACTTCATTCTAAAGGTTCAGGAAATGTTCACACTAAAATAAGCTAAGGAAAAGTATCAAAGACAAAACACAAACAAAATTATTATTTAAAAATGACAATAGGCACTGAATCAATCCCTCTCTCTCACCCCCACCCCCCCACACACCCTCACACACACACACACTTCAGATTATGGTTCATGTCTAGGTTGGAGAATGTGTAATCTTTCTTTTTGTTGCTACCCTCTCCTTTATGCTAAGAACCATGAACTATTAAAGATCTATTGCAAAGAGAATATGCACATAATGTTTCCAAGAATAAAACCAATGAACCAAGTAGATCTATGTAGGTCGGAATTAATAAGAGAGTTAAAGCCTTCAGAAGGCAGCTTTGCCTGACTCAGTGTTATCTGACCTTCTTGTCAGCCTAGAAAATCCATATTCCTTCTTCAAGTCTCAGGTTACTTACCCAAGGCAGAGTACAGTCAGAAATCGTGAAGGACCTACTTATAAGCTAACAAGCTAGCTTATTACTGTTTCATGGTGCTGGCAGAAGACATGAGATTCCTAGATCAGAGACAAAGGACTTCATTATGACAAAAGTAATAGCCAAAGCTTCATGTGTGTGCCAGTTCCTTGGGTCCTCCCAGTCTCACAGGGATGACACAGGTGGGTCTAGATAGTTGTCTACATATGCAGTGGGTTGCATCACAGGAGAGAAACACCACACTTGGAGATTCACCACTTTTACAGTGAGTAATATGCAATTCTTTGTCCCGGGGAGACATCACCTTACCCTCAAGATTGCTTGCTGCAGCCCAGCTCTGAGGAGTGGTCCAGGTAAAGGGAGCTCAGGCCTGGCATTCTTGTAATTTCCAGCACACACAGGGGTGCTCAGGGCCCATGGAAGATTGCCTCATAAACATCTTCATTCTTTACTCATATTGTGTTCTAACTACTCATTTACATGTCTTTTTTCCAAGTACACTTTGAGCTCCTTAAGGACAGGGACTATCTGTTTATATTTTTTATCTCTAGCAACTACCTAGTGCAATGTTTAGCACTTTATAGGGGGTCACCAAATAAGTAAGGGATGTATTGAATAAAATCTACCATGGTTATAGTGACATCTCTTAAGCACTCTTCTTGGTGGGAAAGCACCTCTTGGTGAGCATGCTTGTCCCCAATGCTTTCTTAACTGGCCTACTTCTCACAGCCTAGACTCTTGGGCATACATGTGGAAGTAGGACAAATGGACATAGAGATGGCTTTCACTTCCTAAAAGGAAATGAAATCTTTATTGATTATAATAAAGTCCAGACACTCCAAGGACTCTTCAAATGGTGAAAGCAACTAGATTACAGTTCCTGACCCTGTATGAAATTCTTCCTTCCCCTTGTCTCCTTGCAGATGACTAATGCCATAATAATATTTGCCTCTAGGCTGGAAAGTTGCACCACTTTGCATTTAACTGTCTACCCCAAACTGTGCAAATGTGTCTTTTCTTTATGTCGAGCGGCATAGATGGGAAAGACTGGACATTCATGCCTTTATTAAATGCTAAGGCATATCATAAGGGAAATAGAGAGAGTAACATCGACCTTGATTGGCTATAACTTTGTGTCATACAGGCCCCATTCCATCTCCTGGGGCCTTAGGTATGCAGGCAGGCATGGAGTTCCTGCTTTTAAATTCACTGAGCTTGACTCCTTTACTCTGATGCATACTATACCCTCTTCGGGACCAGAAGTCCAACATTTATCAAATACTATTTTGTCACAAGGTCTGTTTTCTCACAATTTCGGGGCCTAGTCTTTATCACATTGCCATCTGTGTGACTCTTCCACTTTTAAGGGTGATTGCACCCACCTTGTCTTAGCTTGGGTTGCTATAACAAAACACCACAGGGAATTCCCTGGTGGTCCAGTGGTTAGTACTCTGCACTTCCACTTCAGGGAGCATGGGTTCAATCCCTGGTTGGGAAACTAAGATCCTACAAGCTGCGCAGTGCGGCCTCTGTGTGTGTGTGTGTGTGTGTGTCTGTGTGTGTGTGTGTGTGTGTGTGTGTGTGTATCCCCCACAGACTGTGTGACTCAAACAAAAGAAATGTATTTGCTCACAGTTCTGGACGCTGGAAGCCTGAAATCAGGTGCCAGCGTGGGTGAGCTCCTGTGAGAGCTCTCTTCCTGGCTTGCAGGTGGCTGCCTTCATTACGCTTTACGCTCACAGGGCCTTTCTTCCATGGGTGCTCATAGAGAGAGAGAGAGAGATTCCTCTTCTTCTAAGGGCATTAATCCCATCACGAGAGCCTCAAGTTCATGGCCTAATCCAAAACCAGTTATCTCCTAAAGGCCCCACTTCCAAATACCATCACATTAGTGGTTAAAGCTTCAACATAAGAATTGTGGAGGAACATATTTAGTCTATACCACACCTGGTTAATCCAGGATAATCTCTCATAGCAAACTTACTTCCATCTTCATCTTTATTCCCCTTTGACATATAACCTAACATTCACAGGTTCAGGGATTGGGATGTAGACATGTTTGGGGGACCAGTATTCTGTCTACTCCAATGGCTTTCTCAAAAATAGTATCTAGGAAGTAGCTGACAAGAGCTAGACAATGATAAGGAGGTATGCATCGCCACTACTTCTGGTATTTACTTCCCAGAAAAAACTCACTCACTGTAATTACTGGCTTCTCTCTGCTCTAAAAAGAAGGAAAGATTTATCTGATAGGTAATTTGGGAAGAATAAATTAGGCACGCTTGGCCCAGAGCCTGCCTTCTTTTGGGGGGTATGAGGTATTTATAGGGAGCACTCATTTCACTGCTCATCCAGGGACTCTGCCCCTGCTGGGAGTAAGTGCTGGATGGAGGGTTGGGAGTAAGGCTTACCTGAGCCTGGCTTCCCTTCATGAAGGGTGAAGGAGAAACCTGCTAATTCTGCAGCTCAGTATCAGCAAGCCCATTTGCATAATAGAGCTAAAGCCAAATCCTCCAATTTGGCTTCTATCTGTAATAAAGGTGATATTTTGGCCCCATCTCCCAACTCTTTTTCTTATTCCTTAAACTGTTCAGAATCCAGATGAGAAAGAGGAGTACATTTACTGACAGTCTATCATAGACCTCAAGAGGAAGCACTTAATTCATATGATGCTATTTATTTCCCCAGGATGTCTCATTTCCACATAAGTGATTATTTTCTGAGAACAGAGCTTATTGCGGGAAACACTATAGTAGCACAATGACAAAGAGTCCAGGTATCATATTAATACTGCCTAAGTTCAAATGCTGTCTCCACCATTTAAATATTTTGTGATACTTACCAAGGTACTTAACCTCTTTGTGCCTCCATTTGCACCTGTAAAACAGGAATACTAATGCCTAATACTTCTTAGAGTTGTGAGCAGTGACATAATAGAAGTAAAACACATAGAACAGTGCCTCGCCCATTGTAAACATTCAATGCATTCTCTATATTATTATGTCGTATACATATTTGTATCCCCTATTGTATTTAGTATAGGAATACTAAAACAATTGTTTTCTTTTTTTTTTTTTTTTTTTTTTTTTTTTTTTTTTTTGCGGTATGCGGGCCTCTCACTGCTGTGGCCTCTCCCGTTGCGGAGCACAGGCTCCGGACGCGCAGGCCTAGCGGCCATGGCTCACGGGCTTAGTTGCTCCGCGGCATGTGGGATCCTCCCGGACCAGGGCACGAACCCGTGTCCCCTGCATCGGCAGGCGGACTCTCAACCACTGCGCCACCAGGGAAGCCCTAAAACAATTTTTAATAAAACAAGGTTCTCTGAAGCTAGGATATGTCTTATGCAACTTTATATTCCCAGGAAAAGCACAGTGCCTGCCACAGAACAGAGATTAATACATGAATATGTGAAATGAGAAATGAAATTGAAAACTAAGGTGAGAAAATTGTTCTGACACAAAACGCAATTTGTCTACTAAACTTAACAGTTAATACTAGGGCTTAATTTCCACCTAGACAGAAAGTCAATAAAATATATGTTTTTTAAATTAATGGCAAATGCATTTTGTCCAGTTTTGCATTGGAAACTATAATCCAAGGATAATCCCAAAGCATTTTACTGTTGCCTGGTGCAATCATGTGTCACTGCTACCCTCTAGTGGAAGATACAGTGTAGTGCACATAAAGGTCATCATCAGCTAAGCAACTCATCTTCTTAAGAAATAAAACAATTTTTCTACTCAAATATTTTTCCAAATACTCATATACATTTTTGAATGTTTCAAAATTTGTATTAGTATCTCCAGTAACAAATTTATTTGTATTCATAATTTAGTCCCTTTGGGAAGTCAGTCATATTAAGTGCAACATTTCACTTTTAAAAAATTTGCACCAATTATAATAAATTACAAAATAAATAGACATATGAAAATTGCAACAAAAAAGCCACAAGTGAAGAATGCCATTTAGAAATATAACAAGTCACTCAAGAGTACTTCTATTCTGTTATTACTTAAATATTCATGACTGATCCCTCCATTTTCTAACCTCAGTTTTCAAACCAGGTCCAGATCACTGAAGTTCTGCAGAGGAGACACAAAGAGCGCTCAATTCAATCCCAACTTTTTTTTTCTGAGCATCTAGAATGTACAAAATTTGGGAAAGAGAAAAAGTTGATGGAGTATACCAAAATGAAAAAGATACAGTCTCTGCATGAAAAGAGAAAAGTACATGGACACATATACCTCTCAAATGGAAAGAAAACTGTCAGAATACTATTCTATTGGTGGTGCAAAGCCAAAGACACGCAAGTAAGGTAAATGTTTGCCCTAGGAAATCTTCCTAAAGTAGGTAGTAAATTAACAGGCTCTTGAAGGATGGATAAATCTTCAACAAAAATAAACAAGGGAAAAGTTACCTCAGATGAAAGAAAAAAGTGAACTAATAATGTTAGTGGAAAGATACAGACTGAATTTTGGAAAAGATGACTAGTCAAGTATCGCTGCAATGGCAGGTATATTCAGAAATGAAATCAGAAACAAGAGTTAGCTACAAATCATGGAAGCCGTGAATGCCCTCCAAGAAATGTGTACTTTTATTTATCTGCCAAGAACAGTTAGTGAAAAGAGGTCACAATAAGACCCACGTTTTTAGAAAGAAACATTTTACAGTAATTCAGAAGATAAATTTAAAAAGAGAAAGCCTAACACTAAGGAAATCAGTTTAAAGGCCACTGCTATAGTCCAGGCAAAAGAATCTGAACTCCAGCTGGAATAATGGCAATAGAGACATTGACATAAGATGCTTCAGGAAAGGAGAGATCAAGATGGCAAGTACAAGGACATGGAGCTCACCTCCCCCAATGAACACATCAAAAATACATCTACATGTGGAACAATTCTCACTACAAACTAACTGGAAACTGTCAGAAGAACTCCTATACAACCAGGGCTGTAAGAAAGATACACATGAAATTGGGTCAGACAGGAATTAAAGCGATTGGGTCAGGACCTATGCCCCTAGAAGGGGTCTCAGAGGAAAAGGGAGATTGGATGGGCAGACACTCGCCCCAGGGAGTGATTGGGTCAAGCCACAGACTGGGCAACCCAAGCCAAGGGTCCTATGTGAAGGAGACAAGCCCCCTTGGCTGGCCAGAGAACCACTTGGACAGAGAGAAAGGTTGGAGGAGCCTAGACTCTATTTATGAGGAGTGTGCACGGGCTGGCTTGGTGAGAAAGGTCTAGCAGTTGATGGGTTTCCCACCTCCGTCTCAAGCCCCAGCCTGAGCCAATGAACGTTCCTGCCCTGCTCACTTCACGTCACAGTGCAGCACTGGATCTGAGGCAACAAGGACCAGGGAGAAAACTCAACCTTGGGACTCAGAGGCAACTCAGTTCCGGGGCGGACCCTGGGTGGGGCAGCAGTGGCCCCTGTTGGCGCTTACGCAAGCAGTGCCCCAGAAGCAGCCCAGACTTCTGACAGCAGCCGCTGTGCCACAGCTCACCCCCTAATACATGCAAAGAAACCACACAGACCTCGCCTCCCCTGTAGAGCAGTTCCATGACAGGTCAGGAATGGCAGAGGCTGGGGACAATGATCAGCTGTGAGACACAAAGGGAGCTTGTTCCCCAGGCAGGGCAGAGAGAGACCTGCCCTGTAGCTGCTGAATTTCCTGCCCCAGCCCAAGCCCAGTGAACATTCCAGCCCTACGGCACTGGATCTGGGGCAGCCAGGACTGGGGAAGAGACTCCAAATAAGCTGTGTCTAAGTGGAACCACAGGCAGTGCCATGGACCCCTGTATGCCCACGAGCCCCATTTGCTTTAGCACTCCCCTCCCTCCTCTGGGGCAAAGGCCCCAGTGCAGAGAGAGGGGGAAATACACACTTAAAGGGAATAGAGCTAGCTCAAGCCTGACCCTCAGGACTTCTGCTCCAGCAAATTGAGATCAGACCCTGTCCCTGACATGGTGGTGACAGCCACTGTGAAGAGAGGAAGTCCCGCCTCACATCCACTGCCAGTTCTAGCCTCTCCATCTCCAACCCCACTTCCTACCAAGGTGATAGCTGCCAGCACACACTGAGGAAAGACATGACTGATGTCCACATCAAATCCAGCCCTCCCACCGAAGGCGCTGGGCACACAGTCTGTATAGGGCCACTCCCACATAAGAACACCTCTTTAAGACCATAATAGGTAACAGTTTCACCAAAATTCATAGAAGCAGAGAAGGTTAAGTAAAATGAAAAGGCAGAGGAACTACTGTCAATTGAAAGAGTAAAATAAAATCCCTAAAAAGACAGATAACGAAACAGAAATAAACAATTTGCCAGATAAAGCATTCAAAACATTGGTAATGAAAATGTTAACTGATATAGGGAAAAGAATTGATCTAAACACTGATCATTTGAACAAGGATCTAGAAAATATAAAAATGACCCTATCAAAAATAAATGATTCAACACCAGAAATTTAAAAAATCACACTATTAAGAATGAATAGCAGACTAAATAATACAGAAGAATGCATACGTGGTCTGGCAGACAGAATAATGGAAATCACCCAAACAGAAGAGCAAAAAAGAAAAACTAATTAAGAAAAATGAAAGCAATTTAAAAGATCTCTAGGATAACATCAAGTGTTCCAACATTCACATTATAGGGGTTCCAGAAAGAGAAAACAGAGAAAAGTGAATTGAAAATTTGAAGAAATTATGGCCAAAAACATCCCAAGCCTGAAGAAAGAAACAGATATCCAGATACAGGAAGCACAGAGGATCCCAAGAAAGATGAACCCAAATAGACCCACATCAAGACATATAATTAAAATGGCAAAGTTAAAGAGAGAATTCTAAAGGCAGCAAGAGAAAAACAAAGAGTCATATACAAGGGAACCCCCATAAGGCTATCAGCACATTTCTCTGCAGAAACTCTGCAGGCCAGAAGGGAGTAGTGTGATATATTCAAAGAGCTAAAAGGGAAAACTCTGCAACCTAGGATATTCTATCCAGCAAGATTATCATTTAGAATTGAAGGAGAGAGAAAGAACTTTTCAGGCAAGCAAAAACTAAAAGAGTTCTGACTCTGAAAACTATAAGACATTGATGAAAGAACCTGAAGACAACAGAAATGAATGGAAAGATATACAATGCTCATGGATTGGAAAAATTAATATGGCTAAAATGTCCATACTACCTAAAGTAATCTACAGATTAAGTGCAAATGCTATCAAAAACCAATGCCATTTTTCCACAGAACTGGAACAAATAATTCTAAAATTTGTATGGAAACACAAAGACCCCAAATTGCCAAAGCAATCTTAAGAAAGAAGAAAGTTGAAGGTATCATGCTTCCTGATTTCAAACTATACTACAAAGCTATAGGAGTCAAAATTGTACAGTACTGGCACAAAAACAGACACATAGATCAATAGAACAAAAAGAGAGTCAAGAAATAAACCCACACTTATATGGGAAATTAGTTTACAACAAAGGAGCCAAAAATAAACAGTGAGGAAAAGATCGTCTCTTCAATAAATTGGGTTGGGAAAACTGTACATCCAAAAGAATGAAACCGGGCCACTTTCTTACACTATATACAAAAATAGACTCAAAATGGATTAAAGACTTAAATTTAAGACCTGAAACCTTAAAACTCCTGGAAGATAACATGCAGTATGCTCTTTAACATCAGTCTTAGCAATATTTTTTTTGGATCTGTCTCTTCAGGCAAGGGAAACAAAGCAAAAATAAGTAAACTGGACTATACCAAACTAAAAAGCTTTTGCACAGCAAAGAAAACCATTAACAATTAACATATACACGCTATTATATATAAAATAGATAACCAACAAGGATCTACTGTATAGCACAGGGAACTATACTCTATATTTTGTAATAAGCTATAAGGGAAAAGAATCTGAAAAATAATATATATATTTTTAAAATATATATTATATATATAATATATATATATGAACCACTGAATTACTGCACTGTACATCTGAAACTAACACAACATTGTAAGTCAACTATACTTCAATTAAATAAATAAATAAATATATATATATATATATATATATATATATATATATATATATATATATGGGGTGTGGGCCACACACAAAAAAAGAAAACCATCAACAAAACAAAAAACAAATTAATAAGAAAAGATATTTTCAAATGATATATCCAATAAGGAGTTAATAGCCAAAATATAAAAAGAACTCACACAACTCAACATCAAAAAACCAAACAGTCCAATTAAAAATTGGGCAGAGGACCTGAACAGGCATTTTTCCAGAGAAGACATACATATAGCTAGCAGACACATGAAAAGATACTCAGCATCACAAATTATGAGGGAAATGCAAATCAAAATCACACTGAGGTATTGCCTCACATTTGTCAGAATTACTATTATCAAAAAGACAACAAAAAACAAGTGTTGGTTAGGATGTGAAGAAAAGGGAACACTTGTACACTGTTAGTGGCAATGTAAATTGGTGTAGCCACTGTGGAAAGCAGTATGGAGGTTCCTCAAAAAACTAAAAAATGAACTACCATACAATCCAGCAATTCTACTTCTGGGTATTTATACAAAGAAAATGAAAATGCTAATTCAAAAAAGACACATACACCCCAATGCTCATAGCAGTATTATTTACAATGGCCAAGATATGGAAACAACCTAAATGTTCATTAATAAATGAATGGATAAAGAAGATGTGGTACATACACAATGGAATATATCCATTAAAAAAAGGATGAAATCTTGCCATTTGTGACATGGATGGACATAGAAGGTATTACTCTAAGAAAAATATGTTAGAGGAAGACAAATACTATATGATTTCACTTATATATGGGATCTAAAAACCAAAACAAAACAAACAGATTCATAGAGAACAAACTTGTGGTTGCCAGAAGGGAAGGGGGTGAGGGGTTTGGCAAAATAGGTGATAGAGATTAAGAGGTACAAACTTGCAATTATAAAATAAGTCACAGGGATATAATGTATAGCATAGGGAATACAGTCAATAATATTGTAATATATTTGTATGGTGGCAGGTAGTTATAGACTTATGGTGATCAATTTGTAATGTATAAAAGTGTTAAATCACTATGTTGTACACCTGCAACTAATATAATATTGTATGTCAACTGTACTACAGTAAAATAAAAAAGAAAGATACAGGAAGAGAAGAGAGATCAAAAATATGTAAATTCATGCTCCAACTCATATAAATTTTTAACAAAAATCTAAGTCACATATTGCCTCTGTGCCTTAGGG
This sequence comes from Kogia breviceps, assembly GCF_026419965.1. Lineage (NCBI taxonomy): Eukaryota > Metazoa > Chordata > Mammalia > Artiodactyla > Physeteridae > Kogia > Kogia breviceps. Next base: position 85,342,311 of record NC_081314.1, on the reverse strand, counting down.
TTTTCATTGGTAAAATAAAATGATGAGACCATGATAAATTTCTAAGGTCCATTTTAGATCTAAATTTTATGATTCTTTAGTCCAAAAATTAGTTAAGGGTATGTATTTGAATTAACGTCTAGTTGGCGCCTGATGATCCAGGTAATGTAGAGTTTGTAAAAGATATAAAAATTGTTCACAAAGAGGTGAAAACTGCAGTGGTACAAAGGTAGAAAGGTGTGAAATAACAGAATTCTACAGATAAAGGATGAAGCCTGTGGACAGATCTTTAGGGAATCTGAGTATCTCATCTTGTGGAATGACACACCTATCCAGTTACCCAAGCTAGTAGAAACCTAGGTGCCATCTTTGACCCCTTCTTCTTCACTACCCATCATTCTAACTGATAATACCTCCAATCCATCTACTTCTCTCCATCCCCACTGCCATTTTGTTACCTTCCTCTCTTACATACATGACTTACATACCCTCTTTACAAGAAAAATAAGTTATTTTTTAAAGTAATGTTATAAAATTCAAAAATTTCCCAAAGGTATACAATAAACATTTCCCTCCCACCCCAGGCCCCCAGGGACACAATTCCCTTAATAAGAGGAAACCAAACTAACCAAAGTTTTGTGTTCCTTTCAGAGATATTTTATACATATACAAGCATATATGTATATATGTTGGTTTTCTTTACCAATTCTGTTCACTCTGTTCTGTATCTTGTCTTCCCCTTTAATAATACATCTTGGAGATCATTGCATGTAAGTGTACATAGAGCTTATTCTTTACAATAGCTGTACTCTACAGATATACATTACATTTATACTATTCCCAATCATTTGCTTTTTACAAATGATGTTGCAATAAATATCTCTTCACAAACTATTTTTCACATTCACAAGTATATCTGTGGGATAACTATAAACTTATATTAATCATCTATTTTATTGGACAGTATCTATTACTCCATAATAAGAGCAACTATTAAATTTATATATTTCTATTTCCTTTTCACTCTTCTCTTCACTCCAATAATGGCACATTCCCATTATTCTGAATAAGGAAATGTTGGGGGGGTTTCCCCTTAGGGTATAGTGTCTTTTCTGGAAGACTTTTCTCTGCCAATTTTGCCTGAAATATGTAGATGCAACATCCTTCTGTATCTATTCATATTCTTATTTAACCACAGCTGCTCTCAGTAGCTTTTCCTCATATATTATGGTTCAGAGTTATAGATTTCATCTAATTTTTTTTCAAAGATTGCATTTGCATTTCTGTCTTTTGTTCTTACCTTGCATTGATTTCTGAGAGAAGAGTTTAGTGCCATCTTTACATGGCCATTTAAAAAATAGAAGCCTCTGTAACAGAATTTTATTAGTCTCCCTACCTCCAATCTTATCCTTCAATCCATTTTTTTCAGTTACAACAAGAATGACCTAAAATGCAAATCTGGTCATGTCAGTACCCTGCAAGTAACCCTTTCATGACTCTGTACACTCTTGAGATAAAGGCCAAATGTCTGTCACCTGGCCCCTGCCCACCTCTCCTGCCTCATCTATTTTTCTGCAACCCCCTCATACACAGTACTGGAGCCTAATGAATTTCTTTATTCAAACTCTCTGTGATCCATTCTTCTTCTAGGCATGCAATGTGTGCTCTTCTCTGTGCCTGCAATATTCTTCTCCTGACACCATCCACTCAGTTACTTCTTAACTCCTGATAACCCTTCAGCACTCAGAATAATAACGAGTTACCATTTTTTTATTGTTTACTGAAGTACTGTGCTAAGCAATTTATATGTATTGACTCATTTATTTTCAGAGAAAACGAATGAGATGACTACTATTATTATCCCCATTTCAAGTATGAAGAAACTGGAGGGGGTAAAGATTAAGAAATGTGTCCAAGGTGACAAGCTAGTAGATGTTGGAGCTGCAGCTAGACTGCAGCTCTGCAAAGGTCCTACAACAACAGACTGGCTAGACATTATGCCACTCTTACGTCACTGCTCCTCACCCCTCAGCTTTGGGTTAATTGCCTCACCTCCATGCACCAACAGCTGCTTGTACTTCTCTCTTCATAGCTCTTAGCACAGTATTACAATTTCTTGTTTTCTTACCAGAGATGCCTTCTAGAATATGAGATTCTTGAGGTTAAAAACTGTATATGTCTTGTTTCCTATTGTATCCACCTTCCCTGACACACAGCAAGTGCTCAATACATTTTTTTTGAAATGAAAAATTTTTCCCAGGATTGAAAAATGGGAGACTTTTTTAATATGTAGGAGAATGTGACAAGAGGTCAGAATCATAAAAAGCCCTTCCCTCAGCTAGGTCATCAGAGATAATAACTGCTAAGACTATTAAAACCTTATCAGGGCTTCCCTGGTGGCACAGTGGTTGAGAGCCCGCCTGCCGATGCAGGGACACGGGTTCGTGCCCTGGTCCGGGAAGATCCCACATGCCGCGGAGCGGCTGGGCCCGTGAGCCATGGCCACTGAGCCTGCGCGTCCGGAGCCTGTGCTCCACAACGGGAGAGGCCACATCACTGAGAGGGCCGCGTACCGCAAAAGAAACAAAACAAAACAAAACAAAACCTTATCAATGCCAAGTCACTCACCAGTACTAGAAAAGTAGTCCCACCAGAGCAAAAGTCCCACCAAGGACATGTCCTCTTCTTACCTGAGAGAGGTGAGGAAAAGGAGAAAGGAAGATTAGAATAAATAAATCTCATATCTTAAAATTTAAAAAGTAGTTACTTTTAGAAAGTCCTCTTTGGATACATGATTCTAGTACAAATATTAGGATGGGGCCCATTCTATTAGACCACTGAATCACACACAAACCTTTAAAAAATAATGGATTACTTAAAGCTAACTCAATTTAGATTTGTATGGGATCATCTGTAGTTGTCCCAATGTAAATCAGGGTAGTAGGATGGATGCTACTTCTCTGTCAAAGCTGCCACCATCCAGGAGCTCTGACCTTCCTCTGTCCTGTATCACTCCTTGTAGTTAAGTCATCTACATGAATTTCAACAAGCTATCAGAACAGTAATACACTCATCCAATTTTCCTTAGTAAATTCTGGCTCCTCTGCATAATCAGAAAAGAGTTAAAGGTTACAAGCACTTTACAAGCAGATTAGGCAATCACAGGTACACTGAGTCTCTTCACTTGGAAGACAGCATTTACTGCTTTTCTTCAACAGGTCTAAATCTTTGTGATCTAGGATTAGATAGTGGTTTCTTAAATGTGACACCAAAAGCACAGGCTGCAAAAGAAAAAATACATTGGACTTCATTAAAATTTTAAACTTTTGTATTTCAAAGTATACCATCAAGAAAGTGAAAAGACAACACACAGCATGGGAGAAAATATTTGCAAATCATATATTTTATAAGGGATTTATATCTAGAATATATAAAGAATTCTTACAACTCAATTGTAAATGCAAGTAATTTTTAATTTTTTATTAAATTTAAAATGGGCAAAGTCTCTGAATAGACATTTCTCCAAAGAAGACATACAAATGGCCAATAAGCACATAAAAAGATGCTCAACATCATCAGCCATCAGGGAAATGCAAATCAAAACCACAAAGATATACCACTTCACAGCTATTAATATGGCTAAAATAACAAAGACATAATAACAAGAGCTGACAAGGATGTGGATCAATTGGAACCCACATACACTACTGGTAGGAATGTGCAGCCATTTTGGAAAACAGTCTGGTGGTTCCTCAAAATATTACAGAGAGAGTTATCATATGATCCAGCAATTCCACTCCTAGGTATATACCAAAGAGAAATTAAAATATATATCCACACAAAAACTTATACACAGATGTTCATAACAGCATTATTCATAATAGCCAAAAAGTAGAAATAACTTAAATTCCATCAACTGACAAATGGATTAACAAAATGTGGTATATCCAAATAATGGAAATTATTTGGCACTAAAAAGAAAATGGCGTATTGATATAGGCTACATTGTTGCTAAACCTTGAAAACATTATGCTAAGTGAAAGAATCCAGATATAGATCATATGATTCCACTCCTGTGAAATGTCCAGAATAGGCAAATCCATAGACCCAGAAAATAGATTAGTGGTTGCCTGGGGTTGGGATGAAGTGGGGGAGGAGCAGGGTGAGGAACAGGGAATGACTGCTAATGTGTATAGAATTTCTTTTTAGAGCGTTAAAAATATTCTAAAATTAGATTGTGGTGACAGTTGCAAAACTATGTGAATATATAAAAAACACTGAATTCCACACATTAAATGAGTGAATTTTATGGTATGTGAAATATATATTAACAAAACTATTTTTAGAAATACATAATCATGTTAAAAACTCAGCCTCATGCTTAAAGAACAATAAATTCCCAGACACCAACCAAAAAGAACAAAACAAGCAAAAACAAGAGAAAACTGTCTTCCCTAGTCCAAACCACAGATTCTTAACTGGTTTTAAGGATAGGCAAGAATGACAGCTTGAACTAGGTTTAGAGTTGCTTTCACTTTCGTTTTCTCACAAAGTAATACATAAATAGGGTAAAGAATATAAATGAGAAAGTTTGCAAGAGGATCGACTTGGCTCCCTACTGACCCCTTTGTATGTCATGGATGCACACCCAAAATTTAGTGGGCTTGGCAGTCCACACAGAGTTAGATATTACAAGTCAGAGGAGCACAAAACTGTACACTGTTTATTTTATTACAGCCTTAACACCCCGAAACAACTCACAATAGAATAAACAAAAGAGGTGTTTTTCTTAAAAGCCTGTTTAAAGAAATATTTTTTAAAAATATTAGAGTATAACTGAGTAACCAAGAAAGAAAGAGGACTCAGTATTGGAAATTAAAAAGGAAATATAAGTGTATAGAGAGAAGATTGAAATAATATTGTAAGAAAATACTTTATGCTCAATAAATCTTAAATTTGAGAGGAAATGAAATATTTTTCAAGTAAAGTCGAATTATCAAAATTTTTTCAAGTAGAGGGAGAAAATCTAAGTAGACCAATAACCATAGAAAAAATTGGAAATTCTATAAAAGATGTCTACACACCACAACCAAAACCCCTGCACCCTACAAGGACCAGACCATGAGATTTTATAGGTGAGTTTTAACAAAGCTTAAAGAACAGATAGTTCATATAAAAACTATTACAATGTACAGAAAAAGTAAGTTTCTTAAATTATTTTATAAAGCTAGCATAATCCTGACACCAAAACTTAACAAATATAAAACAAGAAAAGGTAACAATAGACCAATCTTACTGATTAATAAAGTACAAACACCTTAAATAAAATATTAGCAACTTACTCCGGAAGTGCATTTTAAAGGAAAATATAGGATGACCAAGTAAGGTTTATTCCCGGAATGGATGACCGATTTAACATTTAAAAATCTCTTGATATAAACACATGAATAAATTAATGGAGAAAATCATATGATTATTTCAACAGATGCTACAAATTATTTGAAAAAATTCAAAAGCCAATTAAAATCTCTTGTAAAACAGAAATAGAAACATATATATATATTCTTATAAATATCAGAAACCAAAATTGAGCTTTGCATTTAATGGGACATTCTCATTATATTCAGGAATAAAATGAAGAAATGTATAATCTTCATAATTATTAAACATTGTTTGGCATTCTTATTCAATATTAGAAAAGAAACAAATGAGGTAAAAATATTATAAAGGAAGAGGAAAAGTTATCATTACCACTGTCTATTATGAAAAATCAAACTAATCTGAAAATCTGTTCAATCTAATAAGAAAATAAAAAAGATGGCAGTGTAAAAGAAACAGAAATTACCTTTCCTACATATTAGCCATTTAGAAAATATATTAGAAAAAAATCCAATTCACAGCAATAATAAAACTCATAAACTACATAAGAATAACTTTTTAAACAAATACAGTCAACATATAAGAAAAATAAAATCCAAACATTACCAAAGGACATAAAAGATGACCTTAAGAAATTTACATTAAAACACATAAACACTATTATTTACTTGCTTCATGTTAGGCACTGGTCTAAATTCTTTATCAATATTATGTCATTTACTCATCTCAACAACCCCACTGGGCTTCCCTGGTGGCGCAGTGGTTGAGAACCCGCCTGCCGATGCAGGGGACACGGGTTCGTGCCCTGGTCCGGGAAGATCCCACATGCCGCAGAGCAGCTGGGCTTGTGAGCCATGGCTACTGAGCCTGCGCGTCCAGAGCCTGTGCTCCGCAACGGGAGAGGCCACAACAGTGAGAAGCCCGCGTATCACAAAAAAAAAAACAAAAAAAAAAAACAACCCCACTGAGTAGTTGTGTTTATCTTCATTTTACAAGTGAAGATGCTACAGATCACAGAGGACACACCACTTACCTAAGGACACACAGTATTTAAATGGTGAAGACAACATTCAAATCCAGTTTTGTCTGGCTCAAGGCCTGAGCTCTTAGTCATTATGTAATACTAAAGAGACTGAAAATTAAAATGGATGGAGGAACAAATCAGGTAACTTAAATGATTAAGGGGCAGAAGGGAAAGTGTGGGGCAACTAAAGAATGTATGTCCTCCCTGAACTGGTAAACTACTACTCACCAGGCAATTGTTGACATGTGGAACTGTGAACCCAGTATTGACAGATTTTCCCATTCTGAAAAAGAAACTGGAAATCTGATGTGGATATACAATGTTCCATTTTCAAAACTTTAAGTGGGGAGGGGTGGGGAGTGATGAAAATGGCAGAGTAGGTAGCTCTGGGGGCCTGTCCTTCCACTGAAACAATGAAAAAATAAGCAAAAACTGTCAGTCAACTTTGTCAGGACCCTAGAACGGTTTTCAGCAACCTAATGAATGCTGAGTCAAGAAAGAGGCACTTACAAAGAGTAGGAAGGTATTGCAGCATTTTTACTTGTCCTTACTCCCAGCCTCTCAACTCAGCAACAGTTTAGAAGATAGCAGCCCATGTTCACAGTGTGGACCATAGCCCCTGGTTCCAGAGGGAGCAGAACACACCTTATTCTCAGAGAATTATGTCTGTCTTTTTTTTACTTGTCTGAGGGCTTTTACCTGAAGGACTGACACAAGATGCCTAATGGATAGAATATCAAGACAAAAGATCAGTATGAAAATAGAGGACTTGAACAACACTATAAACCAACTATACCTAACAGATATATAAAGAACATTCTGCCCAAAACAGCAGATACACATTCTTCTCATGGAATATTCTCCAAGATAGACCCTATGTTAGGCCACAGGTCTTAATAAATGTAAAAGATTGAAATCCCAAAAAGTATCTTCTTTGATACACACCATGGAATGAAGCTAGATATCAGAAGGAAGACTGGAAAATTCACAAATATTTGGAAATTAAACTGCAGTTTTAAATAAACAATGGATGAAAAAAAGTATTACAAGGGAAATGTATACCTTGAGATTGATGAAAATACCTTGAAATGGATGAAAATAAAAGTACAACATACCAAAACTTATGGGATACAGGGAACACAAAGCTCCAGAGGACATTTATAGCTGTAAATGCCTACCTTAAAAAAGATCTCAACTGATAACCTAATGTTATACCGTAAAGAACTATAAGGAAAAAAGAAAACTAAACCCAAGCTAGAAGATGAAAAGAAATTCTATTCTAAAGAATTGATCGGAGATAAATGAAATAGAGTATAGAAAAATAGAACAACTGTGTAGCAAAAAAATTAGATAACCCAGATGAAATGGATAAATTCCTAGAAACACACATACTACCAAAACTGACTCAAAAAAACACATAGAAAATCTCTATTTTTTTATGTGACCTATAACACGTAAAGAGAATGAATCGACAAAAGTAAAAACAACATCTGAACAAACCCAGAAATAGATTACTTCACTGATGAATTCTACCAATCATTTACAGAAAACTTAACACCAGTCCTTCTCACACTCTTCCAAAGAATAAGAGAAGGGAACACTCTCTAACTCAGTCTATACACCAGCATTACCATGATACCAAAGCCAGACAAAGACAACACAAGAAGAAAAAAAAAAAAACAACTACAGACTAATATCTCTTATGAATATAGATACAAAAACCCTCAAGAAAATATTAGTAACTAAATCCAGAAGCATATTAAAAACATCACACTCTACACCCTACTATATACAAAATGGATAAACAGCAATGAACTATAGCACACGGAACTATATTCAATATCTTGTAATAACCTATAATGGAAAAGAATCTGAAAAAGAATAGATAGATATATGTATATGTATACCTGAACCACTTTGCTGTACACCTGAAACATTGTAAATCAGCTATACTTAAATTAAAAAATAAAAAAAGCATCACAGTCCATGACCAAGTAGGATTTATCCCAGGATTGTTAGGGTGGTTCACCATATAAAACTTAATCAATGCTGGGCTTCCTTGGTGGCGCAGTGGTTGAGAGTCCGCCTGCCGATGCAGGGGACACGGGTTCGTGCCCCGGTCTGGGAAGATCCCACATGCCGCGGAGCAGCTAGGCCCGTGAGCCATGGCCGCTGAGCCTGCACGTCCAGAGCCTGTGCTCCGCAACGGGAGAGGCCACAACAGTGAAAGGCCCGCGTACCACAAAAAAAAAAAAAAAAAAACACTTAATCAATGCTATGCACTACATTAATAGAATAAGAGAAAAAACACATAATCATCTCAATTGCTGCATAAAAGGCAATTTTAAAAATCCAACACCCTTTCTTGATAAAAACACTCAAAAACAAGGATAATCTGATAAAGGTCTTTGATGAAAATCCCATATCATACTCAGTAATGAAAGCCTTCCCTTTATGATCAGGAATAAGACAAGGATGTTCATTTTCACCACTTCTACTCACCATTGTCCTGGAAATTCTAGTAAGAGTATTAGGCAAAAATAATAAAATACATTCAAATTGGAAAAAAAGAATAAAACTATCCCTATTCACAGATGACATGATCTTATACATAGAAAATCCTTTAAAACTCATAAAAAACTATTAGAAATAATAAGCAAATTCAGCAAAGTTGCAAGATACAAGATCAACCCACAAAAATCAGCTGTATTTCTATACACTACCAATGAACAACCCAAAAAATGAAATTAAGTAAAAAATTTCATTCACAATATCATAAATATATTTAAAAAAATAAAATAGCTAGGAATTAAACCAAGCAGAGAGTGAAAGACTTATACACTGAAAACTACAAAAGATTGCTGAAAGAAATTAAAGAAGACATAAATAAATGGACAAACATCTCATGTTGATGTATTAGAAGACTTAGTATTCTTAAAATGGCAATACCAACCCAATGCAATCTACAAATTCAATGCATTCTCTTTCAAAATTCCAATAAGCTCTTTGTAGAAAAGGAAAAGCCAATCTAAAAATCCATATACAACTTCAAGGGGCCCTAGCAATTCAAAACAATATTGAAAAAGAACAAAGTTGGATAACTCACACTTCCTGATTTCAGAATTTACTATAAAACAATAGGAATCAAAACAGTGTGTTACTGGCATAAGGACAGATAGACTAATGGAATAGAATTGAGAATCTAGAAATAAGCCCTCACATCTATGACTGTAATGGACTAAATAATTATGTCCTCCTCAAATTCACATGTCAAGGCTCTAACCAATACACACGAAGCCAACAGTAAGAGGCAAGATGTGGTGCAACTTGAATTCTTTTATATATAACTGGTGAGAGTGCAAATTGGTACTACCATTTTGGAAATCTGTCTGGCAGTATTTACTAAAGCCAAACATGAGCCTATCCTATGATCCAGGAATCCCACACTGGTCTATCCCAAGAGAAATGAGCACTTAGGTCCACCCAAAGATATGTACAAGAAAGTTCTAAATAGTTCCAAGCTACAAACAGTCCAGTGTCAATCAACATCAGAGTTGATAGTTTGTGGTATAATCATACAATGGAATATACCAGAGCAATGAAAAATAACTATATACTGCTATGTGTAAGAATATGGTTTAATCTCAGATATAATGTAGACTAAAAGAGGCCAGAATAAGAATCATATTGTGTGATGTTCCAAAACCAGAAAAACTAAGCTATGGAAACAGAGATCAGGACAGTACCTAACTTTGGGAGGGGTAGTCACTAGGGAGGGACATGAGGAAACCTGCTGGAATGTTGGAAATACTCTATATTTTGATCTGGGCAATGTGTACATAGATGTATATGTGTGTAAAAATTCATCAAGCTGCACACTTAACTTTGTGCACTTAACTCTATGTAAGAAAAAAAGAAATATACACATACTGAAAAGTACTAAAAAAATATATAAGTGGGGAGTATTTGTATAATTGTAAGTGATAACAAAGGTCTTCTTAAACATGACCCCAAAGAAAAAAACTAGAAAGGGAAAAATAAACTTAACTTCATAAATCAAAAAATATAAAACTACATGGCAAACAAGCCAGAAAACTTTATTTGCAAAGTTTTATATAGTCTTTATATAGCAAAGAATTAAATATTTTAATATGTAAGAAGCTCTTACAAATCAATAAGGAAAAGACAAAGGCAAGACTAGGAAATTTACAAAAAAAGAAATCCAAAGTCATTAAACATATTTAAAAAATACAAATTAAAACAAAATACTACTTTTCACTTATCAGATAGGCAAAAATGAAAAATATATACAGAATTGGACTTGGTATAGGGAAATAGCATTCTCATATGTTACTGGTGGAGCTAGAGATTGTCCCAACTTTTCTGGAAGGAATTTTTAAATATAGTACCTTCAGAACACCAAAATGAGCACACTTCCTTAACCAAGCAATTCCACAACAGAAAATTTATCTTAAGGAAAAAACATGACAAACTTGTAAAATGTTTGTACAATTATGGTCAATGTAGCACTGTTAAAAGCAACAAAATAAATTCATATAATAAATTATATATATATTTTTTAAATAGCTACTCTTTATGAAGCACATATGAGCTAATTATATTTGTTATCTCATTTAGTTTTCACAAGAATTCTGAGAACTATTATATTATTCCCGTTTTCATCTGCAGATGAGAAAATTGAAGCTCAGAAAAATAATGAGATTTGCTCAAACTCAACAATCTAATAAGTGGCAGATACAGAATTAAAACAAATTGGTCTAACTCTAAAAGCCAATGCTCTTTAATTTAGATTACATTTCTTGACATGGAAGAACATTTAAACCATAGCATTAAATGAAAATGTAGTTTATAGAACAGTTACATGGTTTGATTCCATTTTGTAAAATATACACATACCTATAGATATTAGATGTATAGATTTGCATGGGAAAAATTTTAGAAGGGTATACATGAAAATGTTAATAAAGGTTATCCCTTGGGTGTTTGGGGAATTTTTTTAAATTTATGTTTGTTTTCCTTACTTTTCTACAATAATTACATTTAATTTATAAATGGAAAAACAAATCTACAAAACCAATGCCCCTTTGAAGTTGCAAACCATAGACTATCACCTATTTTACTTCAAACGTAGCATCCATTTGCTTCACACATTTTTAGATAAATAAATAAGGCAAATCTTTAATATATTTATATTCAACAAACTCGTCTTGAGCACCAAATATGTTCTTGGTACTGTTAGGTAAATGATTTTATCTCAGTGCATCTAAATTCTGCTCCTAAGTATGGCACCAAAGGTAGGCACTCTCCCTCTCACTCCTTAATTACTACTATTTGCATTTGGATTTTAAGTCTTATCTCTAATTATTGAATGCAGTTAAACCCATATTAAAAGAATATCTGGCATTACACTACCAATCCTTGGCCTGCCTCACCACTACCCTGCTCCTGAGAATAGAGGGCGTGCTGGCCTGAAGTGGATTCTTAAGGTTTATTTCAAAAAGGGAGGGGCAAATCTCAAGACATGTACCCCACTGGCCACCACCATCAAGTGCAAATTCCCCACCTGTTAAATATTCCTTCTCCTATCTCTCCCTCACCTTCCTTACTCCTTTTCTTTCTGGAACTCTGGCTCCTAACCCTAACCCTCCCTTCTGCTATAAGACCATTGGATGGGGTGATTTTAGACCCCATTCTCACTGGATCTCCTCTCCTCTCTCCAGCCCTCCAACCATATATGACTAATTCAGCAAGAAAACACTTGGAGCTTGAGTTTCCACTGTCAGCACAGCTCTTCCCAGAGAAGATGGAAAACAGCTTCTCACCTGTCCCGTGAGATAGAGAAGAGGATGCTCCTGCAGCAATGAACTGCCAAGGGGTGTGTCGGGATGAGAGTGAGAAGGAGAGCAAAAGCCTCCTCTCTACACTCTTACTGTGAAGAAAGAAAGATGCGTTTGACTTTGGTAATGTGAGTGTTAGAAGGACTAAAGCCTTCCTGGCTTCCTTGTACCACTGGAAACAGTACGGGCACTCTTTGTAAAGGCTGGCTTTTAAAAGTTTTTGTTTTGTTTTTTTTTAATTAAAAGAAACACCACAGAATTTGGCCACATCACCCCAATTCCGATAAGAGTCTAAAGAAAAATAACATTTAGCAGGACCATTTACTAGCACATGCCCAGCAGTAATATCATACTCTGTGATACAACTGTGGTTATACAAAAGTCAGTAGCCGATGAAACGCGGCAACAGTAACCTCTGTTCAGGTCTGCCGCCCTCGTGTGGTTGGACGCGTGTTCATCGCTAACATTTTGTTGGTTCGAGTGATAACCTGCTGGATCCTATTTCACACACACAGCTGTGGACCTCCGTAAGAAAACCGGGAGGGGACCGCTCTAAGGCACCGATTCACAGAGCCCTGAGGCCCGGTCACTGGGCGGTGGCGACGCCAGCCTGTGGGCATCACCACTTCTTGGGAGGGGGTGTCCGCCCCTGCACTCTCATCCACGCTGGGCGCCCGAAGGCATCCCCTCCCCAGGCAGAGGCGGGGCTCCCCGCCCCCCCGCCCCCGCTCACCTCCCGGCATCCACCGGCATCCGCCCGCGCGCCCGGAAGAGCTGGAGCGCCGAGGTCCAAACAAAGCCCGCGGGAATTGTTGTCTCGTGGCTCCGAAGGTCGCCTAGACTACCCGGCCCGGCCCCACCCACAGCGTCTGGCAGTCTAGACCAGTCTGGTACCAGGCAGAAAATGGAAGAGCCTCCAGAAGAGTCTCCGGCGGAATCATCGGAAAACCAAAGTACAGCCAAGTCCCCAAATGACAGCCACACAGACAGCCAGGAAGACAACAGGCAGAACCAGGATGAAGTGGAAGTAGATGACCAGACTGATCACAGAGCAGCTGCCCAGGCCGTCCAGATTGTGTCTGGCATGGATGAACCCAGCGTAGTTAATCAAGCTGACCACAAAGCATATGAATCCGTGGGAGAAAGAACATCTGATCAGGCTGACCTCAGAGCATCCAACCATGCTAATGTTGCCGATCGTAGAGCATCTGATCAGGTTAACCGAAGCATGTCAGAACAGATGGACAGCAAGGCATCTAGCCAAGCGGATGGTGTGGAGTCTGAACAGACTGACAGCCAGATGTCTGCTCTGCCTGAACAAGGTACTTCTGAACAGACTGAACGAAGGGCTTCTGAGCAGATTGATCACAGAACGTCCAGCCTAGCTGAGAGAAGAGCTTCCGAAGAGATTGACCGTAAACCATCTGTCCCATCTTTACAAAGGGCCTCTGAGCAGAGTGATCACAGGATGTCCCGCCCGGCTGAACAGAGAACTTCTCAACAGATTGAAAGTAGATTGTCCGGCCTGGTTGAGCAAAAACCTTCTGAACAGATTGATCATAGATTGTCTGACCAAGTTGACCACAGAACATCTGTAAAGACGCACCGCAAAGTGTATGACCAAGCTACTAAACCAGCTGAACACCAGGCTGCTGACCCTGACAAGGCTGGCAGTGAATCTGACCAGGCTGACGACTTAGTGGAAGAAGAGGATGATTACACAGAAGACAACCGGTTTGACTACGGAGAACGTAGCCGGTCTGATGATAGATTATTCCACCAGCCTGGCTACAGCAAGGAAGACAAAGAGGCTGACTTCAGAGTGCAACCCTGCAAATTTGAGCCTGGCCAGACAGATGGCAGCATATCCAGGGCTTCCCTTGAAACTAAAATGGAAAGTGTAGCTGATCTGCAAGCATTCATCCCATTTGATCACAGATTGACCAGTACTTTCCAAACAAAAGACCGAGCCTACTCCCAAAGATTTCCCTCCATCTCATCCAAATTGGACTATATCATCAGTCAAGAAAAAACTCAACCCGTGGAAACCAAGCCTGTAGGTTAAAGGGGCATTTGATACCCACCTGGGAGGTTGGAGGTTAAGCCAGGGGCCTGGCAGAATGCAGGAAGAGGGCACATGTTGTGGTATGTGTGACCCATAGGATTCAGGAAGGGCAGGAGAAGGGTGGGAAATAAAGAGATGGATTGCCTTCTCTGCTACCCTAAGTAAGGCCATTCAGGAAGGATCAACGTACCAGGATTCAGGAGACCTGGGTTTCAAGTCCTGGTTCTGCTGCTAACACTGGGACACTAAGTCATTCCCCCTCTGGGCTTCTACCAAAGGAAAGGAATTTGGAGTCAGTTGGAAATCTCTGTGAAGGGAAAAGTATTTGAAGTAGATTGGAGATGTCTAAGGTACCTCCCAGGACTTAAGGTACATTACATTGCCTGGAGAATCAGCCAGGTCTCTCATAATAATGTCTTTGCTCTTAATTCCTGGTGTTCAGATCCCATCAATACCAGATTCCACTGATAAAAGCAACAATAGCAACAAAACTTCCTGGGGATTTTCAATTCATTAAAGACTCTCTTGGGGGATATTTCCATTTTAGGTTGATATTGCAGAATACCAGGAAAGAAGTTTTCAGGCATACGATCAACCTTATAAGAAGCCGTTCCCTCCTATAGTATATGAAGATCCTTATCAAGTTTCACTGCAATACATGGAGAAACACCACATTCTGCAAATATTCCAGGTAAACCACTCAACCTCTTTTTTAATTGTGAGTTTTAAAGTAATTATAATGTAAACGACAAACTTTGACCTGACTTATAAGAGGTACAAGAAAGGGCATTTGCTATAAAAGGGATATAATCTTAATGAGAAGTCAGTAAGTGCATTAAGACGTATTAACCAATAGTAGTAAATGATAAACACTAAATGAATGATTCTTACCATGATATGAAGCCCTTCAGAAGAATTAGAGATCTGATAGGTTGGTTGCTAGGGAAAAAATTTGGCCCAGGGTTAAAGTTTGAGCCAGACTAGGAAGGAAGGACAAAATAATTGCAATTGAAAAGGAGAGAAAAAGACTTTCCAGGCAGGAATATAATAACTTTCAAAAGATGACCAACCTCTGACCATCTGAGAAACCACTTAGGAGAAAAATGACATAGTTAAAAGTTGCTTCTAATTCTTGAAATTACAAATTTTATTGACCTCAGGATATGGGGCTGGAAACTTCTTTAAAGTATGACGTTCCTTGGCCAATACAGAATTATAAAATGTTATCACATTTATAAAGTTTTTTCTGTTTTGTGGGTTGTTTTTGTTTCTGTTCTCCTGATGTGTATTTTTATGTTAATATTATTATGCAGCAAGGTATATATACATATATACATGAAGTAACTTTGTGGTTAGAAAGTTGTAAGTAAGAGTGGCCCACCCCAAATGAAAGCATTTAAACTGGAAGAATTTAAGTTTAAAGAAGTAAGAAATAGAGGAAAGTGCACAAATTTTAAAATCTGTTAGCCCAGGGCTCCAGGCTAACTTTGTCCCTTCTCATGTTTGTGATTTGGAGGAAATTACCTAACTTCTGTGAATCTCAGTTTCCTCATATAAAATAGAGATAAGTGATATTTGCTTTATTAACACTGCTGTATGCCTTTTCTTTCTTTAAAATGTCATTTTGTGGGAGAATGCTAATGGCTGGATTTTCTGGCTTTAACCAAAGAAATACTAATTATTAAACTCAAGGATGAAAGCTGTAGAAAGTAGAATTCTAATCATTCTGTAATTTTCTTTATCTGTCAGGAAAAAACAATGCTTATGCATTGAACATTGTTATCAGAAAAATTAGTTATAAATGTGTGTTCAGTAGAAACATATATGAAATAATTAATTAGCGTGGATGCATTAAACAGACCAGAATATTTTATACCAGAAATTTGCCTTATTGTTATTCCCTGCAAGTGAGAGTTCTGCTTGCTTTATTATAATTTTTTGAGTTATTCAACAACAGCAAAACATATGGAAGGGGGTCTCTGAAGATTTTATATTCTTTCTCATTTATTATTACAAACACTGAACATCATTTCCACCTTTTAGAATCAAATGCCTTAGAAGGAAGTTTCTATGTAAAAATCATACAGTGTTTTAAAATTTTTACTCAAAACTTTTTCTTTGACTATTCTTCAAAGCAAATAATTTATTGATTTCTCAGTCTAGCAAAATCACAATTCTCAAAATCTTTCTCCAAAACTCTTTGATCTTAGAAAATAGAAAAATATACATTGCTATTTATTCCTAAATTTTTAATCCCTCCACGTTTTACCTTAATTTGCCCAAATTTATCAGCAGTAAGAAAGTAATTTGTCACTATATAGAGATATACGAATTTCTTTAAAATGCTATGGTACATGTTAGGTTAATGTAAAAGATTGCTTCAGGTATAACCTGACCATATAGCTTTAGCTCAGAACCATAATATGATGCCTTTCTCTCTCTCTCTCTCTCTCTCTCTCAGCAGATCACTGAAAACCTAGTCTATGAAAAGCCAGAGGACCCCCTGAGTTTTATGCTGTGCCAGGTATGGAATAGGAAAAAAAGAACAAGCTTGTTATTCTGTTCATTATAAAATATAGCACCCATACAAATGTACAAAACATATACAACTCAGTGAATTATCATGAAGTGATCACACCTGTAGCTACCATTCAAGTTAAAAAAAAATTAAAACATTGCCAGCATCCGCGAAGCCCCCTTTCTTTTCTTCATGGTTATCACTCCCCACAAAGGGACTATTATTCTGAATTTTACAATGATGATATTCTCACTTTTCTTTATAATTCTACCATGAAACCTGAATCATGAAACACTTTGGTTTAGACTAGTCAGTTTTAAAATTTATTTAAAAATTTATTTTCTTTTTTGGTTGTAAAGAGCATGACTTCTAGAGCCAAAAGCTTTACTTTTGAGACTTTAAAAATGTTTTTTTAATTTTTATGCAATTTTAAAAGGCTACTTTCCATCTACACTTATTACAAAATATTGGCTATGGGCTTCCCTGGTGGCGCAGTGGTTGGGAGTCCGCCTGCCGATGCAGGAGACACGGGTTCGTGCCCTGGTCCGGGAGGATCCCACATGCCGCGGAGCAGCTGAGCCCGTGAGCCATGGCCGCTGGGCCTGCGCGTCCGGAGCCTGTGCTCTGCAATGGGAGAGGCCACGGCAGTGAGAGGCCCGCATACCGCAAAAAAAAAAAAAAAAAAAAAAATTGGCTCTGCTCGCCATGTTGTATAATACATCCCTGAGCCTATCTTACACCCAGTAGTTTGCCCCCCACCACTGGCAACCACTAGCTTGTTCTCTATATCTGTGTAGGCTTGTCAACCTTTTAAACTTTACATAAAGGGAACCATGTAGTAGGGACTCATTGGTTCATTCTTCTTCTCAAAACTATGTCTGTGAGATTAATCCGTGCTGTTGTGTGTGGCTGTAGTTCATTCGTTTTCATTGCTGTATAGTACTCATTGTATGAAATGCCACAATTTATCCTTTCTGTGATAGATGTGGACCTTCAGGTTATTTCCATCTTGGAGCTATTACAAAAACTTTTCCTAGGAACTTTCATGTGCATGTCTCTTGGTGCACATATATACACATTTCTCTTGGGTGTATACCCACAAGAGAGAATGCTGGATTGTCAGGTATGTGTTTGATCAGCTCTAGTAGAGTTATTTCAAACAATTTTCCAAAGCTGTTGTACCAATTTACACTCCCAATAGCAGTGTAGTTTAGAGTTTCAGTTGTCTTACATCCTTATCACTTACACCCAACACTTAGTATTATCAGTATTTTCAGCATTAGCCTTTTTAATGGATGAACAGTAATAAATCATTGCAGGTTCAACTTGTTTTTCCTGAGTACTGAAGCAGTTGCATACCTTTTCATTTGTTTATTGGCCATTTGGAAATACTTCTTTTCTATTGGATTGTCTGTCTTTTTTAAATCATTTGTAACAGTTTTCTATATATTCTGGTTACGAACTCTTTGTTGCAGGTATCTTCTCCCACTCTGCCTTCTACTTTATCTCTTAAAGGTATCTTTTGATGAACAGGAATTCTGAGTTTTTACATAGTCAAATTTAATAATCTTCTTATTACTTCTGGTGTACTATTGTAGAAGTCTCTCCTTAGTCCAAGCTCCTCATCATAGTCCTTGTATTATCTTGTAGAAGTTTGTTTATGGGTATTTTTTTGGAGGGGGAGCATTTGGTTTTATTTTGTTTTTAAATTTTGTTTGTTTTTTGCCTTTTACATTTATATCCAATCAATCTGGAATTGATTTTGTGTAGGATGTGAGATGGGGTCAAGTTTTATTTTCTTCCAAGCAGACATCCAATTGACAAAGCACCTTATATGAAAAGACAGTACTTTCCGCATTGCTTTTTCTTTGATTCCTATAGTATATTTGTAGATCCTTGCTCCACTACAAGAATCTCTTAATTAAAATGCCTCATGATAAGTCTTAGTATCTATCAGAGCAAGTCCTCACATCTTATTCTTCTTTTAAAATATCTTGGATGTTTTTAGGTCTGTGAATTTCCATTTCAGCATTTAGAATTATTTGTCAGGTTACACACACACACACACACACACACACACACACACACACACACACACACACACACTAGCAAACACTGATGGGATTTTGGGGGAGATTGCATTGGCTCTGTTGATCAGTTTGGGGAGAACTACCAGCTTGAAACAGTAAGCTTTATCCTCTCCATTTATCTAGGTCTTTAATTTCTTCCAGTATAGTTATTATTTGCATAAAGGTTTTACATATCATTTTTTAAATTAATTTATTGATTTTTGGCTGTGTTGGGTTTTCGTTGTTGCACATGGGCTTTTTCTAGTTATGGTGAGTGGGGGCTACTCTTTGTTGCAGTGCACAGGCTTCTAATTGCGGTGGCTTCTCTTGTTGTGGAGCATGGGCTCTAGACACATGGGCTTCAGTAGTTGTGGCACGCAGGCTCAGTAGTTGTGGCACACAGGCTTAGTTGCTCTGCGGCATATGGGATCTTCCTGGACCAGGGCTCAAACCCGTGTGGCCTACATTGGCAGGCGGATTCTTAACCACTGCGCCACCAGGGAAGTCCAAGGTTTTACATATCTTTTGATAGACATATCCATAGGTATTTTATCATTTTTGATACTATTATAAGTAGAAACTTTTAAAATTTCAGGTTCTAATTTCTGACATGTAGAAATATAGCTCATTTTTGGTGATCTCATATGCAGCAACCTTATTAAACTCAACTTATTAATTATAATCATGCACTTGTAGATACTTTGGGTATTCCTACATACACATTCATATCATTTACAAATAGTGACAGTTTTATTTGACCTTTCCAATCCTTATCCTTTTCTTTCTTTTTGTCTTATTGCACATATTATTTATCTTTTCTTTGCCCCTTCAGATCTACCTTCCTGTCTTCTTTACCCTGCAGAGAAACCAATCTGTATGGACTAGATCAATAGGCTCTTATTCCTTCTGACTTCCAGTTGGGTTAAGCCAGTAGGAAACCATGGAGAAAGACTGGAAGGAGGAAAGAGGGTGAAGTCAGATTTATTCCCCTGTCCTTTTCCCCACAGTCTGTCTGTCCTGAGTTGTGTGGAAATCACTGCTTCTCTTAAGGTATCTTACTTTACATAACTCTTTGCTTCTGAGTTATAGTAATGTTCACTCCTCTTGACCTTCAGTCCTAAAGTTAGTTCAGTTTTTACTAGCTTTGGATTATTGCATTATCTCCTGTGACTACCTTATGCCTAATTCTTTTTAAATAGTCCCTTTTTGAATAAACTGTCTTTGAATTTCTCTATTTTGAAAGTGCTGTTCCTGTTGGAACACTGATATAGAACAGTGGTTATGGATTTCCAGTAGAATTAATGTTGAATATAAATAGCTACAGTGGTTCACATTGCTGGCTCTCAATCCTAAAAAAAGAAAAAAGAAAAAAGTTCCCTATTTAACCATTAACTATGGTGTTTATTGTGTTTTATAAATACTACTAATCATATTAGGGCAGTTCCCTTATAGTCTGTTTTCTGAGAGTTTTTATCATGAATTATTAAATTTTATCAAATTATTTTTCTACATCTATTAAGATGATTGTATGATTTTCTCCCTTCTGCTGTTAATGTGGTGAAATATATTTATTTGCAATTTTAAAACTTTTCAAGCACACATACAGAAAATTACAGAGATCAAAACTGTACAACTTGACTATCACTAATTAAATAGAGCTATGAAACCACCAAAAGATTGAAAGTTACCAGCTCCTCAGAATCCCACATGGTACCTGTTTCCAATCACTACCCTTTCTCTTCCAGAAAATAACCACTATTCTGACTTTCAGTTTGACTTTGTTTAGATTTTGTATAAATGGAATCAGATCACTGTACTATTCGGGGGCTGGCTTATTTTGAGCAACAGTATGTTTGTGAGATTCTTTCATCTTGTGCATATTATTCATTCATTTTCATTTCTGTATTCTCTATTATGAGTTAGACACTTGGTTGTTTCCAGTTTTTTGGTTGTTATGAATAAGGCTGCAGTGAATATTCACGTACTTGTCTCTTGGTGCACAAGTGCATGCATTTCTATTGGGTTCAGACCTAGAAATGTAATTGCTAAGTCACAGGTTATTGACATAAGTTCAGCTTTAAAAGATTGCTGCCCCAAAGTTTTCCAAACTACTCAGACCAGTTTACACTCCTACTTAAAGTGGTATTGTTGTAGTTTTCTTCATGTTTCTTGTGTTGTGGTACTTTGAACTTCTAAGAACTGTGGGCTTACAGTATTCAGCATATTTGGAAATTTGTTAGCCACTATTTCTTCAAACATTTTTTTATTCCAGCCCTCTCCTCTGGGAGCTCCAATTACACATATATTGGGGCAGCTGAAGTTGTCTCACAACTCCCTGATGCTCTGTTAATGTTTTTTAATTCTTTTTTTCCCCTCTATATCATTTTGGATCTTTTTTGTTGCTATGTCTTCAAGTTTACAGATCTTTTCTTCTGCAGTGTCTACAGTACCATTAATAATAAACTGCCAGTGTATTTTTCATTGCATACATTATAATTTTTGTAGTTTTTATCCCCAGTTTATATGTGTCTTTTCTATAGTGTCAGTATCTTTACTTAACTTTTTTGAACTTAAGAGAATATAGTTATAATAACTTTTTGCTGCTTGTTTTTATGCCTGGTAATTTTTTAATTGTGATATAATTGACATATAACATTGTAATAGTTAGGTATATGCCTGGTAGTTTTTGATTGGTGCAAGATATTATGAATTTTACCTTAGTAGGTGCTGGATTTTTTTGTATTCATGTATATTCTTGGCCTTTATTTCAGGACCCAGATAATTTACTTGGAAACAATCTGATCTTCTCCAATCTTGCTTTAAGATTTTTTTAGAGTGATACAGAGCAGTGTTCATCTAGGGCTAAGTATTCCCCACTACTGAGGCAAAACCCTTTCGAGTACTCTACCCAGTGCCCCATGAATCACAAGGTTTTCCAGTTTGGCTGGTGATAATAGGCAGTATTCCTGTCTTGGTTCTTTCCATGGCCTCAGGTAGTTTCCTCACACACATGTACTGATCTATACACAGGGGATTACCTGAAGGGGACCTTCTGCAGATTTCCAGAGTTCTTTCTGTGCAGTTCTCTCCTCTCTGGCACTCTGTCCTGTGAACTATAGCTGCCTGCTTTCCCTAGGATCTCAGCTCCACCTCCTCAACTCAGAGGTCTGCAGGGTTCCTCTCAGGCTCACTTTCCCTACTCTGAGGCTAGGAAATTTTCTGAAGACAGTAGGGTAGAGCAATCATAAGGCTCACTTCATTTCTTTCCTGACTTTCACAGAGCACTGTCCTTTGTTGCCTGATATCTTGAAAACTATTGTTTCTTATATGTTGTCCATTTTTAGTTGTTTCAAACAAGAGGGAAATCTGGTTTTAGAGGAAATAGAAGTTCCAGACCCTTGTGTTTTAATGTTTTTCATCTGTTTTGAAATATTTTCAGCTAACGTTTTTTTCAAATATTGCTTCTATCCCTTTTTTTCCTCTCTCTTCTCCTTCAAGTGATGGAATATTTGCTGGAGATTCTTTGTATGTTATTTAATTCTCAAAATTTTCTTCAACTAATGAACATTTCAAACATACACAAAAAGAGAGAATAGTATATTTACTCTCCATGTGCTCATTATTCCTATTTAATAACTATTACCACAAGCCTATCTTATTTGATATATACCTTACCCCCTTTCCTCCTCCCCAGATTATCTTGAAGTAAATCCTAGTCATAATATAATGTCATTTGTAAATATTTCAGTACACATCTATAAAATATAAGGACTTTAAAATCTAATCACGGGACTTCCCTGGTGGAGAAATGGTTAAGAATCCACCTGCCAATGCAGGGGACACGGTTTCGAGCCCTGGTCCGGGAAGATCCCACCTGCCATGGAGCAGCTAAGTCCGTGCGCCACAACTACTGAAGCCCACGCACCTAGAGTCATGCTCCACAGCAAGAGAGGCCACTGCAATGAGAAGTCCGCGCACCAGTGAGGAGTGGCCCCCGCTCACCGCAACTAGAGAAAGCCTGCACGCAGCAACCAAGACGCAACACAGCCAAAAATAAATTAATTAATTAATTTTAAAAAATCTAATCACAATACTATTATCACCTAAAATATTTTCAGTGATCCCTTAATATCAAATAACAAGTTACTGTTTGTATTTCATCAATTGTCTACTTTTTGTTGTTCTAACTCCATCAGAACAAGGTCCATAAATTTTGACTGATTGATAAATGTCAATAATAATAATATATACATATATATATTAGATCCAGGACATTATAAAGATTCACGCTTCATTTCTATATATTTTTTTTTTACAGTATTTTTTATTGAAGTAACCAGATCATTTGTACTGAAGAGTTTCCTAGTCTGGATTTTGCTGATTCTTTTCTTTTTTTTTCTATTTCTTTTTTTTTTTTTTTTTTTTTTTTTTGCGGTATACGGGCCTCTCACTGCTGTGGCCTCTCCCGTTGTGGAGCACAGGCTCCGGACTCGCAGGCTCCGTGACCATGGCTCACGGGCCCAGCCGCTCCGCAGCATGTGGGATCTTCACGGACTGGGGTACGAACCCGCGTCCCCTGCATCGGCAGGCGGACTCCCAAACACTGTGCCACCAGGGAAGCCCTGATTATTTTCTAATGATGTCATTTATCATGTTCTTTAGAACCCTATATTTTCTGTAAATTGCTGATTATAGTTATATCTAATGTTTTCTTTAAATTGAGGTTCAATTTTTTTTGTCTTATAAAGACTACACCATAATGTTCTTGTCTATCTCCATAAGTCAGTGCATAATGATCCAGCCACTGATGTTCTTTCTGCTGTAAGAAGTTATTGATGATCATTGCTTGACCCATTAATTCAGTAGAGATTGAAACATGGTGATGTTCTAATTTTATCATTCTTTTTTCATTTATTGGTCATAATACATCTCATCAACTATTTGGTTGCCCTAAGACATAGATTACATAGGAAAACAGAGAAAATACTTAACTTTCTCTTTATTTACCAGTTTTCAGAATAAAAATCTTTCATAGAATTGGCTAAAGGTAACCCATGTTTTTAGTATTATTATCAACTCATAGATTTAAATGCGTTTTGTGTATTTCAATCCCTTGCAGTTATTATTCTTGATGATACTCAAATGTTACTGTTTGAAGCCAATGGGAACATTCTGAGGATGACTCCTAGCACTTTTAATACGCCTCGTAATCTTGGATCGCTTCATTGCTTTGTGCTATAACAAGATGTTCTAGAAAGAAACTTATACTTTTCCTGCCCCAAATCTGAAAGCAGCCATTTCTTCTCATCATATCTTGATCTGTCAGCCTTTCTTATTTTAGCCATTCCACTAATATCTTATTGTAGCTTTAATGTGCCTTTCCCTAGTAGAAATATTTAACAGCTTTTCATGTACTTTTTGGGCATTTATATATCTCCTCTTGTGAATTGTATGTGCAAATCTTCAATCCATTTTTAAATTAGGTTGTTGTTTTATTATTGAACTATAACAGTTTTTATATATTCTGGATATGCCAGTCTGTTATCAGATAAGTGTATGGCAAATATTTTCTCTCATAGTTTGATTTTTCTTTACAATGTCTTTCAAAGAGCAAACATTTTTAGTTTTCATAAAATATGATTCATCAGTCTTTCCTTTTAGAGTCTTTACTTTTTGAGTGCTATCTAAGAAATCTTTACCTAATCCAAATTTCAAAGATACTCTCCTATGTTTTCTTCTAGGAGATTTATCATCGTCACTTTAAAGCTTAGGTCTATGATCCATGTGTAGTTATTTTTTGTGTATGGTATTGTATTAGTTTTCTTTTGATGCTGTAACAAATTATTACAAACTTAGTGGCTTCAATCAACACAAATTTCTAATAGTTATATAGATCAGAGGTCTGATACAGGTCTACCTATACTAAAATCAAGGTGTTGGCAGGCCAGGTTGTGTTCCTTTCTGGAGGCTCTTAAGAGGAGAATCCATTTCCTACTCATGTGGGTTACTGGCAGAATTAACTTCCTGTGCTTGTGGGACCAAGATCCCGTTACCTATTGGCTATAAGCTGAGGACCTTTCCCAATTTCTAGTGGCCACTGTATTCTTTGACTTATGGTCCCCCTTCTGTATCTTCAAAGCCAAGGACAGCAGGTTGAATCCTTCTCATGTGAGTTGTGTTCTCTTAATCAATCTAGCTAGGGATTAATCACTTTTGTTGATCTTTTCAAAGAACCAGCTTTTGGCTTTGTTGATTATTATCTTTTTATTTCCATTACTTTTTGTGCTTATCTTTGTCATGTCCTTTCCTCTTCCTAATTCTGATTTACTTTGCTCTTTTTTTCTAGCTTCTAAAGGTCAGACCTTAGATTGTTGATTTTACACCTTTCTTCTTTTCTCATATAGACATTTAAAAATGTTTCCCTCTAGGCACTGCTTTAGTTGCATCTCACAAATTTTGATATGTCATGTTTTTATTATCATTCAATTCAAAATATTTTCTAATTTGTCTTGTGATTTCTTCTTTGACCAGTTATTTACTTAGAATTGTGTTGTTTAATTTCCAAATATTTGAGGGATTTCTAGATATGTCATTTTTATTGATTTCCAGTTTAGTTTTATTGTGCTCTGTACAATTTCAATATTTTTCAATTTACTGAAACTTTTTTTTGGTCCAGTATATGGTCACTCTTGGTTAATGTACCATATTCACTTGAAAAGAATATGTATTTTGTTGTTGTTGATGTAGTGTTCTATAAATATCAAGGAGATTGATAATGTTATTCAGATCTTCCATGTATTTCCTGATTGTTTAGTTTGTTTTTTATTTATAAAATTATTGACTTTTCAGTCAAGCAAGATAAATAAGCTGTAGAGATCTACTGCACTCATTGTACCTATAGTCAACAATAATGTGTTGTACACTTAAAATTTTGTTAAGAGGATAAATCTCATGTTAAATGTTCTTAACAATGTTAAATTGACTTTTCCCCTTAGCTCTTGAAAAATGTGGTTTCACTGCTTTCTGGCCTTCATAATTTCTGATGAGAAGTCCACAGTCATCCAAATTGTCATTCCCCTCTATGTAATATGTCATTTTCCTCTGGCTGCCTTCATGATCTTCTCTTTTTCTTTAGTTTCCAGGTGTTTTTATCATCATACTGTTTGGAACTTACTTATTTGGGGGTTAGCTGAGCTTTTTGAATCCATAAGCTTATGCCTTTCACCAAATTTTGTAAGTCATCTGCCAGAATTTCTTCAGATATTTTTACTGCCCCATGCTCTTTCTCTCCTTCTCTTTTTGAGACTCAAATTAACCTTATGTTGGATTTTTTAATATTATTCCACAGACCCCTGAAGTTATAAAACTTCAGGGGTTTTGTTTTCATTTTTTTCAGGTTTTCTCTCCTTTCATCAAACAACTCCTTAACTCTGTTTTCAAGTTCACTGACTCCTTCCTCTGTCATATATATTCTGCTACTATAGGCTCATTCAGTGAATTTTTTATTTTTTAGTTCTAAAATTTCTATTTGGTTCTTTTCTATATTTTCTATTTCTCTTCTGGGATTTCCTATGTTTTCTTTCATTTCCAGTGTATTTTCCTTTACTTCAAGAGGGAGGAGATATGGGGATGTATGTATATTTATAGCTGATTCACTTTGTTACAAAGCAGAAACTAACACACCATTGTAAAGCAATTATACCAATAAAGATGTTAAAAAAAAAAAAGACTAAGTCATAAAGAAATAAAAAGGCTAAATAGACCTTTAACTAGCATGCAGGTTGAGTAACCCAAAACCTCTCAACAAAGAAAAAGCCCAGGACCAGATGGCTTCATGGTGAACTCTTATCAAACATTTAAAGAAGAATTTATATCAATTCTTCTCAAAATCTTCCCCAAAAATTGAAGAGGAGGGAACACTTCAAATTCATTTTGTGAGGCCAGCGCTACCTGATCCCAGAGACAAAGACACAAGAAAAGAAAATTACAGGCCAAGATTCCTGTTCAATATAGATGTAAAAATCCTCAACAAAAATACTAGCAAACCAAATCCAACAGCACATTAAAAAGATCATACCACATGACGAGGTTGGATTTATCCCTGGGTTGCAAGGATCGTTCAACATATGAAAATCGATTCATGTTGACACACCACATTAACAGAATAAAGGATAAAAATTACATGGTTGTCTCGAGATCTAGAAGAAGCATTTGACAAAATTCAGCACCCTTTTATGATGAAAACTCAACTAGGAAGAGAAGGAGGTTACCTCAACATAATAAAGGCCATATATGAAAAGCCCACAGCCAACATCACACTCAGTGGTAAAAACCTGAAAGCTTTATCTCTAAGGTCAGGAATAAGACAAAATGCCCACTTTTGCCACTTTTATTCAACATAGTACTGGAAGTCCTAGCCAGAGCAATTAGGCATAAATAAACAAACAAACAAATAAAATTTTTTTAATAAAAATAAGAGGCTTCCAAATCAGAAAGGAAGAAGTTAAAGTTACCTTTTCCATTTAAAATGAGTAGCATTCTCTTGGTTTTCTATAACTAGGATAATTTCAATTGTATCCTTAACATTGTGAATATTGTGCTGTGTAGACTTGAGTTCTGTCATACTCCTCTGACAAGTGATGGTGTTGTTTTTGTTTTAGCTGGCAGTTAACATGGTTAGATTTGAATTGTAAGATCTCTTTTGCCTTCTGTGGTCATAGCTCAGGTCAGTTCCTTAAGCCTACTACTACTTTGAATCTGTCCTATGAATGCATGATTCAGAAGTCAGCCTGAGGCTTGTGCAGAGTTCATGCACAGAATTAAGGAATCTCCTCCCCTCTTTCAGGATTTCCCCTCACTCTTCAGCATCTAGCCATATTTGACCAGTCTACTTCCTGTAATTCTTCCATCCAGAAAGACAGTGGGCTTTCTGTCACAGTTTGAGGCATTCTTGTGCAACCATAGCTATGTCTGTGAGTCATGACTGTCATTGGGTCAAAATTACAAAAAATGAGAAATTCGCTCCATTTGGTCACTTGCTCTAAGTTTAGACTCCTCTCCAAAATCTGCCTGTCTTTGCTTAGTCACCAGAACCTTCAGGTAGCTGTGAGGGTTTTTGTTTTGTTTCAGTTTGTGGGGTTTTTCTTTTGTGGGGGGGGTTGTATTTTATCCATGAATACATAGCTGTTATTTGCAGAATTCATTTCTTTTTATTGCTTACGCTTGCATATAGGAAGCAGATCTTCCTTTTTAATATATAATATATGCATATGGGTTTTATCACATAAATTTAAGTGTGTGGTGTTTTTATTTATTTAGTTCAAAATAGTCTCTAATTTTCATTATTTCTTCTTCAACTGGATTTTTTGACATTAGTTTATTTATATAAATTATCAAATATTAGATATATAGTTGCCCTTTGGTTAATGATTTCTAAGTCAATTGCATTTTACTCAGAGAGCAAGATTTCAAATCTTTGAAATGTGTTGACTTGCTTTATGATGCAGCATATGGCTAATTGCCGTGAATGAATTCATTGGGGTTGAAAAAATATTTATTCTGCAATTATTGGGAAGTGTCTAAATATATCCACTAGATCAGGTTTGCTAAACATGTTATTCAAGTCGTCCAATATTATTATGAATTTGCCTATCTGCTATAGTTCTGTCAATTTACACTGTGTATGTGTAATTGAGGCTATGTTATTAGGTGCATATGAATTTAGAGTTCTTATATTTTTCTGGTAAATTGAATTTTTATCATTAAGAGGTATAACATGAACTCTAACTACTCCTTTCTATATTGTTGTAGCGATACCAGATTTATTTTAGTCAATATTTAAATGGTATATATTTATTATTTTTAACTTTACTCTGTCCTTGTCTTTTAGATATATTTCTTATATATAGTATGTATTATAATTTTTATAATTATTCAAATCTGATAAACTTTTAATTGGAGCATTTAGTCCCTTTATATTTGATGTTATTAAAGATATATTCGGGTTTAAATCTATTGTCCTACCATATGCTATTTGTCCTGCCTGTTTTGTTTCTTTTCCCTCTACTTTTTATCTTCTTTTATTGTTCCATTTTTCTCTCTATTTTGAAGTTATACTCTCTTAATCTTTTTTTTTTTTGGTTTCACATTGGGGTGATTTTTAAAAATTAATATACCTTATTTTTTAGAATGGTTTTAGGCTTACAGAAAATTTGAGCAGAAAGTACAGTGAGTTCCCATTTACTCCCTCTCCTTCCCCCATTTCCCCTATTATTAATATCTTGCATTAGTGTGGTAGATTTGTTACAGTTGATCAGCCGGTTTGATATATTATTGTTAACTAAAGTCCATGGTTTACATAAAGTCTCTTTGTGTTGTACATTCTATAGGCTTTGACAAATGTATGATATGTATCTACAATTACAGCATCATACAGAATAAAGTCACTGCCCTAATAACCTTCTTAATATTTTTAATTGTGTCCCTAGATATTACAACACGTATTCGTGACTTATCAAAGTCTAAATTATTTGTACCAAGTCAGTACAAGGACTTCTGTATTTTATTTTATTTTTATTTATTTTTTACATGACAATCTGTTGAGCATCTTTAACAGTCAGGAAACCTGCAAATTAAATTTACAGTAAGATAATATGTAAAACCACAAGATAGCAAAAATTTTAAAGGACTTCAGTATTTTAAATGTCTATATATTTTAACCCTACAAGATAAGGTAACTCCAAGTAGACCAAAATTGCAAGTGGAAAAAATTCTTTTTCATTCTCCTCAGGTACAGGAAATGATACAAAACAGAAAGAAAGGTGAAACCTGCGAAGAATGAATCTCTCCTCAACATTGTTTACAACCATCAGTGTCAACACTATGTTCTGTTTCCCGCTCTGAAAAATCATTTTTGAATGGTCATTTGTAGTGACTCTGCCTAAATGTGTTATTTTTAAGTAAAAATCTACTGAGTAGCTTCGTAAAATTCACATAACAGTTACAGATACCTCTGGCTCATCATACAAAAACATAGGCACATATACTTATCCATGCATTGATATTTCAGTACTCATTCCTCCAAAGCACTGAACAGAAACATGTTCACAAATCCCAGAGAGGATCAAGAAAAGAATATTAGCAATTTATACACAGTTCCCAAAAGCATACAAACCCATCATGTCTCGAAACTGTTTATAAAATTTTCAATTGGAAAATGTGCGGAAAATAATTCGTAACAGCACTTTTTTCTCTCTTAATGGAAGGTAACTGTTGTAAGATCTCTTTTCTTGTTTCTTAATACCTCCAACAAATTTTTACTATTTTCCTCTTTGACCCTGCTTGTTATATTCTGACATTAATGGAAGTGATTTAATCTATTCCAAGGGATAGTCCTCTTCTGATTTTTAACCTAAAGCAAAGCTCAGACATGTTATACTACTCTGTATACACCTGTGGGAGAGGCATAATGTCACTTCCTTATTACCTTTATCCTCTGAAGAGTGTCTGCATCGTGTGGAATGTGTAGCCAGTTGAACTGGTATTTAAAAGCAAAAAGCCTCAACATGATCTACCTGGTATGAGAGTATCTGCCCAGCAATCATAACTGAGATGATCATCTGATACTACTTTTGTGAGCTGAACCTTTCATTTAATTTCTATTTGAACATTATAGCAGACTTGATTCTTCATATTGTTTCCCTGGAGATTTGGTATAATTATGTGGTGTATTGCAATGAATTAAGCCTCTGTTTGAACAGTCATGCATAAATCCCTTTTTTTATACCTGAATTTCATGTCTAACAATTATAGTTTTTAAATCTCTACTTACAACTTCAAAGCTTCTTTAGTTTTTCCTTCAATTGTCCACAAAATGCACCAGTGCCCAGACTCAATAAATGTTCTCCAGGCAGATAAGCAGTCTTTCTGTTGATTGTGGGCTGGCAAAACTAGGTAAAAGCTGATAAACTTACAGTGAACCTGTGAGAAAACTTTGAGTGACATGACTAAGGTTATAATTAATCAGTTGATAGAACAAAATAACCCAAATATTGAAGGGTCAACAATATCATTAGTGATCAAAAACTTGGATGTTATCAATAACATTTGAAATTAAATACTGAATTTAGTTCACTGGTTTTCAGCCCTAACACTTTACTATGTTTCTTAAAGCAGAACACCTCAAGCTAGTCCACCTCAGCCACTTCAGCCCTTCTCATTGGCATTCATTCTGTGATGCATTTCAGAGCTGTCATTTTGACCTTTCACAGTGAGGCAGTGGACCAGACGGGATGGGCTTGGTATGGTCCAGTGATCCTGTCTGAACATGTTTGACTGAAAGGAGAAGGGAGAAAATGGAGATCAGGCCTTGCTCTCAGTGACTCAGGCTCTCTACTAAAAGATCTGGACAGTGCACAAGATCAGTCAGCGAAAAGTATATTCAGTTCTTAGTCCCTAAGTGGTAGGAAGTAGTCCCAGACCAGGAGTAAAGGTGAGACTCTAGGTGGAGCTGGCTATCAACTAGAAGAGGAAGAGGAGTCCCAACCTTTTCAGAGTAAAACTGACAGAGGACATGGATGGACACATGGAATATAAAGGTAATGGGAATAAAAGTTTCAATGTCAGAACAAGCAGAGATCAGAAGATATGATCTCCCTTGAAGGAATCCCCCAAGGATGCTTCTAAAAGAAGGAGTTATTCCTATAGATATGAGGTGTGAGTGTCTCAAGTATTGATATTAGATTTTACCTGAGCAATCCTGGTGACGCTCCCTCACTGCGTTCCCCAGCCACCCCAATCTCCTCACAGTAATAGAGAATGAAGCTACTAGAACAGTTTTCCTGGCCATATCCCTTCCTCTCTTCCATTTAAAGAATAAACATGACATCATTTGTCATTAGGGAAATGTAAACCAAAACCACAATGAGACGCTACTTCACATCCACTAGGATGGCTATAATCAAAAAGACAGACACTAACAAGTGTTGACAAGGCTGTGGAGAAATTAGAATACTTATACTGGTAGTGGAAATGTAAAACAGTGCAGCTGTTTTAGGAAACAGTTTGGCAATTCT
The DNA here is from genome assembly GCF_026419965.1 of Kogia breviceps. Taxonomy (NCBI): domain Eukaryota; kingdom Metazoa; phylum Chordata; class Mammalia; order Artiodactyla; family Physeteridae; genus Kogia; species Kogia breviceps. The sequence continues at coordinate 85,310,346 of NC_081314.1, read as the reverse complement.
TCAAAAAGTAAAACATTATCCTATCACTCAACAATTCCACACCTAGGTATATACCTAAGACAACTGAAAATATATGGCCTTATATAAACTTGTATAAGAGTGTTCATAGCAGTGTTCGTAATAACCCCAAAGTGGAAACAACACAAATGCCCATCAAGTGATGAATGGATTTTTTAAATGTGATGTTTGACAGATGAATGGATAAACAAAATGTGTTTTACATATACAATTGAATATTACTCAGAAAGGAATGAAATTCTGACACAAGCTACACCATGGATGAACCTTGAGGACGTTATGCTAAGTGAAATAAGCTAGTCACAAAAGGACAAATACTGTGTGATTCTACTTATATGAGGTGTCTAAAGTAGTCAAATTCAGGGACTTCCCTGGCAATCCAGTGGTTAAGACTTTGCCTTCCAGTTCAGGGGGTGTAGGTTCGATCCCTGGTCGGGGAGCTAAGATCCCACATGCTTCGCGGCTAAAGTAGTCAAATGAATAGAGACAAAGTAGAATGGTGGTTATCAGACTGGGGGGAGGGGAAAATGGGGAGTTGTTTAATAGGTATAGAATTTCATCTCTGCAGAACGGAAAAGGTCTGGAGATCTATTGCACAGCAATGCGAATATACTTTACTGAACCATACACTTACAAATGGTTAAGATGGTAAATGGCATGTGTTTTCTACCACAATTTTAAAAAGTTAAAAATGAAAAAGTTATATATCCATACAATGGAATATTGTTTGGTTATTAATAAAAAGGAGTGAAGTACTGATATATAACTATGACTTGGGTGACCTTAAAAGCATTCTGTGAAGTGAAAGAAGCCAGTCACCAAAGGCCACATAGTATATGATCCCATTTATGTGAACTATCCAGAAGAGGCAAACCATAGAGATAGAGAGTAGATTAGTGGTTGCCAGGGGTAGGAGATGGGGAGTAGTGGGGAGTGAATGCAATGAGAATGAGGTTTGTTTCATGGCTGATGAAAATGTTCTAGAATTAGATAGTGATAATGGTTGCACAACTCTGACTGTCCTAAAAGGCAATGAATTGTACATTTCAAAAGGGTGAAGTTTATGGTATATGAGTTATATATCAATAAAGCTGTTTTTAAAAAATTAATGTATAGATAAATATTTTTAAGTCCACTTTATGACAGAGGAGAGTGAAGGAGAATAGCTATGAAACTTAGAAACAGGAATACCCCAGCCTTCCAGAATTATCCCTCTACTTCCCCCATTCTTTACAAATCCCCTTGTTTTACTCTTCAGTCTCTTGCATACACTTTGTTTTCTTTTAAATTGGCCTCCTGTTATTTCATGTTTGTGTATATATGTATGTGAGTGTGTTTCCAGCTCATTGAGATATAATTGACATATAACATTGTGTGAGGTTAAGGTGTACAATGTAATGATTTGATATATGTATATATTGGGAGATGCTTTCCATGATAAAGCCTCCTATTATTTCTTGACCTACTTATTCTCAGTTTTACTCACCCTCTCCTCCACTTACCTTCTTTTGCTCTTATGTCATCAGCCTTTATGTCAACACTATGCAAACCACCTATTCTTTTTTTCTTTTCTTTTTTTTTTTTTTTTGGCTGCACCATGTGGCATGCAGGATCTTAGTTCCCCCACCAGGGATTGAACCCATGCCCCCTGCACTGGGATCACAGAATCTTAACCACTGGACCACCAGGGAAGTCCCATGCAAACCACCTATTCTTGTGAATAAGAAGTTGTGAGGGTATAATTATAATTATGTCTGCTGATGTTTTTGTGCTCACATTTGTCCAGATATGTTTTTGTATAATAGGGGTGTGGACAGGTATGGTTCCAGATGGCTGTGTACCTATGCTTGAATCTTTATGCCAATTATTTGATTGGAAACATTGTAAGGCTAAAACTCAGATAAAGAGAATTGTGTTGCTATGAGTGACAAACAATATTAGTGTGCCAATGCCTTATTAGGCTTTCAAAAGGCTATTTTTTTCCCTGCAGTGTTGGCAGAATTTGCAACAAGTTGACACCAGATAGACAGTGATAGTGTGGCTTATTCTTATGAACAGATAGGATTCCAATGAGTAGAGTTAAGTTGTCTGCCTAATTCTGTGTTTTAATTTTTTTAAAAAAGCCAAAGCAGTCATCCTCAAACTCCATTAAAATTACAGTAAATATTTACAAAAAGAAGTAAATCCATTTTAATACTCAAAGCAAAAGGGAGAGAAACCAGAGATTTTTATGATTTCTGTAAACGGAAAGCAGATGGGGCAACAATAATGGATATTATTAGGTCAGACAACCCACCTAAGAACCCACAGAAGCGACCAAGTGCAGGATGTTTTCCAGGCAAACCTCAGACAGCTCCACAGTCAGCGTGGGCAGGTACAGGGGAGAGGAGTGAGCTGTGAGTAACAAAGGACTCCTCCTTTCTTATGACCTTTATACTCTATTTTAGTCACCCACCACTGGAGCCACACCTTGTCATCACCAAAACTGTCCCACAATGAAATCACACATATAGTCAAATTACACTTCCAGAAATGACACTGAACCTGGAGAATTTTATAGAGAAGATTTGTATCACATTTTTATAATGAGAGAAAAGTGGGGATAATTGTCCAACCTCAAAATTGACCAACCACAGATTGATCAAATAAATTGTGGTACATCCATGCAATGAAATTCTATGCATCCAATTAACATTGCTGTAATTATTGTTTAATTATTTGGATTAGTTGGATCTACCCCATATCATATAACAACATACACATACATACACAACAATATACATATTTACATATAAAGAGTTAAACAGAGAAAGAGACAGACAGACTGAAAGAGAGAAAAGAATAGGAAAATATGGAATCTTGAGTGGAAAGCTCTTTTTAAATGTAATGCCAAAGGCAGAAATTATTAAGGACAATATTTATATAATTTACATGAAATATTTTTAAATGTATGAGAAAAAGTTAGCAAAAAGGCAAACGATTAATTGAGAGTAATAGATGCAATGAATATGTCAGGTCAATATCCTAAATATGTAACAAATTCCCAGAAATCAGTTTTTAAAACTGCAAATACCCCCAAAGAAGAGGCCCAAGAATATGAGTGGGAAACTTACTGAAGATAACATATAAATAGCCAAAGAAATATAAATTAAAACAAAAATTAGATACCAATTAAATATTTTTATAAACCAAAAAAAAAAAAAACTTTCATAGATGATACCTAACCTGGCTTAAAGTGCAGAGAAATGGGCACTTTCTTATACTCCTGTGGGGACTATATATTTTACAGCCTCTCTGGAATGCAGTTTGATCCCATGAATCCAAAAACTTTAAAATGAATATACCCTTTAGCCAGAAATTCTAATTCTAGGAATTTGTATGAAGAAAATAATAAAATGTGTTTAAAATTTTCCATAGCATTATTTATAATATTGAAAAATTGAAAATCTGAATTTTCAACCTGAGACATTCAGTAAGTACATAAGAGCATATTCATATGGTGAGATACAATACATCCACTAAAATTATGTTGTAGAATAAACTCATAGGGAAATGTCTGCACTGTACTGTAAGTAAAAATAACTGGTTTAGAAGACTGTAAATAAGTATGATCCCAATTATTTTGCGAGAAAATGTAAAGAAGAAAGGTTGAACATGCCATGAAGGTAAGTGCCATGTTTTATTCCAGCTAGCACTGTACCTGACACGTAATAGTACCTCAAATAGTTCCTAAATGGATGATTCCACACCAAAATGTTCATTGTGTTTATCACTGAGTAAGGAAGGATAGTGATTTTTATTTTCTACAATGAACATTCATTCATTTTGTTATCAGAATAGAATAATGAATGTTGTTTTTAAAGCAGAGAATAATTTAGGGCAATACTTAAAGAAATGCAGATACCAAAAAAAAAAGAGAAATGCAGATACCTCCATATAATTGGCACTTTGGTCCTGTGCTTGTGGCTCTACTCAAACACTATTTAATAAAATGATTTTTTTCCCCCAGACTGAGTAGACCTAACTCCCCTAAACCTCCCGGATCAGAAATTCATTCATTCATTTGAAACTTACTCTAGTTTTGGTGAAGCAACAAGGGCAGAAGAAAAAAGACAACAAATAAATTAACAAGATAATAATCGACTGTGATTATTTTTTGAAGGAAATAAAACATGATTATATGAGAAAAAGTCACTGGCATGGAGAAGGCAGAGTACTTTAGGTAGGGAGATAAGGAAAGGCTTCTCAGAGGAAGTGAGAGCTGAGCTGCACTTCAAGGTTGATGGAAACCACTAGGAGAAATGGATTTCCACTAATGGGAATAGCAAGTGCAAAAACCCTGTGGCTGGAACATACATAGGGTGAAAGTAGTACCTAATGAAGCTGGAGAAGAGTACATGGGCAACTTGTAAGCCATGATAAGGAGTTTGGATCTTATGCTGAGGGCAGAGAGAACTACTGGACTTTTCAAACAAAGGAATGACAAAACCTGATTATATTGTCTTCAAAGTTCTCAGAAGAGTTCTGATTAAGAGGGTAGCTTTAAATTGCATTACAGAATCTTCTGCCCCCAAAATCTAATAAAATAAACAAAAACTTTTAAAAATCAAAAGTATATATACTTAGTAAATACTAAATTGAGAGGCCACAACCTATTCACTGTTCTTCAAAAGCTGGTGGCCAGGGAAAGAAAAAGAAATTTCTTGGGAGAAAGCAGAGAAACACAGCTGTATTTGTAAGAAGACAAAGGTCTACAATTCTTACTCTTACCCTTACATCCAGACAGCGTTGCTTTATCTTTATGTGGACTTCTAACCAGGAAGTAGTGGGAATGAGTGAGGGGGCCAGCTGACTCCTGACAGAGGTGCCATTTCAGAGCTAGCTTCCCAAATGAGACTTGGACCCAAGCCCTGGAGTCTTTTAACATAATTGGTCCGGCCAAGAAGGAGACAGCTATGGGGACTGAGAAGGAACAACCAGAGAAATGGAAGCACAAAGAGAATATGGTATGATGGAAGCCAAAAGAGAAAAGCAGTATGAGAAAGATGGCATCATCAGCTGTATCATCTGCTGCTAAGCGACTGAGTAAAATAAAGGAGAGTCCACTGTTGTTTATAAAACAGAAGCAGACTCACAGACATAGAAAACAAACTTATGGTTACCAAAGAAGAAAGGGGGCTTAGGGATAAATTGGAAATTTGGGTTCGCGGATACACACTGCTATATATAAATAAACAACAAGGGCCTACTGCATAGAGCAGGGAACAATACTCAATATCTTGTAGTAACCTATAATGGAACAGAATCTGAAAAGTATATGCATATAACTGCATCACTTTGCTGTACACCTGAAACACTGTAAATAAACTGTATTTCAATAAAAATAAATAAATAAAAATAAATTTTATATTTAAGAAAAAAAAAAGACGAGTCCTCTGAATTTGACAAAATAGAGGTTGTTTGTAACTTGCCAAGCAGTTTCAATGGCGTGGTAAGAACGGAGGCAAGGTTGAATTTGGTTGAAGATTAACAGTGTCCAATAGATCAAAACAAACCAATTGATTAGGAAAAGTATACTCATTCCACATACTGAGACCAGAGATAATGTTTTCCCTTGGGACCTCTCAGACCCAACATGTAAAACTGTACACAACATCCTCAATACCTCTGCAATAAACACAACAAGTTTCATAGACTTGCCTCCTAGTATCAGACATCAGAGATAATATAGAGGCTTTTCTTCATTGGGTAAAAAACAGGACTAACTGGTTATTTGATTGGAATATGATTACTCCATATAATAGTTCCTTATAATAACCATAAATGTTTATTGAAATGGGCTAAAGTCCCTTCCAGTTGTAAGAGTCTATTAATACTGGTATGTCCTTTTCCAGGGAAAGGGTTAGACTTGCTTTTCGAAGTCATGTGACCATCATCTAAAAAATATGAACAAAGTGAAGCGTTCATCGTCTATAGGAGCCGAAGAGAAAATGAGAACGTCAATTAACTTGAACGAAAGGTTTGCTGAGTTAGAGAGAGGACCCATTAGAGGTCAGAAAGCCTGAATTTAAATATTTCAGTAAAATTTGCAAAGAAGAGTCAAGACTTGCTGGAGAAAAAGCCATTTTTAGCAGCACTAGAGAATTGTGCAGACCTGGGCCCTGCAGGCTCACTGTTCTAAGGTTTGGCTCAGTTGTTTTTTAATATAGAAGCTGAGCTTTAATAACATTTAAAAAGTTACACTGATTGTCTAACTACACTCAAACAGTATATCCTAGTAATTAAGAGTACAGGCTGTGAGGACAGACCAACCAGAGTCTTTCCCTCTAAATAGCTCTGTAACCATGGGCAGGTTATTCTCCCCTAACCTCCAGCTCCCTCATCTATAAAGCGGGGCTTAGTAATGGTATATATTTCATAGCGAAGAGGAAATATGACAATGCCTGGGACTTTTAGTAAGTACTGAAAACGTGGTAGACCACATCAGGCTTTGGAGAAGTCTTTCTTTCCCCTGAAATTGGTGATTAGAGCAAAAGGCTTTATATAAGCCACATTCTTATTTCAAAGAACTTCCAGATATGGGGCCAGTCTCTTTCCCACCCAGTTTACACTACAGCTCCCTCCCTCCCCCATTAAAAAGTGGGTTTTAAGTGAGGGGTCTGTTTAAGGAGCGCAATGTTTATGAATAGAAACATTCCAGTGGTTCTTTGTTCCAAGGATGGGAGAGAAGCCCCATAAGGGTTGGAAATTTTGATGGTGTGTATAGGACCAACATCTGGAAGTCCAGTTAGAAATCACATTAGTCACCGGACTTGTTAAATTGCCTTGGAACTACCACAGAGAAGGAATAGCAATGCAGGGTGATGGGGCAGTGGTATGGCCAGGCAGAGACTGGGCACACATACCTCCCTTTAATTCCAGGTTCCTGAGGTGCACTGAAGATGGATCCAGTTTGAGAACTGGGGTCCTGGAGTGTAGGTGAGACTGGCAACTGGCTGCAAACCAGTGAAGGGGGCAGAGCGTCCTCTGGTGCTTAGGGGAGCTGTTTAGGGTTGGGCGAGCATTGTCATCAGCTAGACCTGTACAGCTCCCCCTGTCTACACTGAGGCTGCTGGCAGTGAGCCAGATGGTGGATGGTGGTAAGGACCAAGAGGAAGGGACCGCAGCCTCTCCCAGTCCAGTCACTTGAGACAACATCACTTCCCTCTCAGAGGAATGTATACAGGGAATCTGAAGGGGGATTACCTGGGAGATAACCCCCCATCTCCTCCCCATCCTCCCAAACCACTGGAGTCTCAAGTCTAAATTGTAATGATAGGAAGAAAATATCTAAGTCTTTCTAACTGAACTGAGATTGTTAGTAATGAGAATTCACTGATGAGCTTTGGAATGGGGTTAAAAATAGTTAAGGGAGCCACCGAGACAGAGGGAAAGAGAGATGAGCAGAACACAGTTAGAAAGCACTTAACAGTATTGGAAAAAGAAACCAGTCATACTTACACATTCAGGACCTGAAATGCCTCATCTAATCACTTACAGATATTGTCTGAAAATTAATCTTCCTTTTCCTAGCTAGTCTCTGGTTTCTTGTTATGGGTTTTGTGTTCACGTTGTCTATTTTGAAAAGATTCATGTTTATTTTCTCCCCACATAATCCTAGTAATAGAACATAAAATGTCTAAGATATGAATGGAAACATACGTCCTTGTCTGCATCCTTGCTACTTTACCATAAAGATTTCCAAAAGAACAGAGAAATAGGTAAATTTTTAATAACTTACCTATTTCTCTGTAACATAGATCGTTTGTAAACATATGAACTACAAAAAAAAGTCATCCACATGGCATCATCCAAATATAACCCTGTTGATATTTAATTTCTTCCTTTTTAACTCATATATACATATATACACTTTAAAAAAAAAATAAAAGCGTGACAAATTGTACACACTATTTTGTAACCTGCTTTTTTCACTTGTAGCACTTAGAAGAGTGTCTGGCACATCATAAGTTCTAGATAAATATATAAATAAATACTGAATATAATAACTGAATATATTTCCATGTCATGAAGTATTTTTCTTTTTTTTAAACATTTTTATTGGAGTATAATTGCTTTACAATGTTGTGTTAGTTTCTGCTGTATAACAGAGTGAATCAGCTATACATATACGTATATCCCCATACCCCCTCCCTCTTGCATCTCCCTCCCACCCTCCCTATCCCACCCCTCTGGGTGGACACAAAGCCCCGAGCTGATCTCCCCATGGGATGCAGCTGCTCATGAAGTATTTTTCTGTGGCTTCATTTTTTTCATCACAATTGCATAGGATTCCACTGTGTGAATTTTGCCATCTCTAACCAGGCCCTGCAGAGCTGAGGAGGAATAAGGCATGTGATGGACACAGAGATGCCCTGTGCAGGCCCCCTCAAGGGGGAACACGCTGCCCAGCTGCTGGGAGTACTGGCATCTCCAGCCTCCACTACCAGCCCCCTTCAGGGATTGCTTTAGCTACAAGCACCTTCCCAGGGCAACCCACATCTAAGGACTGACTATAGAGGGGCCCAAGGCAGAGCAACTGTGATAGGGCATCCTCCTCTAGAGTTTCCTGGGGCTGTCCCCCCTGCATGGCAGCTCAACTTCCCTCTCTGCCCAGTCCTATTTCTTCCCTCTTCCTTCCATGGGTGTTTACTCGCTAATAAATATACTGCACTCTGTACTGTGTCTCAGAGTCAGTTCCTGAAAAACCTAACCTGTTACAGGGATGGTCCTGACCCATGAGAACTCCCGAAGTCTATTGATTAAGGCACTCAGTAAATCCTGACATTACTGCCAGGACCCATGGCTCATGCCAGGCTAAATAAACTGTGATGCATGTATCCGTGATGTGTTATGCAGCCATTGAAAGAATTGTTTGTTTTGTTTAGATGTTGTTAGTGCTGTTATGACACATGGCGGCTCCAGAGGGAAGAAGGAAAGAAAAAGGGAGGGAAGAGAGGGAGGGGAGAAATTAATTGAATAACATCAAATGATTACTTGAGCCCTCCCTCTATCTTGCAATCTCTGTTTCCAGATCTCTTGCCCCTTATTAGTCTTTGGACCAACTCAGTGGGAGCATTTACTTGGGCAAGTACTATCCCCATAAATGTAGAGTCTGCAAGATACAGAAACTGAAATTAGACATGACCCTGGATACATAAATGGATACCAGCATGACTGTGAAGAATTGGGACAGTGGATAGGCCTTTTAATGCACAAGAGCAGAATTAAGCATTAAATCACACTAATAGAAACAAATCAAATCAAAATCAAAACAAAAGCCCTGAGTGTGTGTTCGAGGAAGCCCAGACCTACGAGGAATCCAGAAGGTGCTTCCATCTGTCAGAATCACACATTCCAAAGTAGCAGAAATCTACTGGCTGAAAGTTTCCTGTTACCTCCGGCCTCAGAGAGGCAGGCTCAGGCAGCATAGGCTCAGCCCACGTGAGATCACTTCTCCCAATCACAGACCACCCTTCCCTGGTCCCAGAGGCTCAAAGGATTGGTACAGGGTAGAAAAGCACCTCAGGCCAGAGCAGTGTGCAGAGTGGGCCGGCACAGCACCAGGAGGAGGAAGAGGAGGAGAGGGCAGGTGAGTAGACCCATTCCACTGGGCAGGGAAGATAACTGCACTCTTAGGGGTTGGCTTGCTTTCCTGGGAGGCAGGTGAGCTGTCTGAAAGGGAGAGGGGAAGAAGTTCATTTCCTGATGAACAGAGTCTATCATTTTGTGTAATTTAGGATATTGTGACTGTTCTGTTCTCTTTAAACTGTACAAACTGCTTTCTTAACCCCTTTGATATTGTCCAGTTCTCAGAACTGAGATAAAGTTCTTCCAGAGGGTGTTATTCACCCATCCTGATTTCCACCTCTTCACAGAAAGACCAAGAAAAATCCAGAACCCTGGGAAAACCTCCATCTCCTGATTAAATCTCAGATAGACAGACACCTTTTGAGGACCTCCAGTTTCCATGTAGAGTTTAAAAAGCAAAAGGAAAATTAGCCTAGCAGAGAGAAAGTTTCTTAATCTTCTTGTCAGAAATCATTTGGTCCTGTCTACTTGTAATGGGATTTGTGAGGCAATTTACTCATGTTTCTTCTCAGCAAACAGTTATGCTTAATAAATGTTGAAATACATCAACAAATTAGCTTTTATCTACACAATGTTATTTTTACATAACTTATTTTTACTCTTCACCAGTTGGTATTTCCACCAGGATTTGAAGGTTGTATTTTTTTGTTCTAACAACATTTCTACACGTAATAAAGATTAAGTTTCAAATAATAATAGTATCATTTTATGTTTATGAGCTTAAAACCCCACTTATACCTAGCTTTAAAGATATTTATGAAATTTTGAATTTTTATGAATTTTAATGTCTTTTTAAAAATTCAAGATAATGTTTATTGATCACTTTTGCCTGAATAGAATCTCCAAGCGTAAGAAGAACTCACTTAGGGCTTCCCTGGTGGCGCAGTGGTTGAGAGTCTGCCTGCCGATGCAGGGGACATGGGTTCGTGCCCCGGTCCGGGAAGACCCCACATGCCCCGGAGTGGCTGGGCCCGTGAGCCATGGCCACTGAGCCTGCGTGTCCGGAGCCTGTGCTCCACAATGGGAGAGGCCACAGCAGTGAGAGGCCCGCGTACCACAAAAAAAAAAAAAAAAAACTCACTTATATTTTATATATATATATTTTTAAGTTATATATATAACTTGGGTCGTATAGTTTTCAAACCTTGTAAAAAGTGTTTGGCTTTTTTTTATTAATCTTTCCCAATGAGGAGAAAATTTCCTTATTTTTCCTTCTACTACAACAGACTTTTTTTTGCTTTCTGCAACAATGGGCTTAAAAATCAACTCACCTATATTTTTTTTAACTATCTGGAAAGAATCATAGACTTCTAAGTACACAGGAGATCTTAGACATCATCTAGTCAAGAAAAACAAATGAACACTCAGAATTTCTTTTGACCTCTCCTGCTTACATTCTTACAAAGAGCAAACACTGATCAGCCCTAGAATATGCTTCCCCTTGATGCTGAAATCTGAGCCTCATGGCCATGAAGGCTACCCACACCCCTGATGCGACACTGTTCCCTAACTGGGGCAGAGACAAAATTCATGAGGAGGTGTCTTAATCTCACCTGCCCCAAGGAATCTCCATGGTACTCCTGCCCTGGGGCTGGGCGTCCCACTGGCATTGCCCACACCCGAGGTCCTCACTTGACTGAGAATGCCTGAGCCATTGCTTACATCTTAGTCCATGACTTCAGGTGGGTGAGTGACTCAGTTCAGCACAGCAAGCATCAGGGATCTAAAGCAGTGCTGTCTCATAGAACTCTACAAAGACAGAAATGTTCTACATTTGGCTATTGAGCATTTGAAATGTGGCTAGTGCAACTCAAGGATTGAATTTTTTTATTTTATTTAATTGAATTAATTTGAATTTAAATAGCTACAAGCCTCTACTAGTCACCACACTGGTCAGAGCAGGTTTAGAGCTGTAAAGCAAGAAAAACTAATGGATGCTGTGGGCCATGGGGGTCATGGCCATGGGAAAAAGCTCCTCCTTTCATCATTCCCACGACCTCATCATACCCTAAGTGTAAGCAGACCAGCAATTGCCCTGATCTAATCTCCACAGCCATCTTTATCCCCATCTCTGAGTCATACAAGTGTCTAATCTTGTTCTGGGTTTCAGAATCTGGGCTAAGGCAATAGCCTATTATCTGTTTCATCCTCTCCTATTTCTCCTTTTTTTTTTTTCTTTTGTCAATCCAAATTTCACTAATAGGAGGCAAAGTGTGAGGTGTGGTTTGTGTGTTCTCTGGTCCAACAAACTTGGGTGAGGAAAAGAGGTAATGAACTTGAAAAAATGATCTCATGCTTGATGGGTGAGTCTCATGTCTTTTTCTCCTGCTTTGAAAATTGGTTTGTTTAGTGAGCAGTGGTGTTTAGACCTATTCAATGTGTCTGGAAACATCAACACTGTAGGGATGAATAATTTTTAGAAGAAAACAAACTGAATGAAGACACAAGAAAAATACATAAAGAAAACTCCAGCCTTTCAAAAATCTGTACTCCTCAGAGCAAAGGAACTCCCTGGATGTTGTGCAATTTGAATAAATCATCATGGTGCCAGGCCACTGGGCAGTCTTCCACAGGGTGGGGCTCACAGGGGCTATTCCTGTGTGTGGAAAACATTTTGAGGTGAACTGTGCACTTTCAGGCAGGGGCAACACGGCAGGGGACAGCTGCTACTCCATCCTCTGCCCGCTACCAATCCCATTTTAAAAAATTCACCCCATCCCATCCACTTCCTTACTAGCCCTCCCAAATAACAACAAAAAAAAAAAAAAAAAAGTAAAGAAAAAAGTCAAATATATATGAGGGAAGCACTGCTTTGGAATAACACAGGAAAGTTTCAGTAAACCCCATATTTGAAAAGCTCATCCATACTGGATGCTAAAAAGGAAGGGGGGAAGGGCAGATACACCATATTATCAGGAGTCAGTCTCTACTCACAGCCCCAATCCCCCAAATCATGGGTTAGGAAGTTCATCTGTTCGTCTCTTCTCTCTCCTCAGGCCTCTTTCCCTCTCAGGGTGTCTTCCCTCTCCCTTTGGAAATACAAGAACGGTTTCTACTAAAATCATTCACAATGAGGCATTGACATCGATGGCTCATGGTGCCTCTTTTATATGTATTTGCATTTTAACCAGGAGCAAAGGAGTGATTCTTGAGTTGAGGGAATTTGGAAATTATAGTGAAAAGTAAGGAACACTTTGAATGGAGGTTGAGGGTAGAAGGTTCTCACCTTGTCAACTTTTTTTATGTGACTCCCCTTCTGGCTAAACTTGTAAGGAAAAAGGGCAGGGCATTGGGAGTATCTCTTAATTTTAAAGAAACATAAAGGGAGGTGGTATCTCCCTACCTTCAAAAGAAGAAAGATCAGCAACAAAATCAATACAAAGGCCTGGTTTAAGAGTCAGGAGGTCAGGACTGAAATCTTGACCCTGAAAATGACACATCGATGATCTTGAACAAGTCACTTTCCCTCCCAGAGCTTTGGTTTCCTTGTCGGCACCATGACGGAGCTGACTACGAAGCCTCTCGGTTTGCAGCCGGAGCTGATATTCAATCATGCTATGAAAGGGCACATGGTCAATAATGGCCCTGGGATAAATGACATCTTAATTTCTCCCTAATCACATACCTTCTCAGGAAGACAAAAACTACTAGGAGTGTAGCCACTGACTTTTAAGTGTGTCACTCATCAAGTAATTTGAAGTTTATAATTTTTGTTTCTTTACTGCAATTATTTGTCAAATGACTTTTTAAAAGGTACAGCAATCTATTCCTTTGTGGGTTCAGAATTAACTTATTAACAAACTTGGGTAAAGAAAAGAAGTAACAAAAAAAAAGAAAGAAAAAGAAAAATGGTAATGAGGTGCCAGGTTAGACTGCCGTGGCAGAGGCCAGTAGGGAAGAAAAGCCACACACACACACACACACACACACACACACACACACACACACACACACACACACACACACACACACACACACACATCCACCAAACAGGAAAACAGGACCCAGTGTGGGCTCCCTTAGAGAGCTGTTTGCTTGGGGCAAGAGAGGTAGGTAGAGAAGGAAGGATAATTCTGGGCCAAGGTAGTTGGGGAAAGAAAACGTTTTTTAGCTGAGCTTCAGAAGGTGACAACAAGAAGAAGAAATGAGAGACCACTCAGAGGAGCAGAGGAGGGTAAGTAGCTGGCCATTTGGAGCCTGATTGGTACTGATTGAATACAAGCTGAGGAGTTTGTACTTTATCTCTTTGGTTGTCCAGCCTCCCCTCCATGGGCCAGAAAGAGAATAAAATGATTGGGCCTGGACAAATACTGTAGATACAGGGAAAGGGAAGTCATTAGTCTGTCTCTAAGAGCTGAAAAAGCCAAAAAGTTCTCAAATTTAAGCGCAACAGAGTAGGAGAGGAGAAATTTGGATTTGGAGAGATTGGTTAGCAGGAGAGAATGGGTGGACAAGTAAAGCCATCTGGCACCAGGAAGAAAAAAGGAGCCTACGGCTGAGCTTGTGGTGGAGCAGGGGCTCTGGAGGGCTCTCCTTTGAACTGAGGCTGTAGGGAGTGCCTGGGTCTTTGTTGCGGTGTGCGGGCTTCTCATTGCGGTGGCTTCTCTCGTGAGGAGCACAGGCTCCAGGTGTGCGGGCTTCAGTAGTTGTAGCATGCAGGCTCAGTACTTGTGGCTCGCAGGCTCTAGAGCGCAGGCTCAGTAGTTGGGGTGCACGGGCTTAGTTGCTCCGCAGCATGTGGGATCTTCCCGGACCAGGGCTCAAATCCATGTCTCCTGCATTGGCAGGTGGATTCCTAACCACTGCGCCACCAGGGAAGTCCCAAGAAGTCATTAACTTCTTAAGGCACAACTACTCCAGGCCCCAGAGACCACCACAGTTTATATCCTGTATGTAGAAAAGAGCCCATTTGTCCCTCTCTTTTGGTCTCTCTCCATACCTGTCCTCTCTGGAAAGGTCAACGAATTCATAGTATCTTTTTTTTTTTAAGCCATCAGTGGGGAACTTTGTCAGAGTTTATCTTTTTTCAACCTAAATAAGTTTATTAGTGTGTCCTTGTGCACAGGCATTTAATAGCTTTCAAAGAACTCCAAGTGATTAGCCAGGTCTGATCCTTTCCTTTCATAGGAATCACGTTGCCTTTCCTTTAAGTGTATCAGGAATACAACCTCTCCTAGAGATTCCTCCAGCTGGTTACTATGGTCAACTCACTTGCCCCAGTTTTCCAGGAGCCTTTCCAAAAGTTTTCCATTGAGAGACTATGTAATATCAACCTACATAATTTGACCAGGGTTTTCCAACTTCACCCTTGAGTGCCTTCTAACCTCTTGGGTAACTGCGTTCTGAGCTTAGTGATCTGCCTTCATGTTTCTTGTCTAATAGTCCTAGAAATAGTAGTTCCCAATCACTCTGGGGCTAGCCCTGTAGTTAGGAAGTTTAAAGCTGAAGAGGGGAAGCTCTGGGAGTCTCAGGCTCCTGGCTCTTTTTTCAGCCAGATTTTGATCTGAGTTTATATGTGAGAGTTTCATATTGAAATCATATTTCCATATTTCCTTTGATAATGTAGCTCTGTTTTTTCTTTTAATTGAAGTATACTTGATGTACATTATATAAGTTACATGTGTACAATATAGTGATTCACAATTTTTAAAGGTTATACTCCATTTATAGTTATTATAAAATATTGGCTATATTCCCCGTATTGTACGATATCTCCTTATAGCTTACTTTATACCTAATAGTTTGCACCTCCTAGTTCCCAACCCCTATCGTGCCCCTTCTCCTTCCTCTCCCCACTGGTAACCATTAGTGTGTTCTCTGGGATCTTCCTGGACCAGGGCTCGAACCCATGTCCCCTGCATTGGCAGCAGATTCTTAACCACTGCACCACAAGGGAAGTCCCATCATACAATATTTGTCTTTCTCTGTCTGACTTATTTCACTTAGCATAATACCCTCCAAGTCCATCCATGTCATTGCAAATGACAAAATTCTATCCTTTTTTATGGCTGAGTAGTATTCTATTGTATATATATACCACATCTTTATCCGTTCATCTGTTGATGGACACTTAGGTTGCTTCCATATCTCGGCAATTGTAAATAATGCTGCTGTGAACATTGAGGTGCATTTACCTTTTTGAATTAGTGGGGCTTTTTTTTCAGATATATACCCAGGAGTGAAATTGCTGTGTCATATGGTAGTTCTATTTTCAGTTTTTTGAGAAACTTTTCCACAATGGCTGTACCAATTTACATTCCCAATGTGGCTCTGTTTTAAAACAAAATTAAATCACTAGTTTTAGATGCCTTCATCGTTCACTATTTGTTCTGGACTGTCTGCTTCAAGAAACTGAGGCAAAGGTAAAGAAAATGAATATTGGTTGGGTAACTAATATTGTGTTAGAACTTCACACATATTCTCCTGTAATTTTCATAGTAACCCTTTTAGTTAAGTATTACAATACCCATTTACAGATAAAGCTCTACAAGATTAATTACTGAAGGCCACAAAACTTCTAAGTGGTGGAGCTAAGATTCAAACCTAGATTTGTCCAAAACCCATGCTCTTTCTACTTTACCATACTCTAACCTGTTCTGCAATAAAGGTCTAGGCAAATAATTCACTCATATATTCTTCTCATTAAAATATACATTTTTAAAATTTACTTCATCTGCCTTTTTACTGAGTAAAATAATTTATTGAGTGCCTACCACATGTAAAGCTCTGTGCCACTTTGGACTGAAAAAGACAAATAAAACAGCGTCCCAGGGCCTTCTGCTTTGGAGACTCTTGCAGTAAAGTGCAGGACGCCCTTCATAGGTTGATACCAAGAGGAAATAACACACAAAGGGAGCAGAACAGAGTCCTCCCTGAGTAATTTCTGTGTCAGGGGGGAAGCAGCCCCAGTATAGAAGAGGAACCTCCAGGGTCATCTCTGTATCACCTCATAGTCTGGACCAGAGGCTCCAGAGCTGGCCAAAGCCTAGGGATGAGGCCCAATGGCGGTGTTAACTGTTCAGAAATGCTGGTGCAATGTGCAGAGGGCCCCTGCCATAGGGACGTGCTGTTTGGTACCTGACTCTGGCCATACCCCAAGCACAGCTGGGAAGCTTTTTTCCCCCTCCCAAAGAGCTTCCCTCCCCCTCCCCTGGCCAATGAATCCTTCCATGGAAAATAAAAAGGGGCACAGATGGGAGATGGGTAAGGCTTTTAGCACCCTCCAACAGAGCAGCCCTTGAGTAGGGAGCAAGAGGAAGGTCAAAGAGGCTGTTTCACCTCAACCTAGACACCTTTGGCTGTGGTATCAGTAACCATTAAAACCTCCCTCCTGGGCCCCAGGGGTCACTGGTACATAAAGCAAAACTACAGCCCAACAGCCTGGCCTTCCTAAATATTCCTCTAGTTATTATTCATAATTTCTCATGCTTGTAAATGATCTTGGTGTTTACCAATCACTTCGATATCTTTTATCTCAGTGATCACAACAATCCCATCAACAAGTTGTGTTTTACCCATTTTATAAATGAGGAAATAGACACTGAGTGGCATTGCCCAAGGTTACACCGTAAGGACTGGGCAAGACTGGGTTTGAACCTTGGCTTTCTAACACCAAGTCCAGTGTGCTCACTGTTAGACCACAGCCAGCAGACTACCCTGCAAGCTGCCAGAAGCCTACACTTGGCTGTCTAACTTCCACCCCTCTTGACATTTGTGGCTGTTGGGGGGATTCAATAAATATTTTAGGTCTTCTAGACAACAACCTAGTCAACTACAAGTGGCCGAGGAGAGGCTATGAAATGCTGGCTCTCACATTGACCTGCACATTTGTACCTCTTCTAAGAATTTTGTTCCCAAGGGGTGCGTGAGAGAGCTGCAGGTCTGGGATACATCTAGACAGATTTTCTGGAACAATGTGTGGGTGCAGCTCTGGGTTTGGGGCAAATGTGCAAATATGAGTGCAGTGTTGAGGGGCCAAGGAGGCAAGAACTTAGAGAAGTGAGTGAAGAGAGGCCCAGTGATTCTGACCTTTGCAAAGGCAGGATCACCTGAGCAGGGAAAACTGGTACCTACTCTCTCTGCTCCAGAGTTGGCAAGGAAACAAGCCAGGTGTTTCTTTTTCTACTGAAAGTATTAGCCATATGGCAGGTCTTTACAAACTGCAGTGTTAACTAAATGATCTGGGTTTGAGTCTCCGCTTTTGCATTTTCTAGCAACGTGCCTTGGGCAAAGCAATTAATCTCTTTAAGCCTCATTTTCTGCATCTGCAAAATGGCAAGAAAACAGATTCCCCCCTAGATCCTCCAGTAGGAGGACAGCTCTGCTGACACCTGGATTTTAGCCCCTTGGGACTCATTTCATGCTTCTGACCACCAGAACTGCAAGATAATTCCCTGTGTGTTGTTTGAAGTCACTAAGTTTGTGGTAATCTGTTATAACAGCAATAAGAAACCAGGACAGATTTTGGTAAAAATACCCATCTCTCAGGTCTGTTGAGAGGATGAACACAGAGTGCCAGCATGTGCTGAGGACATTAAATGACAGCTTTCACCGTCACTTTATTTTGTGCCATTATCCAAGTTATTACGCAGCGCTGAAGGAGGAGGAGAAGGAGCGCATGGTGGAAAAGGAGAAACATCTAGTGAGCAGCCACTTCAGCATTCCGTGCCCATCCACACAGTCCTGCCTTCCTAAATCAGCATCCACACAGTCCTGCCTTCCTAAATCAGATGCCCCCCCCCCACCGGCATCTCCTACCTCTTGCTTGTCTAGATTTCTTCACTTTACTCTCCTTTTTCCTCAGACCAATTTCCCACCTGTCTCCTTCCTTCTTTTTTCCCACTCTGGTCTGCATTTCCCCACCCTAATTCTGACTTGCAATTCTCCCACAGAGTATGTATATGTCTCTTCCCCTTTTTAAAAACTCTGTGTGGCAGAGTCAACTTTGGGAAAGTATGCATCCTTACGGGATATATTTGGGTCACTGGGGCCAGCTCTCTTGTTCAGGGTCCTGTCAGCTCCTTCTGGACCAGTAAAGCCCTCTTTCTTTGGTGACCTACCTGCCTTCTTCCTTTTTCTCCATAGCCCTACTTTCCTCCTTCATTCTACAGTGTACAGTCATTTTTGCTGTGCATCCATGTTGCTACAATCACAATTTAAATTCCTTGAAAGAACAAATTGTCTTCTTTCTGTTCTTCAAGCCCAGCTAATGATCATAAATAAGCTGCTATCTGCAAATGGATCCTCATTGGTACTGGGTGATAATGGGGCTGCTTTGATCCTCTTTTGCCCTTTACTCTCTCTATGTACTTGTGTTGTCTGAACTTCTACCTTTCATGGTCTATTTATCTGTGTCTCTAGTTTAGACAGTAACCCAACTGGTCAGGAGCAATATCTGTGCATTTCAGTGAGGAACTTTATAATGTGGCTGATCCAGCTACGTGAGTAAGGCTCCCCTTTGGCAGAGGTTGTGCATTAACTCCTTCGGGGCACTCGGGCTCCACTCCGTCTAGTGTGCAACAATCTTGGGAAAGAATGAATGACATTTCTAAGCCTGAAATGACATTTCCAAGTGGAAAGAAATGAATGGCATTTCTAAGCAGAAGCTATGCAGAGGGATCTTGCAACAATGGCCCCATTTCTTCTATTCACTTGGCAAACACTGATGGAGTACACCATGTGCCCAGTTCCGGGCCAGAAAACACTCATACATTTCAACTCCAGTTCCCACCACTGCCCAGGTGAACAGGTAAGGGAAAATATTTAGAGATGTTTAAGATTACTTGGAAGGTTGTGAATACTTACTTTAGAGTGTAACAATGAAGTTACAATTTAGCAAGCTCTGAGTCGAAGAGAAGGCTTCCCTCCCACGCAAAGCGGGACTTCGGCCAAACCGGCTAGTTTGTTATCTCCTGGGCTCTTTACTCTTCTAAGCCTCTACTCCCTGACCTTTCCTCTCCTTTTACCTGGAATGTCACCCCCATCTTCCTCCCCCTCCCACCCACCTCTTCTTGACCCATCAAAACCATATATACTCTGCACGCCTTACCTCTTCCCTCCTCAGAACTCCCACGATACTTAGGGTCTTATTAGACGCATTACAATGATTTGGGAACACAGCTTCGCTACTAAAGTCTGAAATTCTAGAATACAACACTCTCTCTTACATATCTTTGTATCCCTCAAAATGCAAGTTATGTCATATAACCCATTTTGACTTAGAGCCTGAGTGCATGAAGTGGATAGTTAATTTAATTAACAAAACACTGAGACATGTGGATGGCTTATCGCAAGGTAATTCAAGTGCAAAGGCCAAAATAATTCACCCAAACACTTACCCTGTATTCCTTCCAGAGAATCCTCAGGGAGGGAGAGACCCACTTTTTAAAGTGCCAGACACAGCGCTAAGCCTTGTAAATAATTTCTGGGAGCCAGCGTGGGCTGGGGAGAAGCACTTGGGCTCTGGAGTCACGCAGACCAAGGCCTCCAGCCCAGCTCTTCCACTTACCGGTTGTATGACCCCAGGGAACTTAATTTACCAATTTAAGCTTTAGTTGCTTCATCTGCAAACTGGAGCCTCCTCACCCTTTTTCTTCTTCTACCTAATTAGGTTATGAGAATGACATGTGTGTATGTAAATTACCTAGTAGAGTCACACAGAGAAGGAATTAATGTTAGCCCCTCTTTCTCTTCTCACTCCCTCCCCTTATGTGACAAGGTATTTTTAATTTGCCAACTATATTTGAAGATAACAATACATTCTGAAAATGATGGTTTTTAACCGCTGCCCAGTTCCCGTATGGGAACCAGTTGCCCACTCTGCCCATGGGTTTATCCTTTCGGGCTTCCGCTTGCCATGACCAAGGGCAGGAGGAGCCATACCAGGGACCTTCAGTGTGCTTCACCACCACCTCTGGTCTGCCCTCGGTGACTATGGGGCCTCAGTTCATCACTCAGAAGGATGCAGTCTATATGTTCCATGCCCTAAAGAACTCCTGAAAGTTGGTGATCAGACTCAGGCTGGCTTTACTTTCTTTTTCTCCTTTATAAAATTACTGTGATCACTGAACTGAATAACCAAACTTCTTCCATGGCTAAATGATCACATGACTTGGTTTGGGTGCTCTGGAACACGAGAAGGCAGTGCACAGTGGTGTAACTTAGTTCTGCTATGGAACTTGCAGCAGCAGTCTTTATCCCCTCCTCCTAAATGAGTTGTGATGTTCTCAGCTGTGTCCTCAGCTTGTGGGAAACCGCGAAGATGGCCAAAGATGACTCCACTGTTCGTTGCTTCCAGGGCCTGCTGATTCTTGGAAATGTGATTATTGGTGTAAGTAATGAGTATTTTCCAGGAAATTCTGCTCTTCCTGTAATTATGATTTTAGATCCATCGAAAGTGAGAGTTTAAAGGGAAATAATGATATAATGAGTGGTTCCCTACATCTTTTCTTCCTTTTAAGAAGTGTGTTAGTAAAACATGCTAACTCGAAGTTAACTATATAAATAATCCTATATAACTATGTAACATATCAAAAGACCATGTGGGGAAAAAAAGAGAGATTTCCCTCCCAACTTTAAAACACAAGAATCGAAAAGCAGCCATGCTAACCACAGTCAGTGTCCAAGCACTCTCAACACACACGCTTTGGTGTGTCTTTCCTATCCCTCCTTGGTTTGGTTTCCACAGCCTCCACTGTTAAGGTTGTTGGGGACAGATGTTTGCATCTTCCTGTGCCGGTCACACGGGGGGACCACTACTGGGATGTAAGAGTAACTCAGAGGCCAGGCTGCGTGGGCACAGTGTGGTGAGAGCACTTAGGAGTCAGGATCACTGGCTCTGGGCCCAGCCCTGACTATGACTCTGCGTGACTCCGGACAGGTCATTGCCTTTCAGGGCCAAGATCCCTCATCTATGAAATCCAGGGGGCAGGAAAGATAACCACCAAGGTTCCTTCCAGCTCTAACGTTCCATGGTTCTCTGGCACAGAGAACATGACCAGGACCAGTTTAAATGTTACAATCCAGGAATTTGGACAGTGAGCAGCGGTAATGGGAGTGAGAGATTATCTTCGTACAAGAAGTCATTGTTTGACTGGTTCATGCCCCAGGGGTTTTATAGATGGTCTGAAATTGTCTGGGTCTCCTCCCAAAGAGCGAGAAGACAGAGCGAAATGTGGAAGGAGGCATGAAACCAATACGCAGGATGGAAGGAGCTGTTTGATTTCCCGGCAATGAGGAGTTTAAGTCAGTTGCTTAAAGCCTATGCAGGGGACAGAGTTAGTCTCTCTTACCACCATGCCCCTACTCCTCTATCCCTTTCCCAGTACTGCTCTCATGGCCGCCAGCCTGACAGAACCCCCTCTGCCCCCAGATGTGCGGCATCGCCCTGACTGCAGAGTGCATCTTCTTTGTATCCGACCAACACAGCCTCTACCCGCTGCTTGAAGCCACTGACAATGATGACATCTATGGGGCAGCCTGGATTGGCATGTTTGTTGGCATCTGCCTCTTCTGCCTGTCTGTCCTGGGCATTGCAGGCATCATGAAGTCCAACAGGAAACTTCTTCTGGTGGTAAGACCTTAAAACTCTCTACATTTCTCTCCTGGACCAATTCTGATGGGTTGTTTCTTCTTCCCTGAGCACAGTGCTTTGTTTTCAGTGGGGCAGGTGGGAGGTAGTAGAGTGCCGGGTGAGGAGGGAGTAGAGGGGAAGACCCTCCCTGCAGTGAAGATTATCCAAGTGGGGTCAAACATGCTCTCCTCTATTGGAAGTCCAGAAGAGTCCAGCACAGAGAAGCTGAAGGGGAGACACCTGGGGGTCACCTGTTGAGTATTTTCCAGATCTTTGCTTCTCTGACTGGTGTCTGCATGGGCCCAACAGATACAGCCAGGAGCTACACAGGCCAAAGGAGAGACAGTGAGAACTCGATAATTAGACTTTTTCTCTTGAGAGTAAGTAGTTTAAAATATTGTTTTAATAGTAATCAAGTGTTGATATATTAGGATATAAATCACAAAATATGCAAGAATCTTTCAGAGAAAGCTTGAGCTTTTGTAGACATTTGGGGGCCTCTCACCGCTGTGGCCTCTCCCGTTCCGGAGCACAGGCTCTGGACGCGCAGGCTCAGTGGCCATGGCTCACGGGCCCAGCCGCTCCGCGGCATGTGGGATCTTCCTGGACCGGGGCACGAACCCGTGTCCCCTGCATCGGCAGGCGGACTCTCAACCACTGCGCCACCAGGGAAGCCCAACACTTTTGAGCTCAAGGCTGTTGATGTTGTGGGATGGCCTACACTTCCCATTTCATGCATTCACTCTGCTTTTTAGGGACCCTAGAAACCCTTGATGGGCAACATGTAGAGAACAGCTGCAGCCTGCCTGTGGAGGCTCTAACTCTGTGCACCTATAGGGAGGCTTCTGCCCCAAACCTCAGACAGCAGGCTGTGCCCTGCCTTTGCAGATGGGGGCACATTTGCAGCCAGCCGGGATAAGAACCCTTGGTGTTGGGTCTAAATTTCTACTCCCTTCCCCCATGCTCAGGACAGCAGTTTCTCGCCCTGTGAGGGGGCCCCATCCCCACTCCCTACCTGAAATAACTCTCCTAGCCAAAGGCTGCAGGACCTGAGTTCCACCTTCATGGAACGAGTCCAGCAAGCTAAGGTGCTTGTTGGTCGGCTTTTCCTGTGAACTAACATCATCCTGGTACCTAGGGAATGTAGAATGTTTACATTCTCTGGGTCTTTAGTGTGAGTTAGTTCCAGGGCAAAAGAACCCACTTTTTCAGGGTGGGGTTAAGGAATGCAGGGAAAGGTAAAGAAGGGGCAGGTGTCCTTAGAGACGAGCTTCAGCTGTATTCCAGCCTCACTCTGGGCCAGTCATGTGTGTCTCGCACGTCCGGGAACATCCTTCACCATGCCTGGCAAAGAGATGGAGCAACGCGCCCTCCACGCGGCTGGAGGACAGAACACCTACACCCTGTGCCTCCTTTCTGGAGCATCTCTAAGGGGCTTCTGAGCCTCTTCAAAGGGAGCCAGCAAAGCTCTCGACAAAGAGCAAGGCAGCCGCTCATACAGATGGGGGCAATGTGATGAGGCCTCTGAAGGGGCTCCTGCTGTTAACTGAGAGTTAACAGTAGCCAAAGCCTTTTTTCTGGGCGGAATGGTTAGGACAGCAGAGGGTGCCGCTCTGAGAACTGCCCCTGCCCAGGGAGAGAGAACGGTTTGCCCTACGCTCCTCTGCTAACACCGCCCCGCAGCGCCCCTTCCGCAGAAGAACCCAAGCACCATAAGCGTATGTGCAAGGCTGAGGACAGCCAAGACAGGACTCTTGCAAATAGTCCCCGTCCCAGCTTCTGAGAACATTTGTCCTTCAGATATTTGCCAGCCATAAACAGGGGCAGTGTGTTGTGGAGCCATCACGTGTGCACGCACACCCTACCACACACACACGCGCACGCACACACACAGCAACAAAACACATGACGCGCTGTTTCACTCAACGGACCTGATGCAACTGCAGTGGGAGTGAGAGAAGATGCCGGTGACGAGCTGTGTACCTGGAGGCTGCCTGCTCCTCTCTGATAAGACTGGACGTTGCCAAGAGGGAAGATGGATATTAAACGCAGCCCTATTCATCTTTGACCTCGGTAATCCTCAATTCTCAGTAAACCAGAAAGAAAATGTCTCCCAATGAGAGGGGAGTTATGAGGCCCTATACACTGATTCTCTTGCCAGCCATTGGACGAACACACACACACACACACACACACACACACACACACACACACACACACATATACACACACACACACACACACACACCAGTTCATTCTCTTGTATGTTTTTTCCAGTTAAAATGGAAATGCAGGATACTGAACTGAGAAAGCTTTGTATTCAATAGTCGTTTGTTCTCTGGGGGGAGAAGAGTTGATCTGATTAGCACCTAGCACCAAGTCTGGCTCTAAGCAGCCGATCAACGAGAGTTTGTTGAATAATTATGTAAATGATCAGATATTTATATTTAGGTGAATGTGCTGCAGAAAACATAACAGTTATTTGTAAAAACAAAACAAAACAAAAATCTCTCTTTGGAGGTAGATGTAATTCTTGTATTACATTTGTTTCCCTTCCAGTATTTCATTCTGATGTTCATTGTATATGGCTTTGAAGTGGCATCTTGTATCACAGCAGCAACACAACGAGACTTTGTGAGTACAACCTCAAAAGACAGAGCAGAAATAACCGTATGAATCATCATTACCATCATAACACTATAATAACTGACACATATTAAGCCCTTACCCTATACCAAGCATTGTAATATGCACATTAATAATAAATATATAATTTTTCTCCTCATAGTCACCCTATGAAATAGGTATTCATTTTATATAAAAATAAAATGAGACTTAAAAAATAAAGTAACTTGTCCAAGGTTACGCAGCTGGTAAGTGAAAGTGGAATCCTGAATCCAGGCCATCTGATTCCCAGGGCCCAAGCTTGCACCGTCATGTCCTTTACTACTCTGCCACAGCCACTGGCCTTCCACTAGGATGAGCAGTAATCCACCACATCTGAGACATCTTCCCATTCAGCATCCTACTTTCTCTCCTTTTTTCCATTCCCTGGCCTAGGCCACCCCACAATACCTGTCTACCCTTATCTCACTGGAATTTCTTTGGAGACGGGGGGGTCTTCTCCCTACAAGGGGGACTTCGGCCACCCAGAGCAGCCTTACTCCCACCCCCAGCCCTACTCAGTGACTCTGAGCTCAGTTTTACTCCAGGAGACAATGTTCAGGGCCCCCAGCAACACTTCGCCCCCTTGAGGATTACTGTGCTAACTCTTCCTCTTGTGTTGCCTCCTCCCATAATAGTTCACACCCAACCTCTTCCTGAAGCAGATGCTGGAGAGGTACCAAAACAACAGTCCTCCAAACAATGATGACCAGTGGAAAAACAGTGGAGTCACCAAGACCTGGGACAGGCTCATGCTCCAGGTAATGCCTGCAGTCCTGGGGAGACGCCATTTGGTACCTAAACCAGTATCCAAGGGCATATGGATGGTTAGGAATGAAGTTAAAGTGTGGGGACCCCTGCCTCCAAGGGGGCTTCCTTCACAAAGAGACTTGACATAGGCAAGTTCCTCTATTCCTCTCTCTTACTGGCAGGGACGATGGGGTGTACACATGACTCAGTGGGACCCTTAGGTCTATATTTTATTTTAAGCCATGATGTTGATTAGCTTCCATTTATAGGAGTAATGACATTGGTAAGAAATTTAGATTAATCACACACTCTGCCTCTTAGAACTCAAGCATACTTACATTTAAAAAAATGTTGCCTCCACCCCACAATGAACTCAAGTGGCAATTATTGTCTGTTCTGCTTGTTTAGTACCTTTTTACACCTGTGGGCTAGTCCTGTTAGGGACCAGAGGCTATGACTTGATTTGATCACCTGTTTTTCTCTAACTAGCAATCATAACCTTATATCCACATTTACCTCAAATACCATCAAAAGTACAAGTCTTTCAGAATACCCACTCTCACCCCTACACTGCCGTAAGTATGTGAATTCTTATCCCTGCATAAGCCCTCGTGTGACCCAACTCTCCCAGGGCCCCCCCCGACCCCCTCCCCACCCAACCACCTATGTTTCCCAGTCCATCATCAGCAAACCCCCTTATAGCCTCCACCCCTTCTTTCAACTCTCTTTACCCTCTATCTTCTAAAATTTCCTTCATTTAGTCTAACATTCCTGTTCTATAGTTTTTTAGCCCATTAGGACCTCCAATCTATTGGCCACTTTTTCACTTCCTATCACTCTTCTAAGTCAAGTATCTTTTTTCCCACTATGTTAGCAAAGAACTAAGCTTTTCAAATGAAAATGTGAATGCTCACACATTTGAAAATCCACTTACCAACTTTTTAAAGCCCAGTCTGAAATAAGTCTGGTTCAAACTTAACCATTTCCCCCCAAAATGCTCAGGTCAAATTACAAAATGATTATTTTCTTTGGTGAGATATTTTCCATAATCCAGTGGCAAAACAGGACATGCTTTTAAGATAGTCGCTTTATCACCAAGTTTGCTGAATATATTTATCTTAAAAGTTGAGAGATGCCGTAGTTTTTATTTCTTCCCTTGAAACATTTTAGCAGAATTTATAAAATGGAAGGAAAGTGATGTGAATTGTGTTTTAGCCTCTATCCTCAATTCTATCCAGAATAATATGAGCTATGTGTTAAGTGATCTTCCTTTCCTACGTAGAGGCATAACCATGAGCCACTGGGTTTTGGTTATTTTTTCCAGTTTATTTTCCCCCATTATAAAAATAATACATAATTGCTCCAGAAAATATTAAAAATACAGAAAAGTAAAACAAGAAGAATTACGCATAATTTCTTCACCACAAAAATTTTAATTTTCTGATTCTCAATTTGCTCATATGTAACATGAGAATAGTTATAACTCTCACATTATTGTATCAAGATATTAGTACTAATAATGATTAACATTTTTTAAGGGTTTACTATGGGCCAGGCATTGTGCTAAACATGTTAAATGTATTGACTAATTTATTCCTCACACAGCTCCGTCAGGTAGGTACTGTATTTGTCCCAATTCAGTTAAGGAAAATGAGGCTTAGAAAGTTTAACTCGTCAAAGGCTACAGAGCTCATTAATGGCTAGTAAGGTGATAAATGTAAAAGTATTTTGCAAACTCTACAATGTAATACCTTAAAAACACCTTCAGCTCTCATTAGAGGATTTTTAGTAAACGTAAGATACGGTATAATTTCCATATCTTCTTTCCCCATAAAGTCTCAGTTGCCACCTTGGTGGCTCTAGCAAGGATTATGGAAGAGAATTTCGTTTCTCTCATGTGCTGACAGGACAATTGCTGTGGTGTAAATGGACCATCAGACTGGCAGAAATTCACCTCTGCCTTCCGGACTGAGAATAACGATGCCGACTACCCCTGGCCTCGTCAGTGCTGTGTTATGAACAACCTTAAAGAACCTCTCAACCTGGAGGCCTGCAAACTAGGGGTACCTGGATACTATCACAATCAGGTGAGTCCTTGCTTCTCCCAAGACCTGCCAGGAGGTTTTTCTGCTCTTTATGAAGAAAATACTGGTTAACTGTAGGTAATAGTCTCTCACTAAGGAATTCTGCATCCTTTTTCCTAAACCTCATGTTAACTATTTCCTTCTCTGTTAGTAAAATGTAAGTGCTAATCTAGGGCTGATCTGGGAAAATTTGCATTTTAATAAATGAACAGAACGCGAGAATTACAATAGCAGAATCCAATTTTGTTTAAATGAACACTATTTGTATAATGTATAGAATTAGTATTTTGAAAAATATTTATATCAAAGATTTGCTCTATTTTGGCAAAATGTAAATTGAAAGGGGTGATATATAAAAGGAATGTTTTGCCAGTTCCAAAGCAATGGCAATTGCTGAGGGTAGATGCAGTAATGGTACACCCACCTGCCTCATTCAGTGCTAATGTAGGATAGTCTGAATAAAATGTTAGATTGGTGATTTCGGTAGAAGCTAATTCACATACAAGTGGTTTTTGAAAATGTGTTTCCAGCCTGATGAGAATGATATGATGATCATGAAAACAAACATCAACTGAGTACTTATCAAATGCCAGACGCTGCTCCAAGTACCATACAGATATTAATTCATTTAAGGCTCAGTGGGTAGTGCCACTTTGATCCTTATTTTACAGAAGAGAACTGAGATACAGAGATGCTAATAATTGCCTTGCCCAGGGTCATGCAGCTGGTAAGTGGAAGAGTCAGGATTCAAACGCTAGCAGCCTGGCTCCAGAGCCCAGACTCTAAGCCAAGAAGGAACTTGGTAATAATCCCAAAAAGCCCTGAAGAGAATCCTCATACACTTGAAGTCAGCCTCTGAAATGCTTACACTGCTGTGCATTACCACTTTGAGGAAAGCTAGTTGTGTGCCAGTACATTAAATAATTGAGAAATGCCAGACTCTTTGGTCTTGCAGGAAATAATACAAAATGCATTTTCAGAATGAACGACATGGCACTGCTGGTCGCCTGGACTAGGATTGGTTGCATTAATCCGGAAAAGGACATGGGAGTGATATAGATTATTTTGCAGAGTTGTTCAGAGCAACCCTCATTTAGCCTTTTAGCAACATTGTTTTGGTATCATTTTAATTAGTTATATTCAGACTGCTAAAAAAATTAAATTTATTGCCTATAATCACAATATACAATATAATGATCACTCTGAGGAATAATAAACTGCTTTTAACATTTCAACCTTGGAACTAGTCCACGCAGACGTATCTTGATTGGATTGTAATTCCATACAAACTGTATCATATCTTTGAAAGAGACCGAAAAGGGTATTTGCCATCAGATGATTGGTTTATTTCACAGCCACACTGTTTTCCCTCACACATAGAACATTCTAGTAATGAGGGACATTTCTGTCACACCCTCCCTAACAGTCCTTGGCCTCACCACCTCCTCTACCCACTAGCTATACCACAACTACAAAGTCATGTCACTGAGCAGTACTCCCACACTAAATTCCTGCATCTTGAAATTCCTCTCTGTCCCTGTCTCCCTGTGCTCCTACTTTCTCAATCTCACTCATAATCTCTTATCTACTCATCCTTCCTGCTTCTCCCTACCCTGGTCTCCCAGATTCCCACACGCCACCACTCTCTCTGAGTTACAGGTCCTGCTAATTCTCCTATAACAATCCTTTTCCACAAAGCAAAGTATTCCACCCCAGTACCTCATATACTTTACTTCTATTATGGCAGTTGATACCTTGAAATATAATTATTTGTTTGCAAGCCTATTTTTTCTATGAGTCTCCTTGAGGACCATGCATCCTTCAATTCTGTATCTTCAGTACTTAGCATAATTCCTGGCACAAAGCAGGCATCAATAAATGTTTGGTGGGTGGGCAAATGAAGAGGTGAATGTCTCCTTTTCACATCCACATTGTAGCTTTGCGAGATCCGCAATCCACAAAGAAAGGCTAACAAAATTAGGGAAGTGTAGTAATAATAGAAACCCACCGAATCTCACATAGCATGTCAGATGCAAATATATATGTTCTTACATCATGGTTCATCTGCCCCCAAAATGCTGTGTGCAAATTCTGATCACTACACCTCAAGAGCATTATGATGGAACTAAGGAAGATCAAGGTAAGCACCACTACAATGAGAAAAAAGCTTCATGAAAGGCACTAAATGAGAAGAGGTGAAAAACTGGGGCTTTTGTCTGTGAGCTTCATGAGGGCAACACCCATTTCTGCCTTGTCACAGCTGAATGCCCAGCCCAGTGCCTGGCACCTGGCATAAGTGGGTTTTTATACATATTATTGGACAAATGACCACTTCCCAGGATTGTCAGGGAGATCAAATGAGTAATGGATAGAGGAGTGTTTGTGAACCATCAAGTGTGTCACAAATAATATTGTAATTATTACTTCTTATCACATTCCATTCATCCTAATCGGGTGCCTGCTTTGTGCCAGGCACTTGTTCTAAGTTCTAGAGATTCAACAATGAACAAGATAAAATCCCTGCCCTTGTAGAGCTTACACTATAGTATGGGAGACAGACCACAAACAAGTTACCAAACCAATACACAATAAATTCCAGGTAGTGATAAGTGCCACGAGCAGAAATCAAGCAGGATATAGAAAATGATGGGGGGGGAAAGGTATGTTTCTCTATGGTTGTCAGGAAAGGCTTTATTAAGATGATATTTGCACAGAGTTCTGAATTAAGTGAGGAAAGGAGACCCTCACTTAAAAAGATTGAAGAAGAGAGTTCTGAAAAAAAGAAGCAGCAAGTGCAAAGGCCCTGAGGTGGAGGCCCTTAGCTTTTTGGAGGAACATCCAGGCAATCCGTATGGCAAGGCTGGAACAAGTGAAGGAAGAGTAGGAGGTAAGCATGAATCTAGATTTTGTAGGGCCTGAAGCTTATCAGATTTGTGGGGAGGGGTTCTCCTCAGGAAAAACAGTTTAAACTACACATGCAAAACTAGGTACAGGACTTTGAAATGGTCTTACGAGGAAGCAGCCCTGAGCCCAAGCTCATTAGCTTTGCAGTGAAACAACCTCCTCTGGTGGTGGCTGGGGTCACAGAGAGAGGCAGGGCCATATCATACAACACCTCGTAGCCATTGTGAAGACTGAGAATTTCATATTAAGGGTGGTGGGAAACTTTCAGAGGGTTTTGAGCAGGAAGGTGAAGTGATCTGACATGTTTTACAAGGATCCCTCTGGCACTGTACGAAGACTAGTAGGGCACTGTGGGTGGACTCGGGCCTCAGGAAACCAGCCAGGAGGCGATTGTAGGAAGCCTCAAGTGAAGCCGTGGTGGACCAAGACGGTAGCAGGAAGTAACAAGTGTTTGGATTTGAGATATATTTTAAACCCAAAAGCGTTTGCTTAAGAGAAAAACAGTTAAGGATAATTCCAAGATTTTCCATTTGAGCATCTAGGTGAGTGGGGGAGTCAGGTAGATGGAGAGGTGTAAATGGGGGAGGTATATAGCAAAGGCAGGACATGCAAGTGGATGAACCAGGGACTGGGGCAGGGTTAGAAAGGATAGAACTTCAAGTGGCTACCTGCGGACCCTGGGCAGGGCCTAAACTTCAAGGTCAGCCTTTCTAAGACATTTCTCTCTGGATCTCAGTGTTCATAAAACCAGCCTGGTCATGGCATCTCCTAGGCATTCCTGTGATTCCAAGGGCTTTAGTGGAGGTCGCTCAGATGGCAGGTCTAGCCCTATACGTGTGTATCACTCCAGTACTTTGCATAGAGACTAGAACAGAATGTGCTACATATAAAACTTACCAGACTATGGCATGCATGAATGAATGACTCGATGAATAAAGAATGATTCACTCTCTCGCAGGCACCCCGTGGCTCTTCTAGAATCCTATAAAGATATGTTGAAATGTGATGTCAAATGAGAATTTAGAAAGCATGGTATAGGAGTTCCTTTAATGATTAAAAAATAAAGCATCTAATTTTCACTAACTGAAAGCACTTTTATTGAAAAAGAAATCAAAAAGTGACCCTGCCCTCAAACAAATCACCAATAAAATCTTTGGGGAGAGGAAAAAAACTCGAATTTTATTAAGAATACTTTACATTGCCACATATTCAATATGAGAAAAATGTTATGCTAAAATAGCAGCCCCTCGGTTAGATTGAATGAAAAAAACACAAATAAATATGATATAGAATAGCTCTTCATCAGAATTATTCCTATTTCTTCAGTACAGCACAGTTAATACCTAGTTGTCCACAGGAATGTAGAAATAGCCTGGTTATGTTAAACTGGATTTTGGGGTGGCATTGATTCAAATCAGCTTCCCACCCATCTCTTACATCTTTTCTCTGGTCCCTTTCATGTGGATATGGAATCGCCCACTCCTCCAGGGCTGCTATGAACTGATCTCTGGACCAATGAACCGACACGCCTGGGGGGTGGCGTGGTTTGGATTTGCCATCCTCTGTTGGACTGTGAGTATTTCCCATCAAATGTTTCATTGCTGGGAGGATAGTGATAAGGAGAGACCTTGAGATTGCCCCTGGTTAACCCAAGCACACTAGACTGACTAGAAACAAAAGCTCAGACCTGAAGGCTAGTCAGGAAGCTGCTGGCACCAGGGCAAGGACAGCGGATTCCCTCGGGAGGTAGGGCGTGAACTCCCCCTACTAACCAGATCCTTGTCTAGGATGCTCTTGTGTGCTCCTCCATCTCTCCAGATCTCATAAATTCATTTCAAGTAGATATCAAACACTGTCATCTCTCTAGATGCCTCCTCTAACCTGCCTCCCTCCTTCCAAAGAGCTGCCTTCACCAGTCTCACCTTGTCCTTCTGACCACTTTATGTGATGCACATGCAGCAAGAGGGTAGAATGGTAGGTCTCAGCCCTGAATGCACATTTTTTTTTAAATTTTGATAAAGGAAATTTATTTAAATCAGGTACATATAGGAAGCATTAGAAGAAGTCTACCAGAAAGGTATTTATACACAAATATATGTATACCACATTTCATCCATCTTAAGACACATTTTTCTTCCTGAATGCACATTTAAACCTCATGGGGTAGCTTGGGGGACAAAAGCATATCTGAAGCCCAACCTCTGAGATTCAGATTTCAGTTGATCTAGGTGCAGGACCCAGGTCTTCTTTTTTTTTTTTTTTTTTTTTTTTTTAATTTTCCAGATGATTCTAACTTGTTGTCAGGAAGCAGTCCCAAACTTTTAGTTTCAGAACTCTTTTACACTCTCTCAAATATTACTGAGGACTCCCAAAAGCTTTTGTCTATGGAGGGCTGTATCTATTGATATTTACCATGTTGGAAACTAACACAGAATTTTAAAAAATACGTGTTAATTCATATAAAATAACAATAACAAACTAATTACGTTACTATGGGAAAAAAGTGACTATTTTCCCAAACAAAAAGGTATGAGAAAAGTGGCAGGGTTTTTTGTGTGTTTCTTTTTTTTTTACATTTTTGAAAATCTCTTCAATGTCTGGCTTTAATAGAAGACAGCTGGCTTCTCATATTTCATCTCCATATAATCTGTTATAATATGTTGCTTAGGTTGAAGGATTTGAAAGAAATCCATCCTACACACTGATGTGTAGTTGAAAAAACAGAAGTGTTTTGGTAGGCTTATCTAAAAATAATTGTGAATATTCTCCTTTGGTACCACACAAAACTTGCTAAGTAGTAGTTTCTTAAAGGTTAGTTGCAATATGAAATCTGAAACTTCATCAAAGAACTTTTAGGACTCTGTTACATTGAAATACATTACATTGGTTTGTCTTGCAGTTTGCATAAATTTTTTACCCATTCGTGATTCTAGAACATCATGCATTGGTCATTTGAGAAAATATTGGTTCACTGTGTGACAGGATGGACTCAGAGTCACCTCTGCCCCTGTGATGATGCTTAAGGCAAGATCATTCTTAAAAATCCAGTGTCACCTAAGCCTGAACGAACCTCATATCATTTTTCCGCAAGTACCAGACGTTTCTAAAACAATTCCTTATTTATTTTTCTTTTCCTTTGTATTCTAGTTTTGGGTTCTCCTGGGTACCATGTTCTACTGGAGCAGAATTGAATATTAAGAATAAGTGTAACCACCGTACCACTCCCCACAGTGACTCTGGATTTGGTGCTGGAACTCCTATATTCCACCTCTGTGCTCCCCGGGAAATTATGCATTCTTCCTCAAATTGCCAAGTCAGTTGGTGTGGAGTTTCTTTAGGCTCTTTAGGTTCTCAGACTCCTGAAATTCTCACCGCTAGTGATTTCACCCTGATCTAGGATTCTGCAACACTGTTATAGACCGTAGGAAAGGGAGAATTTAGGATAGTAGATAATAACTATTCCCATCTCTGTTTATTTTTAATTTGGGGGCACAAAGACATTCACAGGAGCCTGTCTTATCACAGCAAGCCAAGTCTGTATTTGGACAGCAAATCTGCCTGTATTTCTCTCTGCTTTCTAAAAGAAACCTTCAAAGACTTTCATTCATCTCAGTATTGTCCAGGTGAGAGAACTGAGGAAAAGATTGCTGAAATATATCTTTTGCCTTTATTCTATGGTGGCTCCCATCTACAGAGACTCAAGTGATTCTCTTAATGCCACCTTGGCATCCTTTTATTCTCCTGGACAATGCCCCATCTTGAGCTAACAATGGTTGAAGTTTCCTCTCAGACATTGCAGAGTGATAGGTGTTAGTAACCTCAATTCTGCTAATTAAAAGTATGTGGACTCTGGGGGACAAAGGAGGGACCTGTTACATATTTACCAATCTCATCCCATCCGAAAGCCCCTTTCAAATAAGGGAGAAGCAAGCCCACTGTTAGACAGGTGATTTATGGTGATTTTTTTTTACTGTCAAAATATTTCTCTTCTGATCTATGTTTCCTTTTGCAATCCTGAAAGAAGTTCTTATAACATTTGTCTAGTCTTATAAATAAAGAGGGATTTTAAATATGTTCACTTTCTTTTCTTTTTACCAGTGTCATAATTGGTCATACATGAGTCTAGCAAAATGGGTGTTCCAACAGAGGAGCTTAGTAGGCTCACGGGAATTAAAATTTAGGAGATGGAAAATGCTGTCTGGTGTGGCTTCCCTCTGGGTACCGGTAACCCTGCTGTACAGCTGAATGACTGGAACTTCCAAGTTTACTTTTTGCACCTGCTGCCCTTTGCCCAGAAGTGGGGATGCAGTTGGCATCTCTGACTCCAACTGTTCAACTGTGTCCCCTAGGAAGGAAATGTACCTGTCCCTTCAGGGTCCCACTCGCAGCTGACTCAGTCACATGGAGTAGCCCACTCCCAGGCCTCCACCCAGGTTCCTGTGCCTCAGTCTGAGCCCCGGGGCAGGGAGGGACAAGGACGGGGGAGGGCGCTTTAGCCTGCACCTGGGCGGTAAAGCTGGGGGCAGCAGCCGGATCCCTGATTCCCAGGACAGGGAGCCAAAGGCTCCTGCTCTGACACACGACCAGCTTGCCCCTCCCCTGCCTCGCTTGCCTCTCCAGGACAGGGCTTGGGGTGTCAAGATAAATGACACCTGCACTTGGCTGAGAAGGTTCTCTCTGTGGTCTTTTAGAAGACAGGAGGAGAAGGAAAGAGCTTACCCTGGGCAAAGCTGTGAAGCGCCTCTCTCCCTTCTCTCTGTCCATCCTCTCTCATGTGTTCTGGTGCCTTTTTCTTCTGCTGCTAACTAGATTTTCCAGTACCCTCGTGCCTGAGCAAATCCTGTCCCAGACCCACTCCTGCCTTCCCCCTCCAAGGCTTCGGAGCTTCAAAATTCTCTCTCCCTACAAGATTCCATTCTCCCTGTGACTTGATCTCAGCTAGGTTAAGGGAAAGCCTTTCTG
Organism: Kogia breviceps; assembly: GCF_026419965.1. NCBI lineage: Eukaryota > Metazoa > Chordata > Mammalia > Artiodactyla > Physeteridae > Kogia > Kogia breviceps. The sequence continues at coordinate 85,274,763 of NC_081314.1, read as the reverse complement.
CAAGCTAATTCATACTAAAGGGTGAGTGACAGCTAGTCCCCACTCTCTTAATCTTCTCTGCAGATTTTTCCTTAATAACTGAAATTGATCTCAGTTGGCGGAATCCAGTGCAACAGTGGGAGCAGGAAAGAGCTATTGTGGAGGAAGATGGCCCACCTGCTGCTCGTTAAATCTTACCACCTGCCTTCTCTACCACGAAGTAACTAGAAAGACAAAGGGCCTTCAATTGGTCATTACCGTCGGCCCCCTCTCCAGCTAGCTTCCTACAAAATATGACCCTGAACCCAGGTACTCACTATGTCCAGCCCCCAGCAGTTGGGAAGGACACCCCTTTCAGCTGAGACAGACCCGGGCCTGAGGACTTCCCTACAGAGAGTCCAGCCGTTCAGGACTCCTGCACTTCCTGCTACGGGGGTCTTCAGTTTAATCTCAGGGCAGCTCCTGCTCTGCCCAGTTTCTGCTTCCATCCCCTCCACCTTCCCTGGAAGCCCAGCCTTGTCCCTCTTCCATCTGGCTTCTGGGAAAGAAGTGGGGCTCACAGCGAGACCCAAGCCACACTGTTCAGGGTGAGCCCCTCACCAGCCCCACCAGGCCGGGGTAGGGGAAGAAGAGCAGGAGGGCCTGGCTCTGCTTTGCTAGCAGGTTGCTGGGCTTGAGACACACCCAGAAAAAACCATCTCAAGAAATCTCCCAATCCTGCAACAGCCCTGCTTATCAGGTGGGCAAAGAACAGTTAGCACCTAACACCGAAAAAAAAAAAATGGGTCAGGCTGACTCTAGGGTCGGTTTTACCTGATTGCAATACGAGATGAGTCATCACGCTCCTCGGTTGGCTTTTTCCTCCCCAGATGGTTATTCAGGTTCCTGGCAGGCTGTTCACCCTGAACGTTAGGAAGCCCTATGCTCATTTTGGGGGGCCCTATAACTTTTTCCCCACATCAGCTGTAATAAACGGGGACTGCTCCCATTCTAAGCAGCAGACCAGGTAGTTTCTGACTACCCATGTAGGAGAAAAGGAATAGTAACAGTCATGCGAGTTTGAAAATCGCATCTCCTCTAAAGCCCCACCCCCATCCACGTGACTGACAAGCAGGGCTGCGGTTGAGGAACGGGAAACTAAGCTGCTTTCTCTCATTTCTATAGAATCAACAACCTCTTTTGTCCTGTGTCATTTCCCTTTCCTGTTTCACCTCACGCAGGTCCTTATCATCTCCTATTTGTGAGACTGAATCAAAGAAGAAACCCAGAGGAGACTAGTTGTAAGCTATTGAGTTTGCTTTCACATGTGACATTTTTATCACAAGGCTTCAGTGGCCACATCAAATGAGGAGATCCATAAACGTCTTGGGAAAAGGCGCATTGCTGAGAAATGTATAGTTCCCAGACCCTTCTCTAACCCACCCTCCCCCTCACCCCCAATCAACTCCCAAAACACACACACACACATACACACACACCCCTCCTTTGAAAAAGACAAATAACCAAATCCTGGAGTTAAATGGTGCCATCATGCCCTACTTTCTAGTGGCCTCCACCCTGAGTTCCTCTTGAAATAAGAGCAGCCCCTGACATCCAGAAGCTAGCCTGGCACTCACAACTAAGCCATGCTATTCTCCTGCTAGACGTAAACAATTCACAGAATACCAGCCTCAGATAAGGTCACATAAAATGAGACAAAGTGAGGCCACTTCATAATTCTATCCAAACACAAAAGGTCACCGTGCCACCCTCAAAATACCAAACACACCCTGTTTCTTGCTAAAATGAGTGCTACGTGCTCACATTTACAGCTCTATTCTTCCTCTAGTCCCTCCCTGTGGGTAAATCAGAACTGTCTTTGCTTTCTGACAACGTCCAATACAGAACACATCCTGCTGGCTTAGAACCTCCCCAAATGACCCACCCCAAACCCAAACACTCTCATAGGCTTTGTCTGACTTCCTTTTACTGAGACACCTCGAGCTTCCCCATGATGTGTTCTCAAGAGCTTTTGCAATGAGTCAGAATCTGACTCACGTATCAGCGTGTCCCCGGGCATCTTTGGTTGAAGGGGATAGACAATATCCAAACAACTCTGCCCATCCTTATTGCCTTTGTGTATTTGTTGTTTTATTCGATACCATGAAGTTGTTAAGAACATGAGCTTTGGAGTCAAAAACCTGGCTCCAAATCCCAGCTCTGCATGACTTTGGCAAGTCAGCCTCTTGGAACCTGCTTCAGGAAGACAGATCTCACTGGGAGGATTCCGTAAGATATGTAAAGAGTGCATTAGAACAGCCAACAGCTTGTAAGAAATACCAACAGGAAGTTATACCATAAATCTGGTCTGAAGATCTCTGCTTGGCCTGCATTCCCTGGGAACATACCAACTAATTTCATGTTACTTCAATTTACTGCAACAAGGTTAATGACCAAATATACTGGTCCAAATTCACTGGCCCTCAAACAATAGTTGTAATAGCAAAGCTCCTATTCAATAGTGGAAGAATGTACTAGGGTATCAAGGTAAGGCATTTTAATGGATATATCTCAAGTTCTGTACATTATTTCCAGAATCCCAGCTACAAATGAGATCTCTGCCCTTACTGCCTTCACAAAGAAATCTCATAATCTCCTGACAATGTGATATTCTGGGGGGAAACAACAAGACACTGGAGTCAAGAGACTTGGGTTCAAATCTTATCGCCTCCTCTTACCAACTTTGGGAAGTTACTTAACTTGAATCTGTTTTTTCTTTGCAGTTCTACATACACACCTACAGGATTATTGGAAAGTTAAATTTTAAAACGCAAGGAAAATTAAAATACAGAGCAAGCATTCAATTAGTGTGCCTCACCCTTTACCAACTTCTCCACCAAGGCCCCAGATCTCTCTCTCTCTCTCTCTCTCACACACACACACACACACACACACACACACACACACATCGCACACCCTCCTCTGTGAATATCTGACTGGTCTGGCCCTCTCAGCAGGTATAAGACGGTCTTCAGTGGACTTAAACCTAATGAAGGTGGCAAGAGCTTAAACATTTAAAGTACTAAGGAATAGACTTAAAAGATTTTTTTGGAAAGTGATGGGCAAAAAGAACTTATGAAATGTTCCTGAATATGCTCCATTTTGTGGGACATACTAATGGCTTTTGAGAGAGACTATATATGTATAGGACTTGGGGAAAGTGGAGGTTTTTAGTCCAGCAGAAAATGTCCTTCCTCTCTCCCAAAAGTCCATTCACAGAGCAGTTGGGGTCCCAGGAAACCCTCAGGGGCTTGAGTGGAAGTGAGGGGGCAAAGGGCAGAAAAACCAGGGAGTCTGGAAAAATGTTTAGAGATGAGAATGGAATGCACTTTCTTTTTTTTTTTTAATTAATTAATTAATTTATTTTTGGCTGCGTTGGGTTTCTGTGTGCAGGCTTTTCTCTACTTGCAGTGAGCAGGGGCTACTCTTTGTTGCGGTGCACAGGCTTCTCACTGCGGTGGCTTCTCTTGTTGCAGAGCACGGGCTCTAGGCGTGCAGGCTTCAGTAGTTGTGGCATGCAGGCTCTAGACTGCAGGCTCAGTAGTTGTGGTGCACGGGCTTAGTTGCTCCACGGCATGTGGGATCTTCCCAGACCAGGGATCAAACCCATGTCCCCTACATTGGCAAGCGGATTCTTAACCACTGCACCACCAGGGAAGTCCCTAGAATGGAATGCTTTTTCAAGTCCAGAAGATACCAAACTTCTCTAAGAGCTAGGACAGGGATGTAAAGTCAGGAAAACTTCCTTAAAGAATGTGAGAAGCCCCGGGAATTCCCTGGTGGTCCAGTGGTTAGGCCTCGGCGCTTTCACTGCTGGAGCCAGAGTTCAATCCCTGGCTGGGGAACTGAGATCCCACAAGCTGCGTAGTACGGCCAAAAAAAACACAAAAGAATGAGAGAAGCCCAGATGGACGCAATATGGTGTAATGGAACCTCCACTTCCTCTTCTACCCTACTTAACTCTAATCAATAAAGTGTGTATAAAAATGTCATAAACCATAAAGCACTATAAAAAGGAGTGGTACTATAAGTGAGAAAAAGCAATAAAAACTTTTAAAGTAGGACGCTCCTCATGTTAAGTATTTGTGGTGTTCAAACAGACCTGCATCCATATAATCCTCAGCAAGTATAGTAGGCTTATCTACAAAACTCAGAAAGCTTGGCCTCTTTGTGGCAAATGACAGCAAGAGACACACAGGGTGGGAAATTGGGAAAGCTCGGCTCCTCTGAGGCCAAACTGCCCAGCAGAGCAAGCAGGCAGCCATAGGCCTCCTGCCAATCATGGGCTTCGAATCCCGTTGCAGGTACAGTGGCAGAGAGGGAAAATAAAGGTCTTAAAAAACTATCTTCCACCTCAAGAAGTTTCATAGTGAGTCATTTAAATGACTTGTACTTTATCTTGGTTGAAAGAATTACCTGAAGAATATCGATACACATAGGACAGTGGTTTTGAACATTTTAAAAAATGCAGATGCCTTGTTAATAGCTGAAAATACATAGGGAGTTCCCACATGGTACTAATTGTATTTTGTTTCCATTGAATGAGAAATTGTTCTCAGTATGGATCCTCAAATTCCTTGCACACACTATTCTCTTCCTTTACCCTCCCCAGCCATGACCAGGGACCCACAGCCTCCAAATTGGAGGCCCCTGGCATAGGCTGTTGGCAATTACAGTAGTTCAGTCTGCATTAGATTACAATTAAGAAAATTGGGATCGATAACAGATACAAACTACTATACATAAAATAGATAAACAACAAAGATTTACAGTATAACATAGGGAATTATACCCAATATCTTGTAATAACCTACAATGAACATAATCTGCAAAAAGCCCTGACTCACTATGCTGTACACCTGAAATTAAGACAGTATTGTAAATCAACTATACCTCAATTTAAAAATCGGGATGGAAAGCTAGAGGAAGATTCTGCAGAGGAAACAAGAGGGTGGGGGAAAAATAAGAAAACCATTATTATTTCTTTTCTAAATAAAGAAAAAACACAGCATTTACTTGTCCCTACTGGGTTAAAGGTAAACCAGGCCAGCCCTAGGGTAAACCTGTCAAGTCCACAAAATGCACTTTCCTTTCTTCTCCTTCCCCACTTGGGTGGTGACTGCTGTCTTTCTGGAAGCCCTAAATCCTCCTATTCCCTCCTTCTCCCTGTTTGGGAAGGATATTATTTACACTAACTGGCTGGCACGCACTCATGTTGCATTTTAAAAATTAAGTGTCATGTAATAATGATGGATTGAGAAACCCTGGGGCACAGTTGCATAATACATGCTCAAGAACATCCACATCTACATTATTTGTGTCCATTCCCCTAGGCGAACAAAATATTCTTATTTCTGTTCTGAGACAGTATCCATCTCCGATTACCTTCCTAAGATTATCCTCCCACATTTCCTGCCCCTCTCCCAGCAAGCTCAGCAGTACCAAATCAGTGCCATGGCCTGGCCTTCCTTCCAAATCAAAGGCCTCAGGAGCCCTGGCTCCACCCCTTCCTATCCTCTCACAAACCAGGTGTGCCCCTGAGGCAGCCCTGCTGCACCCATTACTGATCACAGTCAAGCACAGGAGGAGGAAGAGAACAAAAACACAATGCAGCCCAGGAGCCGAGACTCAGGCACCTGCCACAGGTGTGGAGCTGTCTCACAAGGAGGCTGTGCACGAAGAACAGGATGGAACAACAGAAGGATGAAGACGGGAGATGGGGGGAAGGCGTAGTCTCATCTGTTTTGTTTTTAAGCAGTAGGATTGCTGACATGAATACATCTGGAAGCTAGAACCGATCAGGACCCTACGGGGCCTTCCTGGAAAAGACCCACCCCCATGTCCTCCCCCATGTCTTGTCTGTAGAGAAACTTTAGCCTCCTAGGCCTTCCCTGAGTTCCAAAGAGTAAATTTAATCAGAGAAGTGAGAAAATGCAGAAAGAAAGGAAAACAGTCAAACAAGACAAAATAATAATAGTTTAGCCATTAGACCAAGTCAAGGACCTTTAGTTCCTTCTCAAGGGCTAGAAATAATATTCTGAGCCATATCCTTTGAGCTGTTTGGCAGATACTGAAACCCCCATCAGGTGGAAGAAGTTAACTGTATGCTGCCCACAAGCAAGTAGACCCCAGACCAGTTGGAACCAGAAGGTTGATGATGTTGACTCCCAATTACATCACCACCAGCCAATCAGAAGACTGTCCATGAGCTGATCACACATCCCACAACCCCTCCTTCACCCTGTCTTTTAAAACCTTTCCCTGAAAGCCTTCAGGGAGTTTGGGCTTTTAAGCACTAGCTGCCTGGACTCCTTGCTTGGCGCCTGCAGTAAACGCTGCACTTTCCTTCACCACAACCCAGTGTCAGTAGTTTGGCTTCGCTGCATGTGGGCAAGTGGAGCCAAGTTTGGTTTGGTAACAAAACAACAGTAAAAAACAAGATTGAACACCCAAAGCTTTTTCATATTTTACTACAGAGGTACTTCTGATGTATTATTAGTTAATATGTAATTTGTAAACTGCTACTTCATATCCTACACGTAAAAAATCATTTTACAAAAATGTTCTAAAAACTAGTAGATAAAATGTTACAGGAAGGCGTATCTGGGCAGGTGACACCTGCCGCAGGGCAGCAGCCATAGCAACAGTACAACCACCGCAGCTGCTCTCCGCCTGATGCGGTCCTTCTGCCACCTCTTTGGTCCCAAGTTGGCGGCATCTTCATTCTTCACCTTTCTCCCCTCTTCTTTGGCCTTCTTCTCACCTGGGACCTGCCTCTTCCCAGATGACCATGCAGGATAAATGAGTAACAGAAATATATCTTCAACCCTTTCTTGCCTGGACAAGAACAATTCTGGTTCTCTGGGACATTCAGCAATCTTATCTCCTGTGGCATTTTTTATCCCAGAAAATATGTGTCACTTCAAACTTAAATAAATCTCCTTCAATCCGAGTTCTCAAATAGCCTTCATGGTATCTTCTGAGTGGTCCTTTTATACTTAGTCCTTCAAGTATCTACATTACAATATTTAACCCTCATGATCAAAACAGTTGTTTTACATTCCATATCACCAGGAGTTCTGCTAAGAAACTACGAAAGAGGGAGAATCAGCTCAATAATTGGCTACAACAAGTTCTTAATGTGTGCTACTAGGGGAAGTCTCTAGGCCAAAATTATTGCAATCAAATATTCAGTTCCTCCAAATGTCACCAGAAGAGCCAGGGTCATGGGCCAGACCAGAAATCCACTGTGATGTTGACATATAAAGGATTGTAATCCACAGAGAGTAATTTATAATCACAACTGCTCAACCCATCTTTTCTCCAGACACGTGACACCTGATGTAAGAGCTTCATCCTAAAGATAAAGAACAAATGTGAAAGATAAGAATTTAACATCTATTTCCACTGCTTTTTGCCTTGTCACAAAGTTTGGCAAACGCATCCTTGTAAATTATTGCACTTGTTGGGTTTCCTACTGCAAAAGAAGTTTATTTTCCCCATCTAAGGTAACAGACACTAAAGATAGCCATGTGTTCACATGGCAAACCCTATGGAAGACCCTGAGGACCAATGATCAGAAGAGTCCTTCACACAGTGAGCCCCCAGTCTACAGGACAGAAGGATGTACAATGATACATCTCATCCACTGCTGACAGGTCCTTGGATAAGCTTCAGGGGATCTATGAATCCTCCAATGTTGCTGGGAGAACTTTGTGTCTGCAGGCAGGGCAGGGACTCATAGGAACCTCAAACAAAGTTAAACTGTATGCAGAGGAGGCTGAATGAAGTGGCACCTAACTTCATGAGGGACTGTGAGGGCCACAGAGAAGGTAAATTTGACCAAGGTTTGAAAGAGAAGAAGTTCACAGCAGAGAAGATTAGGGAAAGGACACCCAGGAAAAGAGACCAGACTCTTCCGCACCCTCCACCCTGTGCAAGACACAGAGACATGTCAAAGAGCAGGATGTGTCTGAAGAAGAGGAAGTAATTGTGTGGCTGGAGCCCGAGGATGCAGGGAGAGGGGTGGTGTTGAACTGAATTGGTCTCTAGGAGCTGAGCAGTGAAAAGCATGCATTTCGGTTACAGTAACGTGGATGGAGACTAGAAGCATAAAGTTGAGCTAGATAAAGTCAGAGAACAATAATACAGCAGGATTTCATTTATATAAAATTGAAAAACATGCAAAACTAAACAATCTTTTGTATATGGATACAAACACATGGGAAAATAAGAAAACCAAGAAACAGCAAAAATAATTTTAATTATCATCAAAATTCAGGAAAGTATTTCCTCTTGGGGTGGGGGGAAGATATGGGATAAGGAAGGGCCACACAGGGAAAGGGCTTAAATTGGCTAGAGGACACGACCAGTGGTCATGGTATCAAGAATTTTCATATTCTTCATACAGTTGATAAATATTATTTTGTATCTATTCATTAATTATTATTATTTTAATTCAGAGAGAAAAATGCACACCTATGGGCAAAGGCTCAAAAGACACATGGAAAATAGAAATAGCTGTTTTGTTAAAGTGGTAAGTTCTAACAAAAGGGCTAAAAGTCTTTTAATATTGTTTTAAAATATAGACTCTAGCAAAAAGGCTAAAGGCCCTTTAATACAGTTTCAAACATTAGGAAAAAAAAAAAAACTAAAACACCAGAACAAAGAAATGTAGATTTTTTCAGACATAGCCCCCAAAAGAATTGGTTTATCTGCCAGGATTCCTTGGTGAAAGGGTTAATTCCTGGGGCAGGAGCACAGGATGAGCCTAGAACAGCTCATCACACCGGAGCAAAGGGAAAAAAGCTCATAAAACGACTGCAGGTATGTCGAAGGATTCGGGAGCCCGCTGGAAAAAGATAACATTTGCCAAAGACAATCTGAGCATCGAAAAGAATATTAACTACATCCAGAAGGTTGTAGGAAGCATCAACTCATCATTTTGAAATAAAAAATCAACGCTGATTCTTTCCCTTTATCCTGCCTTTTCTATAAGAACCATACCCCAGGGTACTCAGACAGCTGAAGAAGGCACATCATTCTTTGCAGAAAAATCTATCTAATAAATGCAGAAGGATTGACAGAACATCATAATTTTGCAATCCTTAATTGAATAATAAATTTAGGCAATGATCACCAATGGCTGCTAAATAATTAGGTGAAGACTAATGGGGACCCTCACAGTGACTGAATGAGGCCAACAACACGTGAACCTACAGATCAATCCTGACATCACCAAAACATGACCAGACATCATGTCCACTTGTTGCGATACAAAAGGAGATACATGGCACTACAGAGGAAGCGTTCTTGCCCCAAAATAGTACCGGAATCTGTTTAAGCCTCCAGATCAAAGACCTAGCTTATAAGGAAATGCAGAGGCACAAATTAAGTTATAGCACAGGGATGTGACTGGCAAAACCCACAATGTAGGAAATTCGATCAGACAAATGACGTGGTTTGTTCAACAAATAAATTACAAGGGAAAAAAAAAAGGAGGGAAGGGGGAACCTACAGATTAAAAGTGATTTCAGAGAAATTATTCAAATGCAATGTGTGGACCTTGTCTACAATCCTGATCTGAATAAACCAACTGTTTAAAAAAAATTATTAAAGCATTTATGAGATAATCGGGGAAATCTGAACATTGGACATCTGATGACAATAAGGAAGTATTGATAATTTTATTTTAGGTATGATAATAGTATTGCAGCTTTTTCTTTAATTAGGAAGTTGAATATTTTATTAGTAAACTGTTTCTTATTTTCCTGTAAGGCTGTTGCTTCATCATATAAAAACAGCACCAGTAAACACAGTATATTGCAAAATTAAGAGAGTAATGTTCGTCATTGGACACTATACAACTAACAAACTTTTTTCCACTGCCATTTATTTCCAGGGGGAAGTTAATTGAGTATTTTGACCCAAATCCAGGGATGGCTGTAAGCAAGTTACAATATTATATAAGGTTAAAATAACAATGTTATCCTTGAATTACATAATTTTCATAACTAGTTTTACCACAGATAATTTCAGGAATTCTGAATATTATAGCTGGAGACTAGCCTAAAAATCATAGGGTGTTGTGAAAAAGATGCATAGTGTTTATATGAAGTCATTAGGAAGTTAAGGGATATTTTCTTCAGGCAACATCATTGCAAGTAGTTTCTTTTGCTAAAAGTTGCTTTTAAAAACTCTATCCACCACTAATTTAAGACAACTATGTTAGATTAAGTTGTTTCAAACTAGTTTATTTATGGGTTCCATTTTCACTCCTCAATAGATTTTATGTATTTCTCATATGCTTCTTCACTCATTAGTTCATCTAGTTCTGAAGGGTTACTGAGTGTCATCTTGAGCAGCTAACCCATCTTCATAACAAGATTTGTTGACAATTCCTGGATTTTCTGCTAGAGCTTCAGTAGTTTTAGTTACTTCTCCTGAGAGAGGAGAACAGAGTTCACTAGCAGCTTTCCCACTTTCCAAAGCAACAAATTCCTCTTGTTTGTTCAATTTTGTCCCAACTTCAGGCAGACTACAGTAAACAACATCTCCCAAAGCTTCCTGTGCAAAATTGCTGACTCCCACTGTTCCAACACCATTTTCTGTTGTTACCCATTCACATTTGTCTGTGAATTTACGACCTGACAGCAGAGCGGGTCCGGTGCGCAGCGCCCGGACGGCACCCGCCCGCAGTCCCCAGGGCCGTGGCGGGCAGGGCGCGCTGGGCGCAGAGATGGCCCGCACGCTCCGCGCCGCTCACAGCATTGTGTTCGCAGGGGTGCAGCGGGTCTCCGCGCAGCACCTCTGCAGTTCTTTTTTTAAGACTTCTTTTAAGGATACTATTGAAATATTTACACAGGAAATGCTGTGATATCTCATTTGCTTCTAAAGAATCCAGTGGGGGAGGAGAAGAAAATGGGAGAAAGAAAGAAGCCATGAGTTGTTAACTGTTGAAACTGGGAATGTGGTAGGTGTACATGCGAATTCAATAGACTGTTCCCTCTGCTTTTGGGTCTATCTGAAAATTACCTCAATAAAAAGCTATGAACAACATAAACTGGCTTATCTGATCAAATCTGGCATAGGACTACTGACAGAAGTGACTATGCAGGTAGCCTGCCAGGCACGTGGATCCAGGACTTACCGTTCTATATTCACCTCATTGCCTTGGTCTCTCTTGTGGAAGATCATAGTATATTTACCCACTTCAGGCAGTGGCCGGGTTATTTTCATTCTATGGAGCTCAACCCTGGAAAAATAACAGAGGTGTTTAAAAAAAAATTGTATCCCAATTATCTACCACTAGGCAACTAAAAAAGAATCATTTGCAAAAATTTACATATATGTGCACATACACATATATTGATTATTTAGGTATTAAAAAAACCCAGAATTTTCTTATGTTGGGCCTCAGGCAGTAAGTCCACAGAAGAATCACCTTTAACATTTACTACTGAGGTACAAAGAAGTGTCAATTTACGCTTTGTCATTTTCCAGAAACAACTAAGAAAATACATCTTTAAAAAATCCAGTCTTGGGGCTTCCCTGGTGGCGCAGTGGTTGAGAGTCCGCCTGCCGATGCAGGGGACACGGGTTCGTGCCCCGGTCCGGGAAGATCCCACATGCCGTGAAGCGGCTGGGCCCGTGAGCCATGGCGCCTGAGCCTGCGCGTCCGGAGCCTGTGCTCCGCAACGGGAGAGGCCACAACAGTGAGAGGCCTGCGTACCACAAGGAAAAAAAAAAAAAAAAAAATCAAATCTCTTAGGATCCCTAATTTATTTAGTGTTTCCTTCTTTTAACAGGGAAAGTAATGACTGTTAAATGTCACAAACCTAGGTTCAAATCTAGACTTTGTTATTTACAACCTTGGTAAGTCAATTCATTATTCCAGGCCTGGGTTTCCCGAACGGTAAAATGGCAATGGTGTTACAGAGTTGATCTGACAGGCTCAAATGAGACCGTCCACATGGAACATTCTTTGCAAACTGTAATGTACTATATAAGCATAAAGAGGGTGGTGCCTGTTGCACAGGTGAGTAAAAAAGTATTTAGTAAAGAAATTTCAGCAAATGTTTATGCTCAAATCAGTTGGTTTATCCATAGCGTTAGTCAAGAACCACTCTGGAGGCCATGATGTTCTTATCAAATGAGAGCAAAACCTGGGGCTCCCCTTTACCTTGAAACCAAGGAGCAACAGGAAAAAAGAGAGTGAAGATACCTCTTCAGTGTAAAATTCTACTAACCGTCCCATCTGGGCAATGAAATGGATTTGGGGAACATGATGGATACAGTTGACTCTGAGCCCTTGCTATTCCTGCCCTGAAGTCTAGCAGGTACCCTCTGTCCACTTCATAAGCCACGGCCACACAGGCTGCTGATGGGTTGGGCCATGAAGTGCTACTGCCCATCACGACGGCCATTCCTATGCAGCCTTTGGTCAGGGAGATCCATTGCCCCCTGCCAGAAACATTCCAGACTCTCAGCCTACACCTGGGAATGAGACCAGCATGGAGCCGGCTTCTTCATGCTGAAGCAATGGAAAAGCAATGGTAAACATCTGGCAGCCACACGTCTATTAATTCAGAACGCCAGCTGAGAAATTTTCTTTCTAAGAGGCAACAACAAGAGGAAAGGGGGTCTCCTAATAGAAAGACCTTGTTGTTACAATTCTGAAGATACTGGCCCCAGGCTCTTGAATAATTACTTATCTCTGGGAGTTAGGGATACCCATAACTATCTAGCCATGAAACCCAAGTTCAGGGAAGGGGGCTGAGAGGGGAGACCAGGCATATCCCCTTTAAATCCCCCAGAGCAGAAAAGAGTCCAAGAGAATCTGAGGGTCATGCCAGCAGCTCTGAGTCAGGCCAGGGAGTCAGGCCAGCAGCTGCTCCCACGGAGTGTGGGGCTGGCTCGTGTATAAGGAGAGGACATCTTGGCCTGCTTCGGGGCGTGCAACTCCTCACAGGCTGCTGGCACTCCCTGCGCTGCACGCTGGGAACTACCAGGGTCGCCTGGGGTCTGAGAGAAAGCAGAGGCTTAGAACAGGCCTCTGGCCACTTTCCTCAGGTGGCAGTTTTGCAAACGCTCTGGTCTGGGACTTACCATTCACGGGTGAGACTCTATCTCAGTAGGTAATACCTGCTGACAAGTCCACGGAGACCTCCACCAACACTCCCGGACCCCGGACACCCATTAGCTAGGACTAGACCACCCTCCATCATTTCTGAACTGCCAGTGGCCAAGAGCGATTTGGGTCACCTTGCTCAACCCCCACCCCCTGCCACCCTTCAAGCCCAAGTCAGAGCCTCATGACCTGCTGGCCTGGCATCCACAGGAACCATACACAACCACTGCTAGCACAGCCCCGTGAAGGGGACCTGTCTCTGTTGTTCACCTGAGTCTGAGGTCATCGTCTTCGCCTCCCCATCCCCAGTAGTTGTTAGAGAATCCATTCACCTTGAAAAACTGCTCTCGGCTTAGGGCAGTAACACCCCCAAAATACCCACTGTAACGTAACCTGGAGAGAAAGAGAGGAGAGAAATGGTAAGAATGTTAGTGCAAAGTCCTTTTGTTCTCCAAAGATGCTTCAGAAGTCTCGGACTGCAGGGCGGGCATTCTAGGAACACTTCGAAGACCATGCACTTTCACCCATCCACTCCTGCTTGACATCCACCTCCCCACGTTCTTGGCCTTCCTTGTCTGGCCTTCTGTCCTCTGTCTAGACAAGCTCTCACATCTGCTCACTAAGCAAGGTGCCACCCACCTTTTATTGTTAGTGTTTGTGTGCAGAGGTCTACAGAGGTACCTGTAAATGTGCACTATAACATCAGATCTGGATGACAGATTTCACCTCATGTGCCAATCCCGTGAATAGTTGTGGCTGCCAAGGGCTCTGGGTTAAGAGCATTCTGAGGCTGCATCCAGGTTCGGCATGAACAAGTGGCTTTTTTACTTTTACTTTTTTTTAGGGAGTGGGGTGGAGAGCAGGAGAAAACTCCTGTACACACTTTTTATGCAGACCTCCACTTATATGCATACAAATCTCCGTCTCAGAGTCTGTTTCCTGGAGAACCCAACATACTTTAATAACCCTGAGGTTTCCAGCTTGGGCAACTAGATAGATGACAGTGCCTCTCACAAAAACAGCGTATACAAACTGATAATTAGGTTTTGAGAAGAAGACAAATTACGGTTTGGATAAACTGAATATGAGGTACCCTTGGGGCTTTTGCCAGTGGGAAAAAGGATACAAGGTCCAAGTACAATACAGAGGAGTGGCTACAGAGATAGCTTTGGAAATAAGCTGTCAAGAGGTGGTACCTGAAGGCACAAGGGTAGGGAAAGCTGCCCGAAGACAATGTAGTAAGTGAAAAGAGGAGAGTAAAAAGGGTGGAGCTGTGGGTATACCAACAAGGAAAAGGGGAAAGAAAAGAGGTCAAGAAGTCCTGGTCAGAGAGCACTTCCCACTCATTTAGGACTCATGGATTATTGGTAGACAAATTAGCAAATATGAGAAATAAAGATGTCCCTTGAATAGAACACTGTAACAATTCAGAAATGCAAATGAAGGCAGCTTAATAACTTGGATGTTACTGAATAAGAGGATGTAAATATACATGGAGCATTTCTAACTTTAATTAATGTCAGTTCAAAGTATTCCAGGACCAGTAAAATATGTCTGCTTTTCTAGATAATACGAAAAACCAAAAGGAAAGATCAATAATCATGTAAACACTTGCCACCTAATAGGTGGAGCCCCAAAAGTTAATGTGTAACTCAGCTGTTTGTTTCTATGTTCTGAGTACAGATGGGGAGGACCCTGCTTAACCCACAATGGAAACAGATTTACTTATATACCCCCAACCTAAAATTCTGGAAAATAACAACCTAAAACAAACAAAAAGAACAAAGTGCTCAGAAGGCAGCTATTACTGACCAAGACATTGACTACAGTGACTTGTTGCCATGGTTACTGGACTCTGGCTGGGAAGGGGTTCCTAAACTACCTGAAAACTAGCAGCTTTATCAGAACACTGAGTGGAACCACTGCCCAGGCATAACCTGCCACGCACCAAAAAGGGGTCACCAGGAGGGAACCAGCACTGATGACTTGGCAGTGACCTATTAAGTAACGACTATCCACTGTGTGCAAAGCAGCTGGCTCAACGCTAGAAAAAGTGGGCCCTGCCCTCACACACAGTTGATAGCCCAACAAGAGTGGTGAACATTATCAGGGTTCTGAGGAAGGAGATGCCACACGTCAGGGCAGGTGGGCCTGGGAGGATTCAGACAGGTACAAAACTGGGGGAACTCCTGGTGATCAGAACTCCGTGACGAAAGGCAGAGAGGGAGAAAAGCGCAGGCTGTCTGAGGAGCACCAAGAGACCAGTTAGCTGCAGTGGGAGGTGCAGGAGGAGACCAGTTGGAAAGAAAGGTTAAAGAAGTATCAGTTTCTCAGTTGCCTCTTAGGTGCCAACTATCTACATGTTTATTGACCTTTCCTTCTGGTTTTTCTTCTTATCTAAAAAAGCATAAACAGCTGATTGGCCCTGAAACAGTTTTACTTGTTTTTAAAGGACTGTAAGGCCCAAGGGTGGGGAAAAATGGAGTCATCAAATAACAGTAAAGTCCTTGTAGAAAGCAGGCAGGTACCAAAGGAATTCTTGGCAATAAAATTTCCCACAGGCTAGTACAGACCTTTATCACTGTCCCATAATCACTGGGATAAACAAGATTTATTTCTGTCTTCATCAGAGTCTGAGACAGTTGAGACAAGTTACTTTAGCTTCTCCCCTCTGCATGTGTGTAAAGTGAAAACACTTCTTGCGCTTCCCTTCATACTCATGGGGCAGCTGTGACAATGAATAGTGTGCTGATTTAAGCTCTGTGGAGCAGGGACACACAGTTACCAGCAGAGGGCAGACACTTAGCCACCTGCAACTGGACCTGCCAGCAACTAGAGGGATTTTGCCCAAAGGAGGAAAGGCAATAACTAAGGAGGAGGAAGACAACTCCTACATTACCTATGCAAACCTCCCCCAAAGCACAGAAGATGAGGCAGTTTACACGATACATACAATAAAGTAGAAAAACATAAATGACAAACCAGGACAAGAGGAAAACTTCAATCAGATAGAAGATTAGAATAGGAAATATATTAGAACTCTGATCTGCAAATAACATTCTTTTCAGCTTCTAAAAGAACATCATGGATTTGACTCTGAGCTTCTTGCATCCAGATCAAAAGAGGAGACACATTTAACCATCTGGTTTACATTAGGAAACCTGTCAGTTACTCAAGGAAGACAAAGGCTTCCTGAGTTCTAGTTATAAAAGAAATGTCTCGCCAATTACAATAGCAAGTTAAAAACAACAACATTCATACAGGGGCTGTTTTTAGAGTGAGTGGCATCTGATAAAACTCAGGATCATCACACCAAAGTTTTACTCAAGATCAGTTCCCAGCAGGAATGCCCAAGAACTCATTTTCTTATGGTCCAGCTTAATTAATGCAAAGATAAAATCTAGAATCCCAACAAAAGGCCTGTCCTTGATACAATCCTGTGTATCCATACTCCAAAAACAAACAAATGAGAAAACAATCCTGTGTGATTGTAATTTCTCACCACAGATGTCTAGAAAGACTGGGCAATAGGAAGTTATCACCCATGTCAAGGGTCTGAAGTACAGGTATTCTGTGTCATAGAGAGTGACACCTTAATACCAATGAGGGAGCAGATGGCTAACACGCTTCTGAAAATACCAAGGTACCCGGCCATGATATGCTGCTTTCTTCAGTGCAGAGGTGGCTCACAGACCAGAAAGCAAAACCTCCAGATAATGATCAAGTTCCCCAAAAGAAAAAGTCCTGGGATTCTCTTCCAGACCCTTCTCCTGCCCTCTGGCCCCACTGCCCCTGGAGCATGGAGGCAGGAGTGCGCATCTGCCCCTCATCTTCTCCTCTCCTGCCTTGCTCCATCCCATACGCTAAAGGCCAGCTGAACTGACCTTTCTCCTGTCATTCCTGGGTGTAACCATGTGTCAGCAGCACTCTAATGCCTTCCACAGGCACTCCAAACTCCTTACCAGACTGAACAACGCCTGCCTAATCTGGCCCCTGCCTACCCTCATCTCTAGTGTCTCCTCCCTCCACCATCCCAGACATTCATTCTCCAGCACTAATGAACTACCCGCCTTTCCTCAAAACCTGTGCCAGGTTCTCTCTTGCTTCCACATCTTGGAACTCTGCTGGGAAGCTCCCACTGATTCCACAAGATGAAGATGCCACATTACCTGGACAACAGCTTTAAGCCCTTCCCTAGGTGTTTCTTAAAGAGTGTGCTCTCACCCACTGTGGCTTATTCTAGGTATTTGTTTATATCCCACACTTTACACAGGGACTAGATTTAAAGTCTGTACCTAAGGCAAAGATCGCCTGCAGTAAGTGTTACTCTTGGAAATCTCTTAAACAGTCCAAAGTGAGAAACCTACACAATAAGAGCAACATGGAAACCAAGAGCAAGGGAGGCATCAAGAGATTCGTGGTTTGCAAAAACTTCTTTAGCACTATTCTGTACCCAGTTTTGTACAGATCACTGGGATCTCTGCTTAAGGCAGCACTAACCAACAAAACCTTGTTGTCATCTTCAACTTCTCCCTCTCTCCCAGCTCTCACTTCCTCCCAGGAACCAAGGGCTGCTGAGCCAACCTCCCAAAAGACTCCTAACTGATGTTACAGCTCTCCCCTCCATCCTCACCCTCGCTCTCCAATCTGGGCTCTCTTCCATGGATGGATCCAACCTGGGATCTTTGAGAGCCTCGGTAGTTGAGGTGTGGTTCACAGATCAAACCTTGCTGCCAAAATATCACCTGGGAGCTGGTTAGATACACAGAATCTCACAACAGAATCTGCATTTTAACAGAATCCCCAGATGACTCATATGCACATTTGAACTCCAGACTCACTGGCTGAAAACGCAAATCTGATCCTGTCATCCCAGTTGACATGCGATTATAGGGACCAACAAATTATAGCCTGCGGGCCTCATCGGCTTACCACCTGTTTTTGTATGGTTTGTGAAGTAAGGATGGTTTTTACTTTTCTAAATGACTGAGAAAAAATAAAAAGAAGAATATTTCACACACACACACACACACACACACACACACACACACACACACACACACACACACAAAGAGATTCATGGTTTGCATCTCATGCTCACTTCCCAGAGTAGACACTGGTGGAAGCTCCCATTTTATCTTATAGTGTTATAGTTCTCTCTCTCCCTCGGCCTCACCCCCACCCCAAACTCTCCCCCTCATTAGCACGTGCTCCTAGTTGAATCTGCAGAAGTGAAGTGCAAAGCTGACACAGCTCCACTGCAGCTGCCTGTCTCCTCACAGCAGTACACACCAGGGAGTGCTGTCAGGATGGGCACTCAGCCTCATTCAGATCGGTCTCAGGGCCCCTAGTGCAGAAGCACCCCACATGTGAGCACACACGAAGGGCAGGGCTTGGTGGAGGCTGAAAGGTAAGTGTGCACACATATAAGTGAACATATAGTTTCCCTTGTGGAGAACTTTCTTGGTCACTATTTCCCCTCAGTTGTTCTCAAATAGGAACTGGTACAAAATAAGGCTGAAAAGCAGCTATGCCTCTGTGTGTGTGTGTGTGTGTGTGTGTGTGTGTGGTGGAGGGTGGGATGGGGCGGGGGGGGGCATGAAAACAGAAATGACAGTGCCTGGCTCTTCCCACAGTGACTTTGAGAGAAGGGAACTTGTCCTGGGTGTCCTGGCTCCTGAGCAGACCACTTGATGGACATTCCCCTTTCCAGTCTCCCTCCAGACTCAGTCTGGAAAGAGACATCACAGTCTCACAAAGAAGGCCTAAAAGCTGATCTGCAGGCACACTCTTGTTGCCTCTTAGAGGCAGAAGGCAGGGCGAGATAGATAAGTTACTTGAGTTCTACTCAGCGTGGGAGCCCTTGCAAAAGTTCCACCAGGCAGGCCCTGCAGGCGAGGCTGGCCGCCATTTGCAAAGCTTGGACTATTTTCCCTCCCCTCTTCTCTCCCTTTTAATCTTTGTGATCCTCTGCCAAGGCTGCTGGTGGATTTTTTTCCTAATAGGAAAAAAAACCGAATTTCTCTAATTCCTGTTTTGAACTTTAAGTGATATATCATGGACCATTTTTCCTATTTCTCATTTTCTGCAGACACCCTGGACACAGTGTCTGCACAGCCTTGATGATAACAGGCCAGGCTTCTGACCTAAGGCAGCTGTGAGCAGAGCCGCCTTACCTGTACCCAGTGCTGTTCCTGCCAACCACCAGATGCCTGGGCTGATCCTCACACTTGTAAAGGTTCAAATCGTTCTCGGGCACCAGGTCCACATCATGGAATATGAAGCAGTCCCAAATTTCATCCTTGAGAGCTTCTAGATAGCCCACATTCAGGAGTTTGGCGCGATTAAACTTTTTACTTCCAGCCTATAGATATGGAAATTAAAACATGAAAAACTCCTGAGACAAGATTTCACACTGTTCCCCTGTTAAGTTCACATGCAGGAGCTGGTATTATTCTTGCTAGTGCACAAGAGTACACATATGACATGAAAATCTGACACAGTAGATGCAATAACAATAACAGGTCCTTTGTGTTTTTCTTTATGCTTCATACATACTTGTATTCCATAACTAAAAACACCTTGAAATGAAGAGTTGTTGTTTAATAGGTTTGGAGTTTCAGTTTTGCAAGATGAAAGATTAGTTGAGATTATCTGCACAATAATGTGAACAAACTTAACCTTACTGAACTCTACAATAAAAATGGTTAAGATGGTAAATTTTGTTATGTGTATTTTACAACAATTTTAAAAAAACATAGTTTTAAAATACTAATAAAGATAACTCTAAAAAAATTTTAAACATACCTTTATTTATTCCATGTAAAACCACAAAACCTTTCTTACATACCAGTCATGCCAAGTAGAATCACTGCTTCACTGTTCAGCTCTTAGCTAATCCCAATCTTACCCCATGTAACAAATTTACTCTAAGCTCCCCCCAAAATATAGCTTGCCAGAAAGGATCAAGAAATCCTGACCTATAAACAGAGAAGGTTACTGCTCATATACCTAAGCTACTTTAAAGTCTCATGGAATCACTGTAAGAGAACCCGGATTTAACACTTCATGGCAGACACTAATCCTCATAGTGGCCTTACAGAGAAGATTCGTTACTGGATAAGGAAAGAAGACAAATAAACCAGTAATATAATCAAAGCTATAGTATGAAACATTTTTTTACAGTAGTAATTTTTTCATGGCTATTTGGATCAAATTCCTTAAGAATAAATTCCAGTTCAATAAACAGTTTATCGTAACAAAAGTGTAGGCAGTTCTCAAAACTCATCACAGTACTTTCCTGAAAAGAATTAACATAAAGCAGACATATTTTTCTATTCATAAAAATATATACTGGGGGTTGCTATCCTGAGTAAGAACTTTGAATGACTAACAATGTTAAAAACAAAAATAATGATGAACCAATATAACAGTTAAATTTTGTTTCAAATCCTCACAAAATGGGGATAGATGTAATATATATACACACATTGATTTTTAAGACCCCCCAGTTTATTATAAAGTATACATTGCAGAACAGCATCCTCTGATCTGTCAAAAGTTTTCCTAAAACAAATATTACCAGTTATAAGCAATATTAGGCATATAGTTAATGATTTTCCTTGCATTCGGAACATTTGTAAGGATTTGAGGGGGAATTATTTGGATGGCCCCAGACAATTTTGAAAAGATAAGCATGTATAGTTGTTGATGTCTTATTTTTCTTTCAATAAATGTTAATACCAGATAGAGGTACCTTAAATCACCCACTCCACTGAGAGCTAAACTCTTCAAAGCAGGCTACACTAATACTTACCGTGTTCCTACTAAATCATGCTTTTGGAAGCCAAAAAAGTGAATCATAAAAGTGAAAACTACAGGCTTCCCTGGTGATGCAGTGGTTAAGAATCCGCCTGCCAATGCAGGGGACATGGGTTCGATCCCTGGTCCGGGAAGATCCCACATGCCGCGGAGCAACTAAGCCCATGCACCACAACTCCTGAGCCTATGCTCTAGAGCCCGTGAGCCACAACTACCGAGCCCGCATGCTGCAACTACCGAAGCCCGCACGCCTAGAGCCCGTGCTCCGCAATGAGAAGCCACCGCAATCAGAAGCCCGCGCACCGCCACGGAAGAGTAGCCCCCGCTCGCTGCAACTAGAGAAAGCCCACGCACAGCAACAAAGACCCAACACCGCCAAAAATAAATAAATAAAATTTATTTTTTTTAAAAAGTGAAAACTAATGTTCTACATAATAGATAGCGGCAAAATTAAAGGCAGAAAGGTGGAGAGAGTCATAGAATTCCATGGCGATTAACACACAGTAGTCAACTCCTCTATCTAGATCCCCACAGAATAGCCAGGCTCAATAATAAAGCACAGTTCCAACATCTCATTGTGTAGTGTATAGCAAATAGAGAAGGCAACATAAAGTCAGTCCCAGGGGAATATCTTTGGGCTGTCATTGTCTGACATGGAAGGCTTCACGAAAGAAAACAGGCTTCCTCCAGAGGATCACTTAAGAGCCAGTAAAATTTCCCAGCACTTATCCCATTATTCCACGCTCTGGGACAAGAAGTGCCTTTACTACTTTCAAGGATAAATGAGATAAGAGACCTCACCTTTGACGATAGTCTGATGCCCTTTTACCCAAGACAGACGAAGCGCCTCACAAAGAGGAGGGTGTGGCAGACAGAGGCCTGGTCTGCCCACACACTCACCTGGTGGATGACATAGATGCCATACTCCAGCTGCTGCCTCTGCAAGAAGGGGTGGAGGTGTTGTAGCAGGTACAGCAGGTGCTTCTCTCTGTGCCGGTGAGGGATGAGGATGGCGACCCGCTGCAAAGCCCTGCATTCCTCAGGGTGATACCGGCCTCTGTGCACCTTGGGGTTTTCTGCCTGTACTTCTTCCAGAGTGAGATCTGGTTTGAAAACAAGCTTGTTCTGGCCTTCTACAATAAAAACAGGACACAGGAACTAACAGGAGCAAGCTCATCAAAGGCTGATAGGCTTACAGGAGCTAGTACATGTCACACACTGTGTGCTAGTTGCCTGGCACACAGTGAGCACTATTGTAAAGCCTCATTTGGTCACAAACGATAACCACAGAATCTATGACTCAGGCTATTGGCTGCAAAAACAAGCAAATGACATATAAGAGCATTCTCTTGTGCTGGGTAACCAGTCCTGGCTCTATGATTCATCCACAAGTAGAAAATACACTCTGTTTTGAGGACCCTGGTGAAGAGCAGAGGTCAGGGGTAGACTGAGCAACTTCAAATTTGCTCTAACCTCTTTTCCTTCTCAAAATTCCAAAGGCGGGTGGGGGGGAGACACAGAAGCCTCATCCATGGAATGAATGAATGAATCAATCCAACTTTCTTTGTTGTCATAAAAAAAAAATTCCAAAGGAGGCTTAAGTCTCTTAAAGATCAAGAGCATTCCATGGAATCAAGCTCATGGACAAGGCCCTTTTCCCTAAGGTCCTTCCCTAAGCTCTTGAGAGCTATTCTAAGTCCCTGAAGGTAAAGCAGCGAAAGGAAAAACTAGCCTCCCTCCCTAACTCAGCAGTAACAGGTATGGGCAACACCGCAAGAATCCTCCCATTGTTCCGCGTGGCGAAATGCCCAATGGGGCATTTGCTCAGTGAGTCTGGACACAGCCTGACTGGATGAAACGCAAGACCATCCATGGTAACCGATCTCGTGCAAGGCTTTAAAGATAAGGCTGAAGACACTGACCCCCGCCTCAGACCCGAATGAACAGGGAATACTGACTGGTAGGAGAGGAGGCAGAGCTCTGGTTAGGGAACACGCTTTTTACAACTCGGGACCTCCCTGGCGTCCAGTGGTTAGGACTCCGTGCTTCCACTGCAGCGGGCACGGGTTCCATCCCTGGTCGGGGAACGAAGGCCCCACATGCCACGCAGCGTGGCTGAAAAAAAAAAAACTAAAACAAGAAAAACTCCACATACAGTGTTCAAGATACTTGCAAACTGAGCTATCTTCTTCTGAGCAAAGCAGTCACCCACCTTTCCGATGTATGTCACTGTGCCTTGCTCCATGTGACCATCTCCTACCCTGTCCATGGCTCCTTAGACCAGGCTCTACTGTCCACAGCATGGCTGACGGACTCTGCCCAACAGCACCAAAAGCAAATAACTGACCTACAAGAGCCTTTCCTCAAGGGTCTACACACTAGACATAGAGTCAGCAAGCAGTAATCCCTACAAACAAACAGTAAAAGGAAAGGAGTTACAAGGAAAGGCAAGCTGGCAGAGCTGGTGGGAGACGATGGGGGTGGCTGCAGAGATGTCTTCCTGTGTAGCCTATTCATACACCCCATCGTCTGAATTCACCTGACCACGCCTCTGCTCTCGGCCCCGGGAAGAGCCCCGTGCGACAGGTCTGATGTAAACCAGTCCACTTGCTCACCCCTCACTGCAGTAGCTCACTATGTGCCCAGTCTTCGGGTGCCTGCTTCCACTCACTCCAGCAGTCTCCCTTACCGCCCCCGTGATATTTTCTCAAGTTTTATTCCTCCTTGGGTCACTAATGGCCCATCTTAATTTGGCGCTACTTATGTCGCCCTCTGGATCCATACTCAGTACTGTGTCACTGCCCATCTGTTTTCATGAATGCATTTGCTGCTTAAGTATGCTGAGAGAATTCTGCACAAGGGGGATGATACAGTCAGATCTGCAGTTCAGTAACTCATTTTGCTATCTCAACTTGTGTAATCTGTGCGCAGAACAATTTCCCTTGAACAATCTGGAATAATGTTTTGGTTTTTCCATGACTGAGTAAAGAGAAGCAGCATGCCAGTATGAGCACACTGCAAGTCTGTGATGCAATCAGGAAAAAGGATCTGCAGGTTTTGTGCCGCTAAGAGCAAAAAGCCTCTGAAGAGCCCCAGACCACCCCACAGATAGCTAATTAAGTGTATGTAGAGGGCCACCTCTGTAGGACCAGGGAGGAGCTCTGGACTTCATAGAGCTGGAAAGGATCACCATGCCTTCATCCTGCCTGCACACTGTCTCCTGGGGAAGAAGGGCAAACACTGACCAGTACAACAACAGAAACAAAGGTGGGCACCCAGGGAGCCTAAGATTAACTCTGGGGCAGTCCCAGAAACCTTTCTGGGAGAGAAGTGATCTAAACTAGATTTCTGAGGACTAGACAGGAATCCGCCAGACACACATGGGCTGAGGAAAGGCATTCTGGAAAGACACTCCAAGGATTATCTGGAGAACTATAAGCACTTCAATGTTCTGGAGAATCAGAGGTCTGACAGAACCTTTGTGGGTTATATAAAATATCGCTGTGGAGTTTTTCCTAATTAATATGCTCCCTAAGACCAACTTCTTATTCATTTAAATTGAAAGGCAAGATGTCAAAGGAGAATCAAAACAGACAACATATTTAAGAAATAAACACAGAAATAAACTAAGACAACACTGAAAACATACTATCCTGTCCCTCGACTCCATACGGTGGGCCAAGGGGATGTTAATAGATATGACATGAGTGGAAGCTTGGATGTGCTGTCATTTCCCTGCAGATGCCAGGAGAACATGCCCAGGTTAGCCCGCTGGTCCCAGGAGGATGAGACACACGTGGAGCAGAGCCACCGGCCTGGGTCAACCGATCCCCAGCTCATCGCACATGCCTACTGACATGCCTGCTGAGACTTCTGCAGCTGGAGAATCAAACTGGGGATGTTCACATGATAAATACTATCTGTCAGCAATACAAATACAGCTCACAAACATAACATTGAGCAACAGAAGCCAGACACAATAGAGTACATAAGTGTATGTTTCCAATTACGTACAGTTCCAAACAATCTAATGGATGGAATATAAGCTTGAAGTAAGGGTCGTGACTGAAAGAAGCATCTCTGGGGTTCTGGAAAGATTCCATTTCTTAATTTACATACTGGTTCCACTGGTATGTTCATTTTGTGAAACTTAAGTGAGCTGCACACTTCTGATTTTTGTACTTTTCTGTACATTTGTTATATTCAAATAAAAAGTGTATGTACTACTTGTTAAAAAGAAAAAATAAATACTTACTGAGGTGTGGAGACACAGAAGAGCAGTTGTTAAGGTTTGCTTTTTTCACAGAGGCTTCCTCTGTCACAGTTCCTTTCTCCCCCAAAACTACACCCTTGTTCAAACTAGCCATGAGATCCTTTGCTTTAGCAATCTCTTGAATAGCACCCACAAAGTAGTTACTGGTGGCCCACCCAACCACCGTCAGGCATAAAGTAAAAAGCAACAGTAATCGGAATTTATAGGAAAGGTGGAAAGTCACGTTGAAGCTCATGTCTTTTATTATGCGAGCAGGAGGTATCTCTCGGCCTCACTGCAGGCAAGAAGCTTCAAGTTCAGCTCTTCCAATTGGATTGCAAACCTGATGACAACTGACAGTGCAATGCCTGCTTCTGCTTGGTAGTTCCGCTCCAGCAATCCCTAAAATGCAATCACAAAGACATGCTGTTTCAGATGGAAATCCTATCCTGAAATTATTCACATCAGCACAAACTGAAAACCTATCCCCAACCGATCTTGATTAACAGTAGTGGGAGTTCTCCAACAAGAGGTTAGAGATCAGAAAACCAGATATTTTGGAGGTAGAAGGATCCAACCATCTATATACCACAGGAGCTCTCTCTGGGTTCTCACCCCAGCTGTCATTCACCCCAAAAGAAAAGCCATTTCCAGATGCTGCACCGGTGGAGAAAGCAAAGAAGAGACAGTCAATGCCTCCTCAGTTCTGAGCTGGCACAGCCCAAAATTCAGTCCTAATGGTTCTCTTTCTTAGTTGCCCCTTCCTGGCACAGCTTTAAGAGAAGGTGAACTCTTGTTCTAGGGCATATTTTGACCCAAAAAGAAAATAAGGGAAAAGACAAAAGCTCTTCTCCCTCTGTAAGAGCTGGAAAAACATGTTCCTTGA
This sequence comes from Kogia breviceps, assembly GCF_026419965.1. Lineage (NCBI taxonomy): Eukaryota > Metazoa > Chordata > Mammalia > Artiodactyla > Physeteridae > Kogia > Kogia breviceps. Next base: position 85,248,657 of record NC_081314.1, on the reverse strand, counting down.
AACAGAGGATGAAAAATCAAGGATTTTTCAGTTATCAATGTTATCGTCACAATGAGACATTGGCACAGGGCACATCCCAAGAGGCTGGGGAGACGGCAAGGAACACAAAAGGATGCCAACACAGGAGGCCAAATATCCGTAAGAATAACAGAACTCAGCACAGTGTTTAAGATCTGGGGTTTGGGTTTAGACAGAAACTATGAAACCTCGAGCCCATCACTTCACTGAGCCTTGGTCTCCTTACCTGTAAAATGGGGATAAAAATTGTACCTTCCTAGAGAAGTTATTGAGGGACTGGATGACCTAATATATTAATACATAAAGTGTTAGCCCACCTCCTGATGCACAGTAAGCACCCACTAAGTGGTGACCATCACTGTTGTAATCGTTATATTATTTTACTTTACATTAAATGACTCTAGACTAGGGATGACCTACAGGCAGACATACTGGTGGCTGCCAGAATCACCACTCTAGTGTACTGTATTTCTGTCAGTTGACGGGCTGTTATTTTGATTTCATACTTCAACTGCATGTAGTTGGATAGTATGAATTCACCTGTGAGAGGCGGCTATGCTCTTAGTTCCTGAAAAAAAATCCAGTGTCTGAGGCCACATAGCTGAGGGCCCTCCCTGGACCATGGTAAATGCACTAAGATCATGAAAGCTACTTGGCAAGGCCCCACATCCTCTCTGCATTACCAAAACCACGTCTCTCCTCAAATTCTAAACGTGTTATCAGAAGAGTGAGGAAAATGCTAAAGTCAGGACACAGAATCTCCACAGCAGACATATCCTCAATTAAATGGACAGAATGGAGACCAAAATATATTCTGTGCCAAAATAACACAAAAACATGTATGATTAAATCTTAAGTAACAAAAAGAAAACAGAAAATAAACTCTTGCATATGCTTACCACTAAAATTATAGGGTTAAGAAAACTCTAGAAAGAAATATTACCAAAAGCTAGCAATAATTCTGTTAGAAGTATGGGATTAGCCAGGGGTGCTTTTTACCCTTTTCTTTCATTATTGTAAAAGTATGATACACTTTTCTCCTTTTGTAATGAAAACAAAGTTGATTTTTTACATGAGATGTGAGGGACTTCCCTGGTGGTCCAGTGGATAAGCCTCAGTGCTCCCAATGCAGGGGGCCCGGGTTCCAACCCTGGTCAGGGAACTAGATCCTGTATGCTGCAACTAAGGATCCCACAGGCCGCAACGAAGATCCCACCTGCCGCAACAAAGAGCCCGCACCGCCTGCCACAGCCAAATAAATAAATAAATAGATAGATAGATAGATAGATAGATAGATAAATAAATGAGACGTGGGGATGTGGTAATTTACTGTGAAAAACAAAAACAAAACACCCGGACTTCCCTGGTGGCGCAGTGGTTAAGAATCTGCCTGCCAATGCAGGGGACACAGGTTCGAGTCCTGGTCCGGGAAGATCCCACATGCCGTGGAGCAACTAGGCCCTTGAGCCACAACCACTGAGCCCACGCGCCTAGAGCCCATGAGCCACAACTACTGACCCCAGACGCCTAGAGCCCATGCTCCACATCAAGAGAAGCCACCGTAGTGAGAAGCCTGCACACCACAACCATGCCCCCGCTCTCTGCAACTAGAGAAAGCCCGTGTGCGGCAATGAAGACCCAACACAACCAAAAATTAATTAATCAATTAATTAATTAATTTTTTAAAAACACCCTTAGCAACTCTCAAGATAGCCTCTTACTTACTAAAGGGTAGTATTCCAAAATTTTAGCTCTACATGAGTTTGAGGGAAACCTAGAACGCATTTCTCTCTAGACACCATGTTATAAACGGTTAGGTTCCTGGATCAAACCACAAGAGAGAAGATTTGGCCCAGGAAGCAATTAAACAATATGGCCTGTGTTTAGGGTCTTGAGGCCTTGTTTAGGGTCTTGCTGAAGGCAGTAATAACTAATTAGAAGATTAATCGCTAATAAGAAGAGTGATCCATTTGTGCATTTACTCTGTGCTATGCACTGGGGCTAAACCACTTGTATTAACTTACTTAATTCTCATCTCAACTTTGTGAGGTAAGAATTATTAGTCTCCTCATTTTATAGAGGAGAAAATGAAGGTTGAGAGATTATGGAACTCGCCTGAGCTCACACAACTACTAAGTGGTAGAGCTGCGGTCTGAGCCCACGTGCTCAGCTCCAAAGCCTGGGCTTCTGCCACATCCTTCACATGGACGTTTCAGTCTCTTTCCTCCCCTTGGTACCTGGGTGTGCCCGGCACAAACCCTTGAAACATGCAGCCTTCTACCTGTCTCTTCCTGTCCCTTTCCTTGGGACTGTCTCTGAAATGGTTTCTTGGAGGTCTGTTTTCTTCCCTCCAGGTAACAGTAAGTCTGCAGTTTTCTGGAGCCAGACTACCTCTTGTAGACTTAATTGCAGGAGGCTTAAATGCCAGGATTGGCAATAGTTTTTGATAAAATCTCAGTCTTTGGAAAAGTTAGACAGGGAACATTGTTTTTCTAAGAGCTGCTTATAGAGGGATAATGTTTCAAGAGAGATCTGCGGGGGCTGCTTATCAGCTAAGTGATGGAAGGCACTCTCCCCACATTTCCATTTCCCCAGCTATAAAACGATTTTTAAAAATTAACTTAATTTACAACATAGCTGTAAGAACCTAGTACATTCCCAAGGACATAATAAATATCTGTTGACTCTGATTACCAATATGATTCATGCTCAAATTTTATCAGAATGCTAACCAAGATGTTATCTCTGGAATTACATATTGAAATAAATATTGAATAATTTTACTTTCTATTTCTCTGTAATTTCCTGTTTTTCTTTCAATGAGTATATACCACTCTTATAATTTAAAAATAATAATAATAATTTTTTAAAGAGAGCTCTTTTTAGGGCAGGTCACTCCTAGTTGGTGTTTGGGAAAACATCATCAGATTGGACTTCTTTGTAAAAACATTTAAATAAATGAGAGACCCTGAACTCTCCCTAAAAAGAATTTTCTCTTTCAGTCAAGGCTGTCTTAAGGTGACAGGAGAATCATGGTTATAGAGAACAAATTCAGGTAACATGAAAGAAGTTATTTTAGGGCAAGACTCACCACCCTTTTCCTTTCTAGGTCTGCCCTAGGGTTAGTTCAAAATGATGATGTTCTCATAATTTTATTTCTCCTCCTCTCAATTCAACCAGTATTTTCTAACCACCTGCCATTTTCAGGCATAGTGCTAGGCACCAAGGGAATTAAGATATAGTTCTTGCACTCAGAGTTTATTTCAGTCCTTCCTTAGATTTTAATGTCTGCAATTTGTTTTCAAATACACCAGCTCCAACCCTGAAAATGGGGGAAATAGTTGAAATAAAATTGGCAAAATATTGAAAAGTATTGAGCAAGGTGATAGGTATCTGAGAGTTCATTTTCTTTTTCACTCTACTTTTTTATATGCTTGAAATGTTCCATAAACAAAAATCTAGCATGGAAGACAAGTTATAACAAAGGGTATATCAGCATGAATGCCAAGTATCATTCTCATTCTCAGAGAATCTCTATATGCACACATTTTTACACCACCACGGGAGGTCAGGGGAGGACACCAGGTGTCACTCCATAAATATTCACTAAGCACCTAGTACCAGGAAGAAAGGATGTGGTCTTCATTCAGCAGCCAAGAGCACTAAAATCAGAATTTCAATAGTCTCTAAATCCATCTGGTAATCCTGCAGACACTGGATGTCTCATAGCAGGCAAGATGCGGCCCCAGGCACATGGTCCTATTCCTGTAGGCCTCTCTGGGGTAGCACCAATAAAAAGGCTGATATTTTGCTACTCCTTTTACTCCTGCAGAGCTCCTGAGAGCTGACTATTTGCCAACACGTTGTCCTACCTTCTGTGGACCTCTGGTATTCATTCTCCCAATTATAGTTCCTTTACCTGGCTTCTGAGTGATCACTGCCCAGACCCTAAAGAAGCAATGATTCTGTGAAAATTAATAAAGGGAAACCTCACTGAAGTGGAACTGGGAGGCCAGAAGGAGAGATACAGATCACATCAATACAGATCCCAATAGGAAGAGAACTACCTTGCATCTTTGGCAGGAAGTGACCCCACTTTACTACCACCAGCAGGAGGAAGAAGCTCTTCTCTTTGCCCGGCAACACCTCAGCCAATGACAGACTGTCACAACTCAGTCAATGAAAAGCCACTATATTTCAATCTCCTAGTTTCCTCCAATGGACTTTTTGTTTATAACAGAGCCTCCCAATTTCCCCTTCTCCTCTATAAAAAAGTTTCTTTTCCTTTGCTTTACTGGACTTGCATGTGGTTTGCCATAGTTGCATGCCGCAAACTGCAATTCTTTGCTGCTCCAGAATAAACCCATTTTGCTTGTAAAATAACTGGCTGTTTTATTGTTTTAGGTTAACAGTTCCCTGGGCAGGGGGCAAGGGTGGGATAGAAATGATAACAGCCATTTACGTGTACAGGTCATTTAAATTCAGACAGAAATGATGACAGCCATTTATGTGTACAGGTCATTTAAACTCAGACTGAGTTCCTAATGACCAAAATTGGAAGCATTTGAGCAAGAAAATAATGATGGCATTGTATTTTAACCCACAGAATAAAATGAACAGCCATAAGTCCATACTGACATAAATGATTAAATAAATAAATGGGAAAGGGCAGCTCTTTCTTACACTAAACTTCCAATCAATAAGGAAACAGGAAACAGGGGGAAAAAATCACCATTAGGCAAACACCACTGTCAATAATTGTTGCAGACAAGATCTACCAATGGGTGCTAAAATTAGTAGGTAAAAATTTGAGTTTAAGCAGTTTGCATAGACTCAAAGTATCTCCCCTCAAATAATTATTAGCTACAAAGGGAAAGTCAGTAACTTTATAGTGAAGAAACCTAGCAGATATCACCTTAACCAAGTGATGAAGGTTAATATCACCAGTGATGAAACCTATCAACCTCATGAATCAGTGATGTATTGCACTCTACAAAATAACTAATCAGTACTTTTCTACAGAATAACTTCATTCTACAAAATAACTAACTGGGACTCTTCAAAAGGGTCAAAATAATGAAAAACAAGGCAAAACTGAGGAACTATCTCAGATTGGAGGAGACTAAGGGGAAATAACTAAATGCAAGGTAAGATCCTTGATAGCCAGTGGAAACAGAAAAAAATTCATTAGCAGGAAAGCTGATGAAATTCAAATAAAGTCTATAGTTTAGTTAATAGTATTGATAACTGAACAATGGTTATGTAAGGGGCTAATATTAGGGGAAGTTGAGGGAATTCTCTGTACAATATTTGCAACTTTTCTCTAAGTCTAAAATTAATTAAAATTAAAAGTTAAAATAAAAAGTCGAAGACTGTGTAAAATCCAAGTCAACATACAGCAGTAAAATTAACTTAATTCTCAAAGAGAATCACTGTTTTTTGTATTCCTAGTGCCTCAAAATGACCTGACACATAGTAGGTGCTAAATTTGGTAAATAATGAATGACTTTCTAGGATATACTAGTTGAAACACACAAAGACACACAATAATCCCGGGTTACTACTAAAATAAATGTGACATGGTATAAAAGGAGAAAAAATAAAGACTAATAAAGAAGGGGGAAAATTAACTGGTATAAAATTCTATTTGGGGGAGATTTTTTAAATTGAAAAAGGCTCATATACACTACCAAATGTAAAATAGATAGCTAGTGGGAAGCAGCCGCATAGCACAGGGAGATCAGCTCTGTGCTTTGTGACCACCTAGAGGGGTGGGATAGGGAGGGTGGGCGGGAGACGCAAGAGGGGGGAGATATGGAGATATATGTATATGAATAGCTGATTCACTTTGTTATACAGCAGAAACTAACACACCATAGTAAAGCAATTATACTCCAATAAAGATGTCAAAAAAGAAAAAGCCTCACTCCCATGCTAGCTCCCTTTGGTCTACTAATACCAACGCTCTCCTAAGGACAGAGGGCCCCATCTCTAATAAATGGCCCTTTCTCTTAGTCATGCCCACCACCTTCTGCTTCTCTGTCACTGAGTTTCCAAAATCAGTACTCCTCTCTTCTGACTCTGGGAGGAATTGCTGTCTAGTCTGCCACTTCCTCCCTGAACCCACACAGCATACCAGAGCAGTGTCCCTGCCTCTGGGCAAGAGCTGCCTGCTGGTTGGTCCTGTATCACCTGTTTTACAACAAGGGCTGGCATGAAACAGTAAGGAAACATGAAATCAATTTAACAAGCAAGGGACTGAAATTGTTTTATTTAGTCTTTGTTATGCAGCATGAAAGAATTCCTAAGAATTTCCAATGGGGGATTTTAATGGAGGCTCGCTGTGTACTTATATGCCATTCTCAGTTATCCCAGCGAATCCTGTAGTGGGGTCACTTGAAGTTCCCTTTCTGCAGTTATTAGAGGCACATCAATGAGAAGGCTTGAGAAGGTCTGAAGGTCTGAGGTAATGGAGAAAACAAGGGCTTTGAAGTCACAAAGAGCTGAGTACAAATCTGTTTACCAGATGCATGAACGGCTTTGGGCAAGTGACCCAAATTTGATTCCATTTTGCCATTTATTTTAAAAACATTTTTCAAAGTGTGGTTCCAAGAGTACCTATATCAAAGACAGAGGGAAATTTGTTAAAATTGTAGATTCCTGGGCCCTACTCCAGAGCTAATGGGTCAGAACAGCTGGGCCTGGGACTCAGGAAAATGAATTTTTAACAAGCTCCCCAGTTGAGTCTTATACGCATTAAAGTTTGAGAACCACTGAAATAAGAGATCGGACCTGTAATGCAACAGATCCCTCAGAAACGTTCATTTTCCTTTGAGTGAGGAAAAGCAGTAAGAAGATACGTGAAAAGGAGATTTTAAAAATGCATTTGAATAGCTTTCAACTCCGTCATTTAGAAACTTATTCTAAGAAATAATCAGAGAGGTAGACCACGATATTCAAACCAACATTACTAAAATAACCAAAAATTCAAAAGAATCAAAATGTTAACAATAGGGAGCTGATTTAATTAATTACAATACTTACATATAATGGAACACATTCTTTCCTTAAAATGGTGCTTACAAAGCTACAAGGGAAAGTGCTCATGATAGCTAAGTGAAAAAAAAAAAAAGAATATAAAAATGTGCATAGAATACAATACAAATTATGCTATGTATGTGTGGTGTGCATGCATTTTATATATAAAATTCCAGAAAGAATCACTGGTAGCTGTCTCTTAATTACAGATTAGAGAAATTTTATTTCTTCTCAATCTTCTATTTTTTCTAAAATAGGGTTTTTTAATGATCAGAAACAATGTTGTTTTTTCTGATAAAATGACTATATAGCTTTCCTTTAAAGTGTATTAAAATTTAGAGACGACACAATAGACAGGGATTATAATTTACCTAAGTTTAGTAGCAATTCATTCACATAACCTTTAAGGAAATCTGTTCTAAATAGTCTCAACAAGCCCAAATCTTAAAGAAATACCTCATAGACTGTCAATAATTTTCCATGCCAGAGAATTCTGTGGTTTCTGTTTGTGATTCCTATTCCTAGGCTCCACCCTGAGCGATATTTATTTCCAAGGCCTGACGTGTGGCCAGGTAATCAATATTTTCAACAGGAACCTAGGTACGTTTGAGAAACCATTGTTCATTGGTGGCTTTTAAAAAAGAGAACACCACCACTGACTTGCTTTGAATGTTTCCAATTTGAATTAAAGATCTTCAAAGAAATGGTTAGTTCTCAAGTCTTGCATGTATCTCTGGAAAAAACACACATTATTATTAGCTCATTTTAAAGTAGATACTAAATACTCATCCTATCAAGTGGCCCATAAAATATACTAAGAGACTTTTATTGCCCCCTCCAAGACTGTGTAGTCAAACAGTTCAGTACTTCTCTTTAACAGACATTTTTAATCAGATTAAAAATGCACACTGAAGGGAAGCAAAATATGCCACACCAAAATATGCCACTTTGGCATATTGATCACTTTGAATTAAAGTTACTTAAGAGGGCTTCCCTGGTGGCCCAGTGGTTGCGAGTCCACCTGCTGAGAAACAGCCAGTGCAAGGACACTTTCACCCTCTTTTCACCCCCTGAAAGTAGGAAATAAATCTCCCATGTGAAAGGTACCTTTTTTATACCAGGAGGGAACCAGAATTTGGCATCCTTATTATCAGAGATAAGAATTCCAGGTGGAGGGACTTCCCTGGTGGCACAGTGATTAAGAATCCGCCTGCCAAGGCAGGGACATGGGTCGGATCCCTGGTCCGGTTAGATCCCACATGCCGCGGAGCAACTAAGCCTGTGCACCACAACTACTGAGCCCGTGTGTCACAACTACTGAAGCCCACATGCTTAGAGACGGTGCTCCTCAACAAGAGAAGCCATCGCAATGAGAAGCCCTGAGAAGCCCACGCACCGCAATGAAGAGTAGCCTCCGCGGGCCACAACTAGAGAAAGCCTGCGCGCAGCAACTTAGACCCAAAGCAGCCAAAATATAAATTTTTTAAAAAAAGGATTCAAGGTGGAAAGCACTGTATCAACTAGAGAAAGCCCGTGCAAGGGAACGAAGTTGTCTTGCCAATTCTTCACATATGTATTGTTTCTTTGTCTAAAAGATATAAAAGCTGCCTACTTTGGTGACTTCCTTAAGCCTCACATTTTTATGGGATCCCAATGGTATGAAATTTAATGTTTCTCTCCTGTTAATCTGTTTTATGTCAATTCAATTTAATTATTAGACCAGCCAAAGAACCTAGAAGGGGCAAGAAGAAAAATTTTTCTCCCCTACAACACAAACAGGCACATGAAAATTTTGCAATTTCATGGAGTTAAAAAGCCAACCCTGCTCTAGAAGTTAAAATTCCAAAAAGATAAACTATGGTCCTATTAAGCATTATCTTCTCCCCCAGAGATACATTAAAGCACTCTGGCCCACCAGCCCAGCCCAGGTGCCTAGGATAGCCCTGGACCCCTCTTTTTAAGCCCACTTTCTCAGCTTGGACCCTGAATCTTATTTATCTCTAACCAAGACTCCTTGACTTTCTTGCACCCTCAATGTTATTTTCCTTTCTTAAACGAAATTTAGAAATTAAAAAACAACAACAACAACAACAACACCCTCAACCCTCAAATTTCTGTCTTCTTCCTGCTTCCTTTCATCACCAAACGGCTGGAGAGGTCTCCCTGTGCTCCAGCTGCCACCTCGTCCTCATCCCTCACCCACTCTTGAACACTCTGCAACCCCGACACACGCCCACCCTATTGATAACTGCTCACCTGAGCCTACCAACCCAAAGGCCTTTTCTCAGTCCCAATACTCATGGACTTTTCTGTTTACTTCAAACCTAGAGTTAGCCCTTATCTAATGGAAGACCGAACACCAACAGATATGGATTGACAGGCAATGGATGGACGCAGAGCCAGACTAAGGGCAGGTAACTGAGGTACTTTAAAATCTTGTCGACCCTCACCACTCGTCGGCCCCTGAAGGTCCCACGCTGGGATCAGCAATGGGTTTCCCAGTAGAAACGCTGGGGAAAGAGGGCTCCAAGGAGGAAGGGGCTTCTTCACGCTGATTCTCCCGGCAGGGAGAGAGGTGCTGGCGGCGACTCTAGAACCGCGACGCGGGACCTCGGGGGCCGACCCCTGAATTCCCACCTGGCAGCATCTCGCCTGGGAGCGCCGCGGTGCCGCCCGCAACTGAGCCGGTGCCTCCCGCCGGGCTCGGCCTCCGCAGGCCCCCTGCCCGGCCCCGCCGCCTGGGCGGAGGCAGAACGGTCCTCCGAGGCCCGGCCCGCGACCGGCTTCGGCGCGGGGGACCGACCCGGCCCGCCGCCCGGGGATTCCCACACGGCGCCCGCCGCCCTCTGCGCGCAATTGCGCTTCCCGGGCGCTGGCGGAGCGGAGGCCCCATTGACTCACCCCACACTCGGCCTCGAAGATCACCTCCCGGAGAAAGGGAAGGCGGTGAGAAGCGGCCACGGGACCGCCCCCGCCGCCCGGGAGGAGGCTCCGGCGCGCCGGCTCCGCCCCCCGCCCGCCCACGGAGTCGCTTCGACCGGGCCCGGGGGCGAGTCTGCGCAGTCCTCCACTAGACTGGCCCGACGGAGTCCCCGCTCCCCTCTCCGCCACCGTCCCCCGCCCAGCCACCCTCCCCGGGCGATGGAAGGAGCATCTGGACGGAAAAGGACAGCTTGTCCTTTGGGTGATCTTAATAAATCCTTCTGCCAATACTGCGCTAGGGTCTGGGCGCTTCCCAAATTCCATCCTCGTAAATACTCACAAAGCTTTGGGAAGGAGATAGGAACTTTCCCATTTTACGGAGTAGGAAACGATACTAAAGATTAGAGTGAAAAATCAGAGTGGGTTCTGCTTAGGCAGGCAGGATAGAAGACTAGATTCTCCAGGACACCCTTCCACTCAATGGGGAAGTAAGAGAGTCTCCAAGAACCACCCCTACCCCAAAAGGAACAAACCATGGGAAGAACCAGTGCTGGGATCCTTAGACTCTAAGCAGGAGACCTGGGGCTGAGGGCATTCGGCAAGTCTCCGCAGACACTGATTTGGGACCGACATGAGAAGAGCCAAACCTGCGCCTTCCTCAACAAGCCAAGGCTGCAAGAGAGCACTAAGGAGTCCCGAAGTCTCTTGTGCTCTGAGCAATGGAAACACACTTTAGAGGATGTATTCTCAATACACACTCCATAGGACTCAAACAAATTCAATTTAAAAAAACAATTTAAACAATTTTTTTAAAAATCACCAAGCACCGGAGGCCCACACATAAGGACAGCCAGAAGAACTAATACCCAAGAGATTTAGACCCCCAAGGACATCAGATACTGGAATTGTCTGACACAGGATACAGGAAAGCTCTTTTTGAAATTTTTAAAGAAAAAACAATATCCTAGAGGTCACTAACGAGTTACAAAGAGGATATAATACGCATTGGAGAAATCTGGCAGATAACACCTTAACCAAGTACTCAAAGTTAATTTCACCAATAGTTCAAACTGACATCATACATGAGGTGATGCTCTGAGGACATAACATCACCATTCTTGTATTCCTGCCAAAAATGCACGACTAGAATTTAATCATGAGGAAACAGTCAGACAAGCCCAAATTAAAGGATATTCTACAAAACAATTGACCTGTACACTTCAAAAATGTCAATGTCATGAAAGACAAGGAAAGATGAGGAATGTTTCAGATTAAATGAGACTGAGGAGATTTGACATCAAAACTCCTGGACTGGGGCTTCCCTGGTGGTCCAGTGGTGAAGAATCCACCTTCCAATTTGGGGGGACGCCAGTTCGATCCCTGGTCAGGGAACTAAGATCCCATGTGCCATGGGACAACTAAGCCTGCATGCCACAACTACTGAGCTTGTGTGCCTCAACTAGAGAGAAGCCCACGAGCCACAAACTACAGAGCCCACACGCCCTGGAGCCCGCCCCACAACTAGAGAAGAGAAAACCTGCATGCCACAACTAGAAACAAGCCCACGCACCACAACGAAGAGCCCGTACCGCAACTAAGACCCGATGCAGCCAAAAATAAATAACATAAATAAATAAACAATAAATAAATATTTTAAAAAAGCAAACTCCTGGATTGGAAAAAAATTTTGTTACAAGATATATTATTGAGACAATTGGAAATGAGTATGTAAAACATGGTAGATTTAAAAAAGGAGAGTGGAAGTGAAGCTATGCCAGTTCTGAGCCCAGCCTTTTATTTTATTATTATTTTTTTTTGTTCTAGGCGGGCCTCTCACTGTTGTGGCCTCTCCCATTGCGGAGCACAGGCACGCAGGCTCAGCAGCCATGGCTCATGGGCCCGGCCGCTCCGCACCATGTGGGATCTTCCCAGACTGGGGCATGAACCCGTGTCCTTTGCATCAGCAGGCGGATTCTCAACCACTGCGCCACCAGGGAAGCCCTGAGCCCAGCCTTTTAAAGGCAGTTTCTGCTTCCACTTTCACTCTCTTCCATGTGACAAAGCAGTCATAGACCAGCCCAGATTTAAAGGGAGGGGCAATATAGCCCCATTTCTCAGTGAGAGGACTGTCAAAGAATTTGAGGCTATTTTTAATCTACCATGCTGTACATACCCATTTCCAATTGTCTCAATAATATACCTCAAAACAACTTTTTTCCAATCTAAGACTACATATAAAGAAATCTCCTTAGTCTCTGTTATGGGCTGAATTGAATCTCCTCCAAATTCAGATGTTGAAGCCCTAACTCTCAGTACCTCAGAACATGACTATATTTGGAAATTGGGCCTTCAGAGAGGTCATTAAGTTAAAATAGGGTTTTTATGGTAGGCCATAATCCAATATGACCAGTGTCTTTATAAAGAAGAGGACATTAGGACAGAGACAACACAGACTGGGGATGACCATGCAAGAACACAGGGAGAAGGTGGCAACCCGCAAGCCAAAGAGAGAATCTTTTCTCTCTTTGACACCAACCTGTCAACACCTTCATCTTGGACTTCCAACCTCCAGAATTGTGAGAAAATACATTTCGGTTGTTTAATCAACCCAGTCTGTGGTATTTGTTATAGCAGCTCAAGCTAACTAAAACAGTCTCCATTAATCTGAAATAGTTTCTCATCTATCCTTTACTTTCATGACATTGACATTTTTGAAGCTTACAGACCAGTTGTTTTTGTAGAATATTCCTTAATTTGGGTTTCTGATTGTTTCCTCATGATTGGATTCAAATTGTGCATTTTTGGCAGAAATATGGTAAAGATGATATTATGTCCTCAGACATCGCCTTATGTGTGATACCTATTTTTATTATTGGTGATCTCTAGAATCACTTTTTATTGGAACCCTGAGCCACCATATAAGTAGCCCAGCTACCCTGATGAGGGTATGAGGAAGCCCACACTGGCCATGTGAAGAAGCCAACAACCACTCAGATTCACCTCCAGCTGAGGCTTAGACATCATAAAGCAGAGATGAGCCCTCCCCACTGTGCCACATCTGAATTCCTGACCCACAGACTCATGAGATATAATAGTACTACATTGTTGTTTTCAGCCTCTAAATTTTGGGGTCATTTGTTACATAGCAATAGATAATCAAAGCTGACCATGTATTATATGATAATATTCTATCAATGTTAAATTCCTTGCATGTGATCCTTGTATTGTGGTTATATAGGAGAGTGACTTTATTCTTTTTAAAATTTATTTTATTGAAGTATAGTTGATTTACAATGTTGTGTTAATTTCTGCTGTACAGCAAAGTGATTGTTATACATATATATATATATATATATATATATATATATATATATACATTCTTTTTCATATTTTTCCATTATGGTTTATCACAGCATATTGAATATAGTTCCCTGTGCTACACAGTAGGACCTGTTGTTTATCCATTCTATATATAGTAGCTTGCATCTGCTAATCCTGAACTCCCAATCCATCACTCCCCTACCCCCCTCCCCCTTGGCAACCACAGATCTGTTCTCTATGTCTGTGAGTCTGTTTCTGTTTCATAGATAAGTTCATTTGTGTCATGCTTTCGATTCCACATATAAATGATATCATATGGTATTTGTCCTTCTTTGAGATAAACAAAATGGATTAAGCTCTAGCTGGACTAGTCAGGAAAAAGAAAAAAGACTCAAATTCTCAATATCAGGAATTAGGGAGGTGACATCACCACGTATACTATAGGTATTAAAAGGATGAAAATAGATTTTTATGAATAAATTCATGCCAATAAATTTCACAACTTAGATAAAATGGACAAATCCCTTGAAAGACATAAATTACCACAGCTCCCACAGGAAGAAATAGATGAACTAAACACCTCTTTATCTATTAAAGAAATTGAAACTGTACTTAAAAGCCTTCCCACATAGACATCTCAAGGCCCAGATAGCTAGCAAATTATAGAATTCACTAGCTAGAAGAAATAATATTAATTCTACACAAGATTAGAAATAATACACAAATTCTACACAAATTAGTATTAGTACTAATACCAATTTTACACAGAGAAGAAATAATACTAATTCTATACAAGATTGTCCAAAAATTTGAAGAGCAGGGACTACTTCTCAACTCATTTCATGAGGCCAACATTACCCTCATATCAAACCCAGACAAAAATATTACAACAAATGAAACAACAGATGAATATCTCAAATATACATAGAAGCAAAATTCTAAACAAAATTTTAGCATATTGAATCCAACAGTATGAAAAGGATAATGCAACATGATCAAGAGGGGTGAGTTTATCCCAAGAATGCAGTATTGCCTTATGTTTAAAAATCAAACAGTAATTCACCATATTAGCAAACCAAAGGAGAAAAACCACATAATCATCTCAACAGATGCAAAAACTGCACTTGACAAAATCCCATAGCCATTACTGACAAAAAATTCTTAGCAAACTAGGAATATGAAGGAACATCCTCAACCTGATAAAAGACATTTACAAAAATCTATAGCTAGCAACATGTTCAATGACGAAAGGCAATGCTTTCTCACTAAAATCAGGAACAAGACAGGGATGTCTTCTGTCACTACTTACATTCAACATTGTATGTAGATACGAAAACCCTAAACATAATTTTAACAATCAAATTCAACAACATATAGAAAGGATACTACATCATAACGGAATGGGATTCACAAATCAATCAACGTAATTCATTCAATCAATGTAATTCAAAAATCACTGTAATTCATCACATGAGCAAACTAAAAAGAAAAATCAGATGAAATAATATTTCAAAAAAAATAATAAAATGAATCCAGATTGGAAAGAAGAAAAGAACTGTCTTTTTCATAGATGACACGATTGTTTCTATAAAAATTCCACTGGAACATACAAAAATGCTACAAAAACTAATGAGTTTAGTGAGTTTGCAAGAAAAAGATGAATATTCAAAAATGAATTTCTATATATTAGCAATAAACAATTGGAACTTGAAATATTAAAATACCACTTATAATAGCATAAAAAATATGAAAAACTTAGGGGCTAAATGTGACAAAAGATGTAAAAGGTCTTATACTGAAAATAACAAAGCATTGTTGAGAGAAATTCAAGAGACCTAAATGAATAGAGATATATACTTTGCTTATGGGTCAGAAGACTCAATATTGTCAAGATGTCATTTCTCCCCAAATTGATCTGTACAGTCAATGCCTTTCCAATCAAAATCCCAGCAGATTGTTTTCCTTGAAAAGTTGAAAAGCTAATTCTAGAAATCATATGAAAATGCAAAGGACCTAGGACTCTGAAAAACAATTTTGAAAAAGAACAATTACAAACTCTAAGTAAAACAAAAAAAAGAACGTTTTTAAAAAGGGAGCATGGGGGACTTCCCCCGTGGTCCAGTGGTTAAGAATCCACCTTCTAGTGCAGGGGACGCAGGTTTGATCCGTGGTGGGGGAACTAAGATCCAACATGTCTCGGGGCAACTAAGCCCGCACGCTCTAGAGCCCGCCCACCACAACTAAAGAAAAGCCCAGTGCACCGCAATAAGGAGCCCAGACACCGCAACAAAGGATTCCGCAAGCCTCAACGAAGATCCCGCGGGCCACAACTAAGAGCCGATGCAGCCAAGTAAATGAATAAATAAATGAATATTTTTTAAAAATAAAATTTAAAAATGGAGCATGAAATATGATATGAATTGAGCAAATTATGTAGTATAAGAAAGAAGAATCTACTTGGCCTTGATGCTTGTTTCATTCTCCTTTAAATTGCTCAGATTTGGAAATATTGAATGTTAATCTTCTGAGCCAACCACTCAAAATTCTATAGTAAATTATATTTGCATAAGCACAAACTATGCTACAGAGTAACTTATTGATTTCAATTTTTAATCTCAATCAACAGACAAAATACAGAAAAATTAATAATACTTATAGAACAAAATGCAAATGCTATAAACCCTAACATTGTAAATATAAAGGTGGAGAAGATAGAAATTGAGAGGTACAGAGAGAGATTGGGTGGAAGTGAGGAGAAGGGGAGAGGTGAAGAGTAATATGAGGGTGCTATTTCTCTCTTGCTACCTAGTAGGGAATCGGGTTACTACCTATTCTTGATGGAGCAAGAATTCAAAGGTTAAGCATGCTATTTAAATTTATAATGATAACCAAAAGATACATGGGAAATAATATCATTAACAGAGCACATGAAGGGGAAAAGAAATGGAGAGATAGTTTCAATGAACTAGATTTATTATCATTCATAGCTTGGGGGTTAACAGACCTTGGATAAAGTATATAAATTAAGAAATAGTGATATAAGCATATAGTTTATAATTATAGTGCTAACCATCAAAAGAATTAAAAACAAATTCTTAAAGGTGGTTACCTGTGGGTGGTGAGACATGGGGGTCGGGGAGAGGTTTAAGGAATGAAGCAAGAAGCTTTTTTCTTTTTGCAGTGAATACCATTCCATACCTTTTGAATTTTTTAACCAAGTGCATATATTACTTTTATCATAGACAGTTCTTATACAATTTTATCACTTTAGTTCAGTTTAATTTTAGGTTTAAGGCACATGAGGAAATTATAATGTACCTATTTTTAAAGTTTTATGGTCTGAACACTTATGTTTTCCAGATAAACCTAAGACACTTCACAGCCTGTCTCCTCATGGTCTGATTTAAAAAAACAAAACAAAACAAAACAAAACAGAAAAACCCTAACCCACATCCAAAAATAACAGAAAGGCAAGTTAAATCTTTACTACAGTGTCATGAAAACATCAAAGGGGGACTCCACTCACAATACATTATAAAACCTTTTCAAATCTTCTTTCCCTGCCCCTCTCCCAATGTCTCACATCATATGGTAACTGCTCCCAAATCTCTCTCGTCTTCAAACTTCAACAAAACACCTCCCACGCTGACCCTAGTCTCCTTTACTCCCCTTTCTTTCTGGGCCTGTTCTAAGTCTCTACTCGTTCAAATAGAAATCAACCTTCCCCTGATGTTCATTTCATCTTTTACCACAAGGGTCTTTCTTCTTAGTCAGAGAAACTGGCATTATTATGATGCTATTTCTAAAAGAAAACCAAATTATAATTTCCCCAAAATCTACCCCAAACAAATATTTGAGACATAGCCTACTGGAATTTAGTTACAAGATAGAAGTTTTTCTACTAAGCATCTTAAATATAGAAGTTGAGTTTTACTCATCTTTGTATTTGAGGAGACAACAACATGCTTCACACGGAGTAATGCTTCACACCAAATGCACATTTTACTGTTGAATTATAATTTGGAATAGCTTTTATGGGAAAGTATAGGGAAAAGAAGAGGAAGAAAGCTAATGTTTACTGAGTATCTACTATGAGGCAGGCACTATACATTTATGGTGGTGATATATATTTCTACTTTCTCTTCTGGATCAGTAATTCTCAAACAGAAGCAAGAAAAGCAGATGTGGAGGAGTACATGTGGGTTGTTGGTTTTTTTGAAGTTTTTTTTTTTTAATTGAAGTATACTTGGTTTACAATATTGTGTTAGTTTCAGGTATACAGCAAAGTGGTTTGGTTATACATGTGTATATATGTATATACCTATATAAGTACATGTAATTTAAAATGAATCTCCATGTGAGACTATTATTCCCCACTGTATGTGCAAGCACACACATAATAAAACATTCTCGTAACCCTGATTCATATAAACGAAGACACTTTTACAAATACTGATGTGTCCAAAATACCATTTGACCTTTAAGGGTCGAGGGTAGGGGAGGAAGATTATGAACCATTGATGGAAACTCTGTGTGTGTGTATGTGTGCTGTATGTGTATCTATAATGCATACACACTCACAAATGCCCACTAGAGGGCAAACCTACATCTCAGACGTTAACGGTTACTGGGATGCCCCTTGTGGGCATTTTAATAATTCAAGCCAAATTCCTCTAAGGCCAAGGTATGATATACAGTTTAAGGTGTATGCAAATTAACTTTGTGATGATGTTCTTACAAATAATTCCCAGGGACAGAGGCTAAACTTACAGCTCCACAGTTTCTAGAATCTATTGTGGCTTATTTTTCGTGCAAACTGTAGTATTAATACCGATAAATTCCCTTAATAGACCATCTGATTTCATATTTAGGCTTCAGAATGAGCTAGTTGCGGGACTAAAGCAAGTGACAAGGCCAGAATTTGACCCCAAGTAGTTCAACTTCAGAAACTAGGCATCAACCAGGATGCATCTCCACCTCTCAGTAAGGTGACAGAGTAGGCAAGGAAGGATGCTGGTGCCCTTCCCCCTAGTTTGCCACCTCCCTCTGTCCCTGTCCTGACCCCCACATCTCTGCCAGGCTTGGCTGACACTGCCTTGCTCCAAGTTCTTTAGTGACTTCCCACTGCACGATCGACTCCGGACCGGCACAAGCCAGCCATGCCACCAATCTCTCCCACACCCAACCCCGCTGATGCTTTCCACTCCCTGCACAAGACCTGGTCTCACACACGTCTGTGTCCCTAGAAATGCTGTCCTTGTTTTTCTGAAAATCCTCTCCCCTATTATCTGCAGGAGAAATTGTCACTTTTCAAGCCTCCGCCAGAGTCACCTCCTCTAGGATATCCCCTCGACTCAGCCAGGCAATCAGTCACTCCGACTTCAGGGCTCCCATCGTGACATCTATCTCCTGATATTGCAGTTGCCAGTGTCCTTGGTTCTCTTGCCACTAGGGTGAGGGCTCCCGAGGGCATGGATGGAGTCTTTACTGCTTTGTGTCCTCAGCACCAAACCCAGTATCTGGCATGTAGAGAATGCTCAGGAAATTTGACTGGCTGAATAAATGAGTAAATGCTGAGTGTAAACAGACTTTACAGACTCTTGAAAATTCCAGCCTTCAGGAAGGTAATTCCTTCCTGGATCCCTTGCAGAGGTGTGAGAAGGGACAGAAGAATAAGGGGCCAGAGCCAGAGTGGCCCACACAAGAGGCCACAGAGCCATCACAGAGGCCCCACAGAGCTTCCTTTCTCTGGTACCCCAAACATGCTTCAATACATTAAGGTATGTGGGAAGGAGCCCGCCCCCCACCTCCGCCAATCTCCCATATCCCACCCATCCTCTACAATCAGGTGAAACCCTGTATACTTCTGTAACTCTTCTCCTTGACCTCCATTGGAGTTCCTTGCTGAAGTGAGCATTCTCTGTATAAAAGTGCTTAACCGTTAGTGCCAGCTAAAGATACAGATATTTCCACCAAGAGACTTCAGAGTTTACTTAGACTCTTACCAATCTGATCATTAGAGTAACAGTTTCCAACGCAGGACTGGGGGCTAGCTCTGCTTGTTTACTATGCTGGCTACATTAGTTTACTAGAGCTGCTGTAACAAAGTACCACAAATGGGGTGGCTTCCACAACAGAAATTCATTATCTCACAGTCCTGGAGGCTAGAAGTCAAGATCAAGGTGTTGGCAGGGTTCGTTACTTCTAAGGGCTGTGAAGAAGAACCTGTTCCATGCCTCTCCCCTAGCTTCTGGTGGTTTCCTGCCAATACTTGGCATTCCTTGGCATTCCTTGGCATGTAGAAGCATCACTCCAATCTCTGCCTTTATCTTCACATGGCATTTGTCCTGTGTGCATGAATGTGTTCAAATTTCCCGCTTTTCTAAGAACACCTTTTGCATTGGGTGAGGAACCCATTCTACTCCAGTTTGATCACATCTTAATTCATTACATCACAACCACCCTCTTTCCAAAGGAAGTTCACATTCTGAGGTACTGGAGTTAAAACTTCAACATGTGAATTTGGTGGGAGACACAATTCATCTTATAACATTGGCCGTATTTTCTAAAGCAAAAATCAGTACACATCCTTTGGCATGTGGTTTGACAATGGGGCAGAATATTTGAAATCAGGACTGTCTGGGAAATGTAGGGGTTTAGGGAGGATATTTTAAGAGTAAATCCAGTCATGTGCATGTTAATCTGAAAGGCTTTAACACACCACAAGGTAGATATCCAACTGAAGAAGTTCTTCTAAATAGATAGAATTAGAGCAGAAACCTGCAGCTGCTTTAAATAATCAGTTCCCACGAAATCTGTGAGGACTTCCCATGAAATTAAATTAATGTGTGATAAGCAGATGTTAGATAGATATACACACACACAATCTTACTTTGAAAAAGTGCACCAGTAAATGATATTTGTGTACATCTGACTAGGTTCTTTTAGAATCCGCATGGAGAATTAAATATTTGTGTACTGAGGATTGAAAAAAGCAGAATGTTCCCTGAAATAGATGTAAGGTTTTTCAAGTATAATCCTTTTCACAAACTGGTACCATTTTCCCACCACTGCCAACCCCCATGACCTTGAAACATATCCGAAAGGTGTAATGAAAAACAATAGGAATACATTGTACAACTTCCAAATGTTTACAATTTGGGGGATACAATTATATATTGAGGTAACTTATATCTGTAACCTCTGAGAATTCCTGTCCTCAAACTAATTTCTGCATATTGTGCTTTCAAGATAGGAGTAAAAACAGGTCTGGGGACACCAGAGATGTAAGAAAATTGTGAGCCACAATCAGAACTGCTTCCCAAATTGCCCACAAAAGGCAATATATCTTCAGTGTTAGAAAACTGTTTAACAAGAGGCAATCTTACCTTTTCTGAAAATGTTTCCTGGTTCTAAACACTTAAATGTAAAGTAAATCATCTCAAACCATGTTGGAACTGGGTAAGATATAAGTAAATAAATGAAAATAAAATAAAGTCTTATAAATGTGTTTTATATGGGAAATGGGACCAGGAAGGGGAAATGGGAATAATAATCCCAAGGAACTGGATCATGATGGAGGAAACAGAAATATTGCTCAGTGAGAAGGTAATAAAAATCACTCTCTACAATGGAATATTACTCAGCCATCAAAAAAGAATGAAATAATGCCATCTGTAGCAACATAGATGGACCTAGAGATTACCATACTAAGTGAAGTAAACCAGACAGAGAAAGACAAATATCATATGATATTGCTTATATGAGGAATCTAAAAAAAAAAAAAAAAAAAAAAAGGTACAAATGAACTTATTTACAAAACAGAAAGGAGATTCACAGGCGTAAAAAACAAACTTACGGTTAACAGAGGCAAGCAGGGGAGGGATAAATTAGGACGTTGGGATTAACCTACACAGTCTACTATATATAAAATAGATAACCAACAAGGACCTACTATATAACACAGGGAGCTATACTCGATATTTTGTAATAACCGATATGGGAAAAGTATCTGAATCACTTTGCTGTACACCTGAAACTAACACAACATTGTAAATCACCTATATTTCAATTTTTAAAAAATCACTCTCCTTTGTGTACTGAGCACTGGCCTAAATACAGGCCAAGTGCTAGGCTATTTCCTTATCTTATTTAATCCTCACAACAACACTGCAAGGTAGTTATTATAACCTTGATTTATCAGGTGGAGGAACTAAAGCTCAGAGAGATTAAGAAATTTGTTCAACCCAGGTCAGCCCCAGACCACAGCCCATGCACCCAGAGCTGGTGAGGGGCCTATGCGGGATCTGGAGCTTCTATCCTGAGCCTCTAGAATATCCTTATCCAGAGAGGACTGAGTAGGAACACCAGGCATGTTGAGGAAGGTTGGAATGTATGAGGAAGAGAGTGCAGAGGTAGATCATGGGGCATGGAGGCCTAAAAACAACTGTGTACTGGGAAAACAATTTTGTTCAAGAGGGCTATTTATAGGGATGTTTTTCCTCAGTACTCCCTTCCCCCATCTCCTCCCTTTTGTGTTAAAAGGCTCCTGGCAGATTGGTAAAGGGTTACAGGCAATGCACAGGAAACTCTGGAACACAATGAGCGGGGTGGAGACAGATCCCCACCCACCTAAGAAAATCACTTGTTTCAGTATTCAGAGACCCTGGGGGAGACAGATGGAGCTGGAACCACATCTCTGCTCCTTTTATTGGCTTTCTCCGAGCCAGAAAAGAGGCAACATTCCCAAAGGGGTGCAGAACAAAGTAAAACGGGAAGCAGAGGCAAAATAAGAGGCAACAAAACAAACAAGACACTAAGATAAATGAAATCAGCCAGATAGCTAAGTTATCCCCTATCCCAAGGACTCCTGAATTCTTTGAGGAATCTAGTTTTTTCTTCCCAGAGTCTCTGTTCAGATTAGGAACTCCCAAGATACAGAGCAGGGAGTGAGAGAAGTGATCCCAAGCCCAGCTGCTGAGAGGGACCCCAGAACCTATTGCTAGGTCTTCAGGACAGACCCAGCCAGTCCTCGGGGGCTGCGGTTCCAGCAATGCCCCACACCCCCCAACCCAGACATCTTTCCCTCTGGGCCACCAAACAGACACCTCCACCCAAAGGGATCCAAATTCAGACTTAGAAACTAAGGCCACTACTATATGTAAAAGAGATAATCAACAAGGACCTACTGTGTAGCACAGGGAACTCTACTCAATACTCTGTAGTAACCTAAATGGGAAAAGAAATTGAAAAAAAAAAAAAAGAATAGTTATATGTATAAATGAATCACTTTGCTATACACCTGAAACTAACACAACATTGCAAATCAACTCTCTATTCTCCAATATAAAAGAAAATTTTAAAAAGAACTAAAAAAAAAAAAAAGACCCTGCACAGATTCCCATGTTGGTATAATAGTGATTCTACCCAGGGCACTTGGCCCTCCCCCTGGCCTTGTGAAGTCTCTTCTCTGCATGTGACTCTAGGAAGGAAGTTTCCCACTGCTGTTTGGCTGAGTCCAGTGCCCATGTGGAGTGGGACAAGAGGGTCTTGTGCTGCCTGGTTTGTTCATCGTTTCTGAAATACTGAAGATTCATTTAGTGCTACAATGTGCATTATGGGTCAAACGTGCCTATGGTTTTTAAAACACTCTGCAGGACCCAAAAGATCTCTAAACCTCTTGTTTTTGAACAACATTCAATGTAAAGAAATTAGAATGTAACTAAAATATTGGAGGGGGAAAACTTATTTCTCAAATAATTTCAAATACTGTGCGCAGGTGTCTCATCTAATCTCTAGTCCTAACCTCTCAACTTCTACCCAGTCCTGCATTTTACACTATCAAAGGGCTTTTCCTCCTGAAAGCTCTGACATGGCCCTTGACAGGTATGTTTTATCTTTCTCCAAAAAATAGTGTTTATCCTTACCAACCCCAATCCGATAAACTTGGAGTCATCTTGGACTCTACCCCCTCCTACATCTCGTCTTTTAAATAAAAATCTGAGGTTCTGAATTAGCGGGTAGGGGCATTGATCGGCGCAATTTTATTATAAAAAGTTAGTAAGACTTTCTTTTTTGAAACCAAGTCTTTTTCTTTCTCATTATTCCCTCACCTTCTGTCCTTTCTACTCCAAAATGCCTAGCTGATTGGGAAGCAACTGAATCACATTCTCAGCTAGGGAACTGAGGCTGTAAAGCTGTGTTTCCCAATGCTTTTTCATTTATTTATGTTTTGCCCTGAGCAATACAGTTTTGCAACTCTAGGAACTGAAAGGGAACTTAAATACGGAATGCTTCAGAAACAAAGAGAGAAAGAGACAGAGAGAGAGAATATCATTTATAATAATAACTATGTCTGTCTTTCACCTTTTAAGCTGGGAGTGGGACCATTTAAAGCCTTCCTCCGTCGTAATCTCCATACCTGCTTGCTCTTAGAACCTCATTTAGAAGCAAAACTGGCTTTCATGGTTGCAGAGTTGGTGGAGCAATGGGAGGTCAGCTGCCATGTTTCAGGATGTACCGCCTGCAGGCTAAAGGTTATTCCTGCTTCTAGGATGGGGAGACTGATTCTGGTTCTCATTCCTTCTCTCCCATCGAGTTGACCTCTCCTCCACTCTGTTCTGTTTGATTAGAGATTGGTAATGTGGACCTCCCTCAACCCCACTAAGGATGCTTATCCAATCTCATTTGGACACTTAGAAGCAACAATTTGCATTATAACCTACACTGGGAACCCAGAGCACAGGGTAATGCAATAATGAGTTTGGGATACATAACTTTCTAGAAGCCCTTTTGCTCTGGCCATCCTCATCCTCTACTGGCTTCAGACCCTCAGAGTAGTGATGGCTGGGCTCAGAAAGGGCACAAGACCTCTCTCATGGAAGAACCTCACCCAATATATCAGTCTGCTAGGGCTGCCATAACAAAATATCATAGAGAAGGTGGCTTAAATAACAGAAATTTATTTTCTCACAGTTCTGGAGGCTGGAAGTCCAAGATCAGGGTGTCAGCAGGTTTGATTTCTCCTGAGGCCTCTCTCCTTGCCTTGCAGATGGCCACCTTCTCACCACCTTCTCATAGGGCCATGTCCTCACATGGTCTTTTCTCTGTGGTACACATCCCTGGTGTCTCTCTGTGTCCTAATCTCTTCTTACAAGGACACCAGTCAGATTGAATTACAGCCAAATCTAATAGCCTCGTTTTAACTTAATCACGCCTTTAAAGGCCCTATCTCCAAATACAGTCAGATTCTGAGGGATTGGGGATTGGAGCTTCAACATATGAACATGGAGGGGGGCACAATTCAGCCCATCACACCCAACAATCAGTGACAACACTAGCATCTTTATTTTTTTTTTAAACAGAGAACTATTGTTTTTTTTGTTTGTTTTTATTTTTAATTTTGGCTGCATTGGGTCTTCGTTGCTGCGGGTGGGCTTTCTCTAGTTGCGGCGAGTGGGGGCTACTCTTCGTTGTGGTGCACGGGCTTCTCGTTACGGTGACTTCTCTTGTTGTGGAACATGGGCTCTAGGTGTATGGGCTTCAGTAGTTGTGGCACGTAGGCTCAGTAGTCATGGCACACGGGCTTAGTTGCTCTGCGGCATGAGGTATCTTCCCGGATCAGGGCTCGAACCCGTGTCCCCTGCATTGGCAAGCGGATTCTTAACCACTGAGCCACCAGGGAAGTCCCAACACTAGCATCTTTAAACTGGAAGGGGGGAGAAGAAAGGGTGGGAGAAAATGTATGTAGCAGAAGGAGGTACCCCAGAACAAAGAATTCAGAGCATATTAACCACAGTCCATGAACAAGGAGTTATATGAATACTTAATAGGCTGGGCACGAGGAGAGGAGGGAGAACTCTAAAACTACTGATTTCTACTCTAGCTTTATGGGCCCATTGGGTAAAAGAAAAGGCTAAATCACAGGTGACATTAAAATCTCCCAATACTGAGTGGGGGGTGAGGGAGGGATGGATTGGGAATTGGAGTTAGCAGATGCAAACTATTACATAAAGCATGAATAAATAACAAGGTTCTGTATGACAACTGTATAGCACAGGGAACTATATTCAATATCCTATGAGAAGGATATTCTTATCCATAATAGAGAAGAATATAAAAAAGAATGTATATATATATATATACACACAAACTGAATCACTTTGCTGTACAGCAGAAATTAACACAACATCGTAAATCAACTATGCTTCAATTTAAAACAAAAAATCTCCCAATATTCACTCTTGGTCTTCTGCATCTGTTTATTTACAACAGAGAAGATTGCTACCAACGTTGGTGAGTGAAAGAAGCAGATGGCACATTTTGATAAGCATCAGTCTTAACTAATTGCAGATAAGATAAATCATAGGCAAGGACAGAACTCTTCTGTGGGAGTTCCATGTGAGCTAAATGCTTTTTGCACCATGATAATCTGCTACAGGCCTAATTTATATTATCACCAAATAGCTTAATTAGTCCTCCTGTTAACATTCCTACACTATTTCCATTTAACCTGCTTCCTGGGAAATCCTCAGCCCTGCAAAAAAACCCATTGGAACCCAAATCTGACTTCCTTCCACAGACCCAGAGAAAGGTACACATCTTAGAGTAAGCAAAGAGAAAAAGAAAAATGGGAAGAGAAAGAAAAATAGAAGGAGAGTGTCCAGAACAAGGGCTAGATTTAAATTCGGCAATTATCACAGGGCTTACTCAGCAGTGAGAGGGGGAAGGGAGCAAACCGGGAGAGGGGGACCTTCCAGCTCCCTGGGTCAGGCTGTCACCTGACCTGTGTAGCTGTCACCTGTGTAGCTTCATTATCCAGCTTGATAAATTGTGAGTTCTTCCCACCGCAAGGTGTAGATAGTTGAGAGCTATCAGGTAGAGACAAAGAACCACCATGTACACATTTCAAATAAAGTTTGTTCAGTCGGTCCAGACGTAATGGACACCTTGTCCATTGTTCAGTATTACCTCAACCCTGAACCCTAAATAACCGGAAACAAGCTTATCACAAAGCAGGGGCTGAAAGGTCTCAGGCTGCTCCAGAATGAAAATTCTGTGATTGTGGGGTCCCTTTGGGGAATCCTCAGTAAAGCATAGAAGAATCCTTGGGCTGAGTCAGTCATTAGCTTTATGGTTCATCTAGGCAGCCCTGTTTTGTGACAACCTACACCTGCTGGGTTTGATGGTGCTTAAGAGGATCTGGTACATAGCTAATGTTATAAAGTGAAGTGTTTTGAGAATTACTTGTAAATTACTGTTTATTTCACTGGTGACCTTTATAGTCAGAAAGACCATATTTAATAAAAATTTTATATAATTAAAATTAATTAATACTTGAATAAGGTCTGCTGATTAGTTAATATTATTGTATCAATATAAATTTCCTAACTTTAATAATTGTACTCTGGTTATATAAGACATTAATGTTTGGGAAAGCTTGATGAAGGGTATATGGGAATTCTTTGACTATTTTCTTGTAAACATTTTTATAAGCTGAAATTACTTCAACATAAAAAGTTAAAAGAATGTTTTTAAAGCTTTAGAAAGGTAATTCACAGGGCTTGACAACTTATCCATAATTTGTGCTTAGGGGCCTGGACCATGGAAAAGAGCAACCCTTTAGCCTCTCTCCTTTGCTACCAAAATGATGAAATGCTCTGTAGGTCAAATATGAAAGTCTTTGGTACACTAAACTCCTAAATAAATAGTAATAGTAATAATTATAGTCTCATGTGGAGATGCTTCTCTATAAATGAAGGAACAGGTCATTATACTAAATACCCTACCAAATATTCTCCAAGTAGCTTACAAGATGTTTAGAAATTGCTGTCGTGGGATTAGGAAACAGGGAGTCATTGACAGGTTCTGAGCAAAGCAGGCAAACAACAGCAATACTTCAGAAAGACTCAGCAGGCCTTTAGTGCACAGGATGAAGTGGGAAGAGACCGGACTCAGCAAACCCCACTAGGAGTTATTCTAATAATTTAGGAGTGAATGGTCCTCAATGAATGGGGCTGTACGGAAGAAGCCCAGAGGAGAGGCATTTTGAAGGACTCATCCGTCTGGGCGGGACTAGACTGGAGGTGGCGGCAGAGAGAAATGAGTCAGTGGTTACTTGAAGATGTCTTGCCAAGATGACTGGGGCAATGCTGGTGTCACCGAGAGACCGATGGAAAATAGAAGGAAGGAGAGACCATACACAGAGCTTGGGCCGCAAACTCCAGTGGGGAAGACGGACACTGGGGGCTTCAAAACTGGAGGGCTCACTCTCTAAAGAAGGTGGTGCCGCCATGCGGGCTGCTACAACTTGGCATCAGCAGTCCTTGCCATAAGGAAATGCCCTTTCGGTGTGACCAGACCTTCCATTTTTGCAAGAGAAGCCAGAAATCCAGATCTCTTATGTGAAAAATGTTAACTCTTTAATGTTGGCAATTAATTTTAAAAAATTTTAAAGCATAGCATGTACTAAACCAAACACATCTGTGAGCCAGATTTGGCAGGCACGCTATCACTTGTAAGCTCTGACAAAGAGAGAAGGTCAAGGGTCAAAGTTCATAAACTGTCTTGGTGATACATAGGGAGATGAGAGACTGTAAAGGGATTCAGTGACTAAAATACTATATACCAAAAGCTTTTTCCAGCCTTCTGAGCTGTATGAATGTCCCTACCCTTCAAGCCTATACATGGATTTGAATTTACCCAGGAAGTTTAATCTAATCCTAAAATGGTTAAATAACAAGAATTTGAGTGCTTATTGTGTGCTGAGTACACAGAAGTCAAAGAATTTCAAATTAACTGGAGAAGAAAAAACATGCCCTCCTGAAAACTTGAGACAAATTATGAAATAACCTGGGAGACTGCTTTCTCCACATTAGGTCAGAATATCAGAGTCACCTTAAATCTGAGACTTCCCCCCCAGATCACTTCCATTTAGCAAACTTTGCAATAACATCTGTGTGTGCGTTTGTGTGTGTGTGTGTGTGTGTGTGTGCGCGCGCGCGCGCGTGCTTGAATCTCTAACCAGAAATCTGATTTCCTGAGCAGTGGTTACAAAGCGGCAGCCTCCATCCCTCCCTCAGCTTGGGAGGGGACTTGGCTGGGTTGGGGGTACCTGGACGCCGGAAAGGAGGATGGAAGGTTGGGAGTGGCCGGCTGAAAACCGCTCCCCGTCAGGTTTCTCCGCTGGAATCCCTGTCTTTGTTTCTGTCATTACTCTTTAAGTGTCTGTGAAGGAGCAGACAGGCACCGAAATAGAAAGTGTCAAAGAGATGATGACAATGACGATAAAAACAAGGCAGGCCACTTTTTTTCAGTCCCACCTAGCCCCCTCCATCCAGAAAGCCAGCGCGGCTCCTCCTGCTGTCTTCAAAGAGCCGTCGGTGGGGCAGGAAGCGGGCGGCTCGGGCTGCGGGTGCTCCTAGGAGAGCGGCGATTTCCTCCCGAGCTGCCCAGTTATCTCCAGAGTCGCAGAACAGCTCTCCGAAGAGCGCGTTCTCTCCCCCACCCCGTCCTCCTCAACCCACCCACCTACTTCCTCCGGCTCCATACACACACCAGCACGGAGCTGCCAAAAATTTCCACCCTCCACCCCCCTCCCTAGCTAACTTCCTTCCAGCATTTCCTGAACTGGATGATCCTAGGATTTGTAAGACAGGAAAAAAAGGAAGGCGTGAGGGCGGGCGAGAGAGACAGGATGCTTGTTTTTCGTTCTACCAAAGCCGTCTGAAGGCAGGACAGCGCGCGCCGGGCCGAGGACCTACGGCAGCCCCCGGGCTGTCTCCGCGCCCCTGGCCGCCGCCGGCTTCCCCGCGCTCTCGGCCACTCCCGGGCTTCTAGAAGACGGACCGGAGAGCTCGCCCTCCCTCCGAAGCGGAGGAGGACACCCGAAGACACCGCGGAAGCCCGTGAAAGTCCCTGGGACTCCAAGTGAGGAAGTGACACTCCCAGCGCGCCGGCCCGCGGCTGCCAGCTCCACACGGCCTGCGGCACCGCGGCCCTGGAGGAGAGCGCCGTGGATTTCAGGCTCCGCGCCCGCGCCGGGCTCCGCGCGCCGCGGGCTCCATGCGCGCTGCCCCGGGCCCAGGCTCTTCCCCACGCCCATGCGGCCCCCCAGCGCCGCGCCGCAACCACTGATCTAACCTCCCCCGGAGACCATCGCAGGCGCGGTGCCAAGCAGCGGGGAGGGGGAGACGGAGGGGCAACCTCTTTGGGACTAACTCATGAAGAACAAGGGTGCCAAGCAGAAGCTGAAACGAAAGGGAGCCGCCAGCGCCTTTGGCTGTGACCTGACGGAGTATCTGGAAAGCTCAGGACAGGATGGTAAAGTGCCTTCGCGCCCCCCCCCCACGCCCCACCCCGCTTCTTTTTGTTTTAGAGGGAGAGAGAGAGGGACTTTTGTAGGGCGTGTTGCCTTCAATTCCCAAGTTAATGTATTCCAGGCCTGAGCGCTCACTGTGCTTTTTTTCTTCTTTTTTTTAAACATACATGATTCTTAAGGTGCGTAATGGTGCCACCCCGACGTGCAGAGGTTGTGTCAGCCCTTCCGTTTGTGTCACCCAAGCCATTAATGGGCGGTGCTGCTACATGTTTAACCGGCCACCTCTGGGGCTTGGGGGTGGGGGGCTTGAGAGGTCCTGTTCCCAAACTTTGGATGTCGGAGGGGAGGGAGGAGGGCTCGATCTGTGGTGTGGTGTTCACTGGGATTCTCTGGGTACGTAATTATGACCGCCTTAGGTGTCCCTCCCGGGCTCTCCGATTTCATCCGCTCACATCTTTTTTTATTAATGTGCTGGAAGGCGGGGGGTGCAGTGGATCCTGGCCGGGGGAGTGGTTGCACAAACATTTTCTGAATTTCTGAACTGATGCCAAATATATAGTAGCTCCCTCCCTCCCCTTCCCAACCCCTCAGACCCTCTACCTCCCCTTGGTTTTCAGATTAGCGTTTGGTGTGTCTGACAAGAAATGTTGTAAAAAGGTCAGAGGGCCTTGATTTTAAAATAGTTTATGGTATGTACATGAAAAGGAGAGCCTCTCTGTTTTCAGGGTCGGATTGGGGGAAAAAAGGGAATCCTCCAGTGTAGAGACAACTTATTAAACATTTGTTGGGGGTGGGGGGGAATGGCGAAAGAAAACAATCTAGAATACAGTAACAGCATTTGAAGTGAGAAGTTTTTAATCAAAGGAAAGTTGAGGAAATTGAGCGTTAAATGACTGCTTTTGTTAAGGTTGACTGGCCCTGCACTTACCCGTGACAAAAAGGCCTTGTCTTCAGAAATTTCAGTGAGGGAGAAAAAAGTCCACTATATGGGCCTTGTGTTTATACATAGATAGATACAACAAAGTGGGGGAACTGAAGAGCTAACTGCAGAATAACCCTGCATCCAGGAAAATAATCTCAAAAACTGTTTGATTAGCTCATATCAAATGTGCATCTCAAAAACAGAGCAGTGCTTTTGTTTCTATTTCATTTTTTTAAGGACTTAGCACCACCTAGTAATTTGCAGTGGTGTGATATTCCTGTGGTGTCCTTGAGTTCAGGGGCTGCCATGTCATTAGGACAGATGGCTTAGTATTTTACAGCTTGGGGGACCACAGGTTTCAAAACTGCCTCTTTTGAAACTGGGACACAACTGAGTCAATTCATGTAATCCTCTCCAGCAAACTGGAGAGGTAGATTTGAAATAACATCCTTGGGTTGAATTTTTTTGAGTGTGAGAGAACTCCAACTATGCATCTTAATCACTACCCTCAGAACCCTCCGAAGTTCAGAATGAAATGTTTTCCTCCACCTGTCTTTTGCCGGGGGCCTTCAGGTTCATGTCCATGTTCACTTATGAATGCTCGTGGATACCACCTCTCACCAAGTGGGTGCTCTTCTGGGCCCTCACTCCAAAACTGAGAGTTGCATGGAGGTGCTTATCAGTCCTGACTCATTCTTACAATGTCACAGATCCTAGGATGAGTAGGGAATCCCAGGGTTCTGTGAAGACTCCTCAAAGGCAGCTTTAAACAGTTCCTCTTTCACATGATTTATATTTTGGGTTTTTATATATGTTTCGTTCAGGAAAAAAAAAGAAAAGGGGCTACTCTTAAAGAAAAAAGAAACCAGTACCCCGTGCTTCCTGCCCTGGGGAGAAGGGAGGGAAGCCGGGAGAGGTAAAGTGACCAGCCTAAGGTCATACAGTCAATCATGAAGGACGCAGAGGGCTCTGGCCCACTAGCCTCCTCTCCCCTCCCTGGCATCCTTGTCTAGGCCAACATTCTCCTCTAGTGATTTTTTTTCCCGTTAATTGAAAGCAGACAGCCCTGCCACAGGATCAGCAAACTTTCAAGACTGACATACCTGAATAAAGTTCCCTTGAAACAGGAGGAAATTGACCCACTTAATGATCCATACACGTTATTGTGCCACGTAGGAATTAGGCAGGCATAATAAGCAGCTTATATAAATGAGAATAATTAGGATTTATTTTTTCCCACATCTAAAACTAATTAAGCAGTTGTCTCATTTTTCTTTTAGTGTAGCATCAATCAATAGAGTCAGTGCTAATGTTCTCTCTAAAACAATGTGTCCTCCTCATGGACTTTCTGAAACATATATTGGTTAATAGACAAGGCCTGGACTCTGCCCCCAGGAAGGAAAAGCTGACCTGGGCAGTGCCCCTTTGCCCACTACCTTGGAAGTTCAGCCCAGAATCCTGAGGGTGACAAGTCAGCATGGTAACTAGGATCTAGAAGGCAGGGGAGGGCCTCACAAGACTGACATCACAGTTACTCAACTTTGGAGGTCAAGGATAGAATGAGGCAGAAAAGTGGATTCAGGTCTGGGAACACAAGGGCAGAAAGACAGAACAGAGATGTGGGGAATCCAAGAGAACCCATGTGTTTGGGGAAGGAGGGAAATCCCTGAGCTGGGGTACAAGGCAAAGCTGGTGACAATTAGCTGTGCTCAGACCACCTGAACATGAGGAATTTATACCGCTGGACTGAGCACAGAGGAAAAATGTCATCCACTTTTCCCAATTGCTGTAACCCAGTCCTGCTACCTTCAACTGGACAAATCTAATGAGGCAGGGTGACAAATAGGTGTTTAACTTAGCGCAGACGTTGCTTGGGGCCAGTGTTGTCCTTAATCTTTAGGAAGCTGATGAAAAGCAGAAACCTTTCCTTAGAAACACACACACACACACACACACACACAAGTCGTGTATACAGTTTCTTCAGGCAGCCACACAGATGCCATGTTCAGGCTCTGCTGCTGGTCGCCCCAGGCTGTACATAGGGTTGATACCAATTTTAGCTTCAGAAATGCAGAATAGCTATGCCTCAAGGTTCCCTTTGCCTTATCCTTGTTCTTTGAAATGCCGGGGCCATCTTACTCTCATCAAGCTTAAAATTATATTTTGTAATGGGTGTTTATTCGTTATGAACCTTTTGTAATCCCTCAATTCAAATACATATATATTTTTTCTTTTCAACCTGATAAGAACTAGAAAAAAACTTTCAAGAATAAGGTTCTTATCAGACATTCAGAGGGTACATTCTGAATAGTCAAGGCTGCTTATCCAGGGAGAAAATCATCTGTAAACCCCATTGGGAATGGCCAATTTACCCCTTTTTCTTCTTTGGCCACTTTTCTGCAGGCTGGTGAGATCCCCCAAGAACGGCGTGAAGTTGCTCCTGGCCAACTTGGCCAGTGTTTCTTTCCCTTCCCCTCCAGCACGGTGGCTGCTGCCCCAACCCCTAGCTCTCCCCTGGGAACCAGTGAACTTTCTCTTCCTGTCTGGAATAGAGGGAGAAGATCATCACTTCCTCACTGCTGATGCTGAAAATAGTATAGCTTTCTTTTTCTTCTTTTTGACCACTGAATATGAAGACGCTTGCAGCTGTGTGATGAAAACCACATCATCGTGTCTCCTGCAGTTGGGAGGCTGTGGGTGAAGCCCTGTGAGGCCAGAGTGCATCCATGAGCATTTCCTACCTCTCCCCTCTGAATCACGTGCTCTGGGTCTTCCCACAGTGCTTGAAAATGCTGGGGCCAGGAGTCAAGGGACCAGTAAGAGAGCATTACAGGAAAGCTATCTTCTGCCTCCGTGCTGGTCCCACTCTAAGGACTGAGGACTTCCTCACCCTTCCCAACAATCTCTGCCATTTGACTGACTCCCTGGTAAAAAGGGATAATTGTCAATGCAGTGGTTTGCCATGATGGTAGCACAATAGAATCACTTGGGGAGCATGAAAAAAAAGTTGATGTCCAGGCCCCCTCTCAGAACAATTAAATCAGAATCTCTTGGTGCCCAGGCATGGGTATGTTTTAGAAGCTTCCTAGATGATTCTGGGATGCAGGAAGAGTTGAGAACCACTGCTTATAGTGCAGGGGTTTACAGATCATTTTCTCCCTGGATAAGCAGCCTTGACTATTCAGAATGTACCCTCTGAATGTTTGATAAGAACCTTATTCCTGAAGGTTTTTTTCTAGTTCTTATCAGGTTGAAAAGAAAAAATATATATATATTTGAATTGCGGGATTACAAAAGGTTCATAACGAGTAAACACCCATTACAAAATATAATTTTAAGCTTGATGAGAGTAAGATGGCCCCAGCATTTCAAAGAACAAGGATAAGGCAATGGGAACTTTGAGGCATAGCTATTCCACATTTCTGAAGTTAAGTCATTCTCTCACTTCGTTTATTCACTTATTTAACAAACCAGTATAAGGCGCTGTGGAGGTACGGTGGGAGAGAAAGAAACAGGCACTCCAGACTCAAGAAATTTACAGTCTAAGGGATGTGAACAAACTTTCAGAAATCAATGGCTCAATTAAGCTTTGAAGTTAGCTGTCATGACTGAAGGAGAAAATGCAAAAGCTTTTATCTTCAATCAAATAGACAAAAAATCCGAACCGAACATAAACAGGAGCAAAGTGTTAGCAAGGAAGGTAAATATTTTTCTGTTCAAGAGAAGATTTAACATTGAATGGAGACCCAGGGCAAGGGTATTCTCTTTGGGTTAGTGGTCTCCTTCCCAGCGTCTTGCCTGACACATCGTTATCACACCTTCCCTAGCTAATTCTTCATCCTTTGGGTCTCAGCTGCTTCTGGAAACCTTCCCTGATCCTCCCAAGTCAGGTGGCCCCTGAGTTCTGGAAGCCTACAGCCTGGGGTAGAATCCTAACTTTGCCTGTTCCCAGCTGAGTGACCCTGGAGCAAGTTACTTACCCCCTCTGGGTCTCACTTTCCTCATTTGTGAATTGAGGATAAGAGGACTGGTGTGAAGAGAAATGAGTTACTATGGGCAAAGCAGTTAGCGGAGGGCATGCGTAACGTAAGCTCTAAATGTAGCTGTTGTTTATCACAACACCCTGGACTTGCCCTAGCATAACCACATACTATCCATGACTGAATGCATGAGGGCTCCGATGAAGCGAGTAAATGATATGGTCAGATGGGTTCATTAAGCACCAAGAGGGACAGGAAGCAGATTAGTTGTCCCACTGAATGGAGGGTTCATGGAGGGATTTCCCAGAGCCTCTGGGGAGTGGACCATCAGTATACAGTGGTGGGAGAGCAAAATGTCAACCTGAAACTAAAGGGCCCTCAGAAAGATCTGAGAAAGGTACCCAGCCACTCCTGGACCTGCAGGGAACTGAAAGAGAAGTCAGGTCCTGGAGGTGGAGTTTGTGCAGACAAAACAGCCACCCCATGGGCTTGAGTTCAGAGGGGTATCCCTGCATCTGGGCTCCCACAGTGAAGCAGGAAGAACTGAAAGAGGAGAATTAAGGCTTTTAAACCTGGAGCAAGCTGACTGATAGCATGAAGCCAAACTGTAACTGACTCTGTATGGTCTGGGTATGGCAAACAACCCACCCAGAGGATGGAAATGGCCATTCCACCTACCCACATCCCTCCCTCCTGCCCAGTCTCCAGACCTCTGCCAGGAGCCCCTTGACCACAGGCATAGCCTCGCCCTTCTTCCACCCCTACCACCCCCACTGGCAGCTGCCCAGATGCCTTCCAGCCGCTGGAGGCCCAGGCCTTGGGACTGCTAAGGTAGCCCTCGGCCCTCTTGCCCCAGACCTGCCCTAGAGCCCAGTGGACCATCTGCTGGGGTAGAGGGAAACAAGTTGGAACTGGGAACCCATTTTCCCGTAGATGATGCTGTAAGTGGTGGATAAGCTCCTCAATGCCATTAGAGCTGTAGTTTTTGACACCTTTTTATTTCCCCCCTTAATCCATTAGGCATCTGTGGGCTAGCCTGGAAACCTTGTCCTGTGGGTGTGGGGATGAGGGGAGAACACATTCGAAATTCCAGAAGCTGACTGACCAAGGCAGTTCTGAAGCACTTGCTAGGGACCTATTGCTCCTGGAGGTCACCTCCCTGCAGAAAGTTTCCTGGGATTTCGTGGCAGAGGGTGGAAGAGGAGGACAGGGCTGAGAGGTCCAGGACTCAGTCTGGGGGATAAGAAGCGCCCCCCAACTCCTCTTCCATTAGATATTGTAGCTAAAAATTTCTGGAACAAAGTAGTGATAGACCCTCTGGTTGGGACTACACAGTGCTTATTTCCTCCAGAACAGGCTAGTCAGTGTCAGCTGCCGGGCACCTCCGCCCCTCCCCGCCACCCCGACCCACACCTCCTGGGTCTCAGGACTCCACTTTCCTCGGTCTGGTTCCTTCACCCCAGTCTTGAGGCCCAGGAACATGGCGCTACTAGCTCTTTCGGTTTTCTATTTTGTTTTCTTTTTCACTCATTGCTTGCCCTGTATTGAGGCCAAGGTGGCATTTACCCACTTGTCACACTTCCGATTAATTTTCTTTTTGCTTACAGGTGCATTCCCACCTGATTTTCTGTTTCTCTCTATGCCCCAACACAAATGTCACCCTTCAGTTTACCAGGTTTTGGTGTTCCTCCCTCAAAGGACTGTCCTCGAGTCCTGATTGAGGTGGAGCCACAGCCTGATGGAACTTTAGGCGTCTAGATAGCAGCCCCCCACCGTCCCGCTAATCTTCCCCCCAGTATGCAATTTTAGGTAAGCCTTAAAATAAGGAACCCCTGAGAAAGCATGCTGACTTCAACTCAGAAGAGACAGATACTGGTGCTAGATGTTTTTAAGAGCAGCGTTTGATAGAGAAAGCTGAGAACATTAGGCTGCTAAAGGAAGGGGGAGGAAGGGGGGGGTGTCTTGGAAGGAGATAAGGGACCCAGAAATGAAAGCTGAGCCCCAAACCACACCTGCTTGTTATTTTTATTTGTAGAGTTACAGTCTACATTCATTGCTTACTGGGTGCCAGTCACTTTATACGTACAAGGTAATATTTTCGAAATCTGTAAGAGTTGGGCATTTTTACCCTTTTTACAGAGGAGAAAACTGAGATCCAAGAGGTTAAATCACTTGCCAAGATTGTAGAGATAAGAGAGGCAAGATTTAAATCCAGATCCAGTGTGACTCCCAAAGCCATGCCTGTCTTAGGCACAAACACAATCTCCCAAAATAGCGTATTTCATAATTTGATATTTATGTTACAGTTTTGTCAAAAGAAAAAAAGAACTAACCTGCAAAAAGTAGCCTTTTCTCCCTTGCGTTGTTCTTCTCCCAGCCTAGATGGAGAATAGTAATAATAACAGCTAACGTTTGCATAGCACTTCACCCTCTGCCAGGAGCTTTTCACACACACCTACTCTAACCCAACCTACTAACTTTCAAGTCCCCTACCTTTTCCTCCCAGGCCCCACCCTGCCTACTGCAGCCACAATCCTCCTTCCCTCCTGGAACAGCCCTTGCCTTAGAGTCAGAGGCACTCAATCTGATCCTCATTCTACCTTATATTCTGTTTTCTCACTGGCTTTGTGTTTGCAAGTGGACGCTGAGCTCCGCTAAAGGCGGTGGCATTGGGCACCTCATGCTGATTGGGTAGCTCGCTGGCCTCCCTGAGGCTAACACACAGCAGATGATTGAGCGACCCTGTTTCCTCCTCAGGAAGTCAGAGTTAGAGCCTTTCTAGGAAGCTCAGGACCTGGGACATGGCTGATGTGCTGGAACAGCAGGAATCCAAGATTGTTCAAGGTTCCCCACAAGGGCGCATAGCTACTTCCGGTTAGAAACAGACCCAGGCTTTACACAGGGTGCCCCAGAAACACTGCCTTTCCCTAGTGCCTCACCAGGCACTCCTTGGTATGAACCACATTCTTGGCGGGGCCCCAGAAGCAACTGAGTTTCTGGGATCGAGACTCAGGCACTGTTTGTTCCAGTTCAAGCTTGGCTGATGCATACCATGCCCTGGTGCCATGCCCATGGCCTGATGCTGACCCAGTATGCCTCTAGGGGTCCCCTCACCACCACCCCCAGAGGGAGAGGGGTGAATGTCACCCTCCCCAAAAGCAACTTATACCAGCTCTTGCTGTTACAGACAGCAGAAAACAGTCTGACATAAAAAGTAGGAGTCTGGCAAACTAAATAAATCTATAGCCTTCGTGAATTGAGCTAATTTGTGTAATTATGCATATCTCTTTCCCTGGCTCTTTTCATGTTTTTATTCAGAAACCGTCTTGTATGGGGCTTTCAATTCAGTGCAACAAATATTTAACGGGACTCTAATATGCTGGACACTCTGGGGTTTACAAAGATGCTCTCAAGTTGCTCTCAGCCTAGTGGGCTTCGTAAGACAGGAGAATAACCAAAAGAGGACTGAGAATGAAATGAGGGCTCTACAGAAGGTGCAAACGGGAGATGCTAACATTCAAGGCAAACGAGTGAAAGAGAGCTATGAGTGGGTTGTTTGTAAGGGGGGAATACATCAATAAAACAATAAACATCATCTGACCCGTGAGGAATGACGGAGATATGGGGAGATAGAGTGGTTGGTTTCTGCAGACAGGAAACCACATGGTTTTGCCTGATGCTTGTAATTGGTCACACCCTCCTGAGCCCTGGGAGAGAAGATGCTTAAACTGTGGGAAAGGTAGTTGAGAGTGACTTGTAATGGCCAAGCTTGGAGGGGGGGACCCTGGCTGGGGTGACAGACGCTGTCTTCAGTGGCAGGAGTGTGATCCTCCTGTCGGGAGAAGGCACTGTAGCTGATCACAAGCGTGGCAGTTGGTCTGGCTGTGTCTGTGCCCAGCCCAAGAGCAGGGGAATGGGAGATTCTGTTAAAAGGTAAAACTTTTTAAATGATGGCAACTGACCACCCTAAGTATGTTTCTTGATTAAATCTAAATGCGCATAAATGTGCAGCCTCAGTCTCTCCCCACTGCATGTGGAAAGTTCTCTTTTGCCCCCCATTTTATTTTATTTTATGTTATTTTTAATTTTATTTACTTTTGGCTGCACCACACAGCTTGCGGGATCTCAGTTCCCCAACCAGGGATTGAACCTGGGCCATGGCAGTGAAAGCTCGGAATCCTAACCACTAAGCCACCAGGGATCTTCCCCCTCCCCCATTTTATATATGAAAACCAACTCAGAGAGATTAAGCAACTTGCCTAACATCACCCAGCTAGGAACTGGAAGAACCAGAAGTCAAACCATGTCTGTCCGACATTAAATTCCGCTTTCATAGCTTTGTCTCCTCTGGACCCAAACAGCTGCAGTTATGCTGGCAGTAAATCAGGGTCTGATATGCAGAGCTCCATTTAACCATGCATTGCCAAGGTGATAAGTTCAGCAGGATTTAGTTCAACTTTAATAAAACTGCTGGCAATGGAGTTCCCATCCCCAGTTTTTCAAACATTTAGGTTCCAAATGGCAGGATTCTAAACAGAGAGCATGCCCTGTTACCATAAGTAGCCCCTTCCACCGCTGCTTTCCCATCTGTTTCCTGCATGCTGAGTATTATTGGGAAACAATGATGTCAACTCTTCCATATAAATCTACACCTCCCTATTGCCCCTCCCCTACAATGCGTATTTTTGTTCTTCTTTCTGGCTTTTGTCTTGCTGTTCTGTTCTTTAAGGACTCACGCCTTTTGGCGTCAATTGTTGGCTTTCTTTTTAATATGTTTTAGCTATTCAAGCTTCATTGTGGCCTTCAAAGTGCACATGCTTCTTGGGTCCATATTTGGAAAATCCTTTGTTTGGCTAATAGCTAGAGTATGGGCCTGGTATTAGTGGAGAGAAGCCATTTTGCTTTCTGGAAAATCAAAGCTGGATGCAGGGCTCTGAATCCGGCTCAGAGCTGAGGGCACAAACCCCACTCGAGGGCTCTCAGGGGCTGCATTATAGCTGTTGGACCCTGGACACAGAGTCTGCAGCTGAAGGTCAGGAAAATATATCCATCCGGTAACCTGTTTTCCCTCACCCAGGCCTGACTCTCAAATGAGACTTGGTTTCCTCAGTTCCCCTTTTTTTACTGCTCCTAAAGTCAACTTGGTTTCAGAAAGGAAAGCGGGGAGGCTGTTCTGGGGGCAGGTGGGAAAGGAGAGTATGAGTTCTGAATTATGGGTCCAAGAGTTCTGGACCTCTCTTTTTAAGGCTCTGGCAATGATACTCAGACTTTACTGGGCGTCAGGATGACTAAAAATGGAGTATTTACTTTTAAAATTTAATTTCACTTAAAATTTAATTTCAGAATTTGAGAAATATTGGTTAAATTTTAGTACACTCTAAGGAGTATTAGAAATACTCCTTAAATTCCCTTTTGGACTCCTTGAAACAAAATGGACATCTAATAAAAGTTTCAAATGGGCATTTGCCTAGGTCCAGTAGTATCTGGTTCTGTGGAGAACACACGATCCCACGGAAAGAGTTCTACAGTTTTTAGGGCTGCAAGCTGTAAAGTGCCATTGCAGGTCAGTATTCTGAGGTCAGTCCCTGAGAGATTCTGCTCTTGGAGGTCTGAGATGGGGCCTAGGAATCTACATTTTGAAGATGAGCTCCAGGTGATTGTGATATCTTTGACCTACTGATCTCACTTTGACTAGCTTGTAAAAAGAAGCAGCTAAGTGAAACCACATGATTTTTTCTCATTATACTTCTTAGATTGCCCAAAATTTCAACAGTGAACATGTATTTTTACTGCTTAAATTGAGGGGGAAAAAATCTTTTAAAATTATTATGGGAATGTGGTATCTTGATTCATTGAATTTTTCATAAAGCCCCTTTGTTCCACTCCTTATTTAAAAACATAATCTTCATAAAGCCTGTTAGTTTGGTATCCTGCCTTAATAGATGCAGTTTAGTGAAATCAATTAACCTCTCTGAGAAGCAGTGCCCGTGGCAAAGTGGCTAGTATGTGACTTTTATGCTGATAGTCTGCCTTGGTTCAAATCTCAGCTCTACCCCATGCTAGCTGTGTGACCGTGGACAAGCTACCAAACCTCTCTGTGCCTCAGTTTCCTCATCTATAAAGCGAGGACTATGAGAATAATAGTGCCTATCACACAGGGTCATTATGAGGATTAAATAAACTAGTGCACTGCCTGGAATTTAGTTAACCTTCCATAAGTGTTAACTGTGGTTCTTATTTCCTTGGTGATAAGAAATCTTATCCTGTTTCAGCCTTATTACTCAGAATGTGGTTCCTGAGTAATGCTACAGACAAGGAAGTTGCGAAGGAGATGAGAACAAATATTCCAAGTCTCCCATATATCCCTAGGGGTTTCTTTCTTTTTTTTTCTTTAATTCTCTTATATACACATAATTATTTATTTTCTTTGGTTGAATGCATAAAAATGCTGGTTTTAAGATTCATATCTGTTGATATATATTTCTGGGGTGGGAATGCGGTAAACTTTCTAAATTTTACATTTCTGTAGTAATCAGAAAAAGAAAGCAATTTAAAAGCAAAACTGGAAAGAAATAAATGAGGGTTATGGGTTCTGGTGAAAGGCTATAATCATAGCGACTGCCATCCAACCTTCTACTTTGCATCTGTATTTCAGAGAGTTATAACTCTGGAAAATGAGTCTGTTTCTGTCATTGATGGAACAGTGTAAAGCCGGGGTTTTAGCTGGCCTGTATGACATTTCACATGTGCCTATTTCTTTGCTCCACAATTGCATTTTGACAGTTGACTGAATGAGGAGTATCTGGCTCAATTTTAGGCTGTGTGAACAGCATCTTAGGCTGTAGAGGGTGTGGATCAAGGGATCCACACTGCACTCGTCACAGGTTGAATCAGATAGGGAGTCTGTGTTCATTTCTCAGTGCTCCATTTGAAGCTGGAAGCTTATACACAGGAGTATATTGAGAAGGTGATCAGGGTGGTGAAGTTTAGACCTTTATTACGTCTCATCTCCAACGACTGTCATGGTTTCCTAAATTGTCTCCTTCCTTGAGTAGAAAGAAAATGAGCTCCTTGAAGACTGACCTTTCTCTGTTCACCTGTGTGTTAGGTGGCTACGGGGCTGGTTCCCTTCTGGAGGCTCTCAGGAAGAATTTTTGCTCCCTCTGGTCCATCCTCACGTGGCCTTCTGTCTGATCTCCTGCCTCTCTCTTACAAAGACATTGTGACTACATGAGATAATCCAAAATAATCTCCTCATCTCAAGATCACATCTGCAAAATCCCCTTTAGCTATATGAGGCAACATTTACAGATGCCAGGAATAAGGACCTGGACATTTTTGAGGCACCATTACTCAACCTACCACAGTCTGTTTCCCCCACAACATATGGTTGGCTCCATAGATATTCATAATGTGAATGAAGGGAATAGGGTGGTGATTGTGAGAGTGGAGGAATAGATGGACATCAGCATTTACTAAGCAGTTTCCATGCACCAGGCACGGGGTCAGCTGGGACACAGGATGAGCAGGCATTGTCTGTCCCTGTAGGGGCTCAACAATCCCGTGCAGGGGATGGACACATCCTCTGCTGAGTCTCACACAAACCACAGGAGGAAGTGGATATCATCAGTTCTGACTCAGGGGAGCTAGATCTTCTATGATGAGTGGAATCTAAGTAGTCTCTACCTGAAGGGGCAATATTCCAGACAGAAGGAACAATATATGCAAAGGTGTCGAGGTGTAAAACAGTATGGCAGGATCAACATTCTGGAAAGAAGAACAAAGGGAACAAGGTTGAAGCCTGAGCCACCTACCTGCCTGGATCAGGTTTATAGTAAATTCCAGATTGAGAAAGGAAGAATCTCGGGCCACATTTAAAGCGTGTGTCCTTTTCTCTGTTTCTATCGTTGCTGTTGAGAAAAACTTGGACCCCAGTCTAGGAAAATCTTCCTTCAGGTGGAGGAAAAGTGAGGTGCCCCAAGCAGCTGTAACTCAGGCTTTCAGAGTTTATTTCATCTATTTATTTTCCATCTTAGGAAATTTCATTTCTCCCTGTCTTGTGGATGATAACCAGAGTGATGTTTAACATTTCGAATCCATGTTTTATTTGGGCTGAAAATTTTTGTAACATTCGTTCCCACCTGCCTCCTGCTCACATTTCTACTCCATCCCATCTCATTTTCCCTCCAGCTTTCTCTTCATCCTGTCATCCCCCAACTTAAGAAACCACAGAGCAGATATCAGACCTATTGTTCTTGCCAGTTCTCCTCCCAGGTGCCCTCTTGAGCTTGGCCCCGTGTGCTCCCATTTCACTCTGGGCTGGCTGTCCCCACCTCAGAGCGGTCTCCCCTCCCCACCGGCCTAGGTTCCATCTCGGAGGAGACCTCAGGGTCCCTTGGAGGTGGGCCTC
This sequence comes from Kogia breviceps, assembly GCF_026419965.1. Lineage (NCBI taxonomy): Eukaryota > Metazoa > Chordata > Mammalia > Artiodactyla > Physeteridae > Kogia > Kogia breviceps. The sequence goes on along the minus strand of NC_081314.1, from coordinate 85,205,728 downwards.
CCTGTCTTGTGCCCGCCTTGCCCTTGCCAAATTCCAGAACTCCAAGAACTAAAAATACTTCAGTTTTTGCTTCTCCTGCTGGCAGGCACTCAAACGGATTTTGTCCCTTGTGACTGAATAGCAGAGGCCCAGAAGGGAGTGAGACCCGCAGCGTGGTCAGCCGTCGCCTGAGGGGGCAACAGGGGCTTGTGTTCACTGCAGACAACGGGCATCTCTCTTCCCCCTTCACTGGGCTAACTCCTCTAGTGGTGCTCTGCCATCCCTTGGCTCCTGAGTAGGAAAGGCAGGGGTCATGAAAAAACGCAGGATGCGATTTTAATGAGCAATAAATAGCTACTACAGGTGTGAGCCATCCTCTACTCTTATAAAACTATAAAGTAGGGCTTCCCTGGTGGCGCAGTGGTTGAGAATCCGCCTGCCGATGCAGGGGACACGGGTTCGTGCCCCGGTCCGGGAAGATCCCACATGCCGCAGAGCGGCTGGGCCCGTGAGCCATGGCCACTGAGCCTGTGCGTCCGGAGCCTGCGCTCCGCAACGGGAGAGGCCACAACAGTGAGAGGCCCGCGTACCACAAAACAAAACAAACAAACAAACAAAAAAACCAAAAAAAACCCTATAAAGTAGTTGTTAAAAAGAAATCCAAATGATACAGAGATTTATAAAGTACAAAGTCCCTTCTCACATCCTGCAGTCCCATTTGCCAGTTCACAGTCTGGGCTGGATTCATTGAGACCAGTTCTGTCAGAACTTGCCCACTGAGGGAAATATGCTCTATCTACACTATCCAATATGGCAGCCACTGCCGCATCTGGCTGTTAGCACTTGAATCTGGCTAGTGCTACTGAGGAACTGAACTTTAACTTTTAATTAATTTAAATTTATGTAGCAACATGTGGCTCATGACGACTGCATCAAACAACACAGAGACCTTTCTCTGTGTATGTACTAAAAAACACACATATTGAATGATTCTCTTTGTTATTTTTCCCCACAAAGTTAAAGTTACAACATACGTATGTTCTGAAATATGCTGTTTTAAATAACAATAGATCTTGGAGAATGATCCATTTTTGTAAGTATAGTTCGATCTCACTCTTTTTAATTACTGCCTGAGATTCTGCTGAATGGATGGTTTTTAAAGTTAATTTAAAAAAAAAAATCAGGTATTACATTCCTGTGGTTCAAATTGTAAAAGAATTTAAAAGGTATAGCAAAAAATCTCCCTCCTTTTCCTGTCCTCATCCTACCTGTTCCTCACCTGGGAAGAAACTAGTATTAATTTTCTTGGAAATCTTTCATAGTAACTTTCTTGGAAATCTTTCATAGATATTCTGTGCATGTACAAGCAAATATATATATACTTTTTATAAAATACCATAATTTATTTTTTTATTGTAGTTGATTTATAGTGTTGTGTTGATTACTGCTGTACAGCAAAGTGATTCAGTTATACATATATATACATTCTTTTTTATGTGTATGTGTGTGTGTATATATATTCTTTTTTAAAATAAATTTATTTATTTATTTTTGGCTGCGCTGGGTCTTCGTTGCTGCGTGCAGGCTTTCTCTAGTTGTGACGAGCGAGGGCTACTCATCATTATGGTGCGCAGGCTTCTCATTGCAGTGGCTTCTCTTGTTGCAGAGCATGGGCTTTAGGCGTGCAGGCTCTGTAGTTGTGGCTCATGGGCTCTAGAGCACAGGCTCAGTAGTTGTGGTACATGGGCTTTGTTGCTCCACAGCATGTGGGATCTTCCCGGACCAGGGCTTGAACCCGTGTCCCCTGCACTGGCAGGCGGATTCTTAACCACTGCACCACCAGGGAAGTCCCTATACATTCTTTTTTTTAATATTCTTTTCCATTATGGTTTATCAGAGGGTATTGAATATAGTTCCCTGTGCTATACAATAGGACCTTGTTGCTTATCCATTCTATATATAAAAGGTTACATCTGCTCACCCCAACCTCCTACCCCATCCCTCCCTTAATCCCTTCCCCTTTGACAACCACCAGTCTGTTCTGTGTCTGTGAGTCTGTTTCTGTTTCATAGGTAGGTTCATTTGTGTCATATTTTGGATTCTACATATATGTGATATCATTAAAATACCATAGTTTATTTAACCATTTCTTTATATAGAAATCTTCCTCTTTTTTACAAGTTTCTATAAAGCTTCTCTTATTGTCTAAATACTGTTCAATTGATTTAGCATTTATTGACTATGTTGTATGGGCCATGCATCATTTTCATTGACAACTTCTATTATCTGTAACTTATTGAATAGTAATACTGCTTCCCCTTGCTTATGATGAGGGTAGAATTTCCTAGCTCACTTACTTCTTATTATACCTTAAACTTGTTTTCCAGTCTTCCTGAGGGATGTTGGTTAGTCAGCCCATATTCTGTCAGTGTGGAGTCCAGGCCCCAGGTTAAGGCGGAGGCTGGGAGCAGGGAACAGTAAGAAGCTATTTGCTGGCACATCCGTGGCATCTTGATCACAGTGCTCTGGTCATCTGAGCCAACCTGGCCCAGACCACAGAGACCCAGGAAGAGCAGCAAAAGCAGGTGAAATGGAGGTGGCAGCCTAAACAGGAAAAGTATCCTAAAGTTGATCATACATATATTTTGCAGAAACTAAAGCCAGAGTGTATCTTAAAGTGGGATTGAAATTAGTTATGATCATAGATTCTTACAGTGGCCAAAAGGAGAATGTCTTGATGAGAGCTTGTCACCAACATCACTCACTAAACCCTTCAATGGCTTCCCCATGCCCTCGAGACAAACATCAACTCCATAAATACCAACAAGGTTTACCAGCCCATCACACTCAGACACCTGCATCCTCTGCGGCCTCAATGGACACCACCTTCCCACCTGAGCAGGTCTTCTGGCCACGTTGTACTTCTCGTGGTTCCTCAAAAGTGCCGTGCTCCTCTTGCCTCCCCGTGTTTGTACATGCGCCACCCTCCGTGTAGAACACTCTCCCTGGGAGTCTCTCTTTTTAGCTCCATCACCTCAGTCTTGCCAACTCCAACCCATCTTCTGGGTCTCTGCTTGGATGTCTTGTCCTCCAGGATGCCTTCCCTGATCCCTCTGAGGAGGGATTAGGGGCCCTTCCTGTGTGGTCCCATCGTACCCTGTACTGAAAGTACCACTCTCACCCCCACCCTATTCTGCCTCATTCTATACTCTAGCTGACCCTGGATCAACCCTGTGAGATCAAGAACCATGTCTCCTGGTTTATCAGTTTACCACTGGCACCTAGCATAACGCTCACAAATATGTGTTGAATGAGTGGATGGACCCAGGGAAGGGCAATGCTGTCTTGGGTGTGTGTGTTGGGGGGGTGGAGATGGAGGGTGTGTTCTGCATGAGTATTTTTCACATGTGTGTATCTGTCATGTGTCTGTGTTTCAATGTGGAGACTGTGGAGGTGGAGGAGAAGCTGGGTGAGCTCTGGTGAAGCACTGGTGGAGCTTAGGGAGTCTTCATTCAGCAAATAATCATCATCTGGTTTTGGGCAAGTCACCCCACTCTCTGAATCTCAGTTTCCTCATCTAAAAGACAGGAATGAGAATTTGATGAGATAATATATGGAAGAGGGCTTTTTAAATGGAAAATAAATACTGTAATTATGCTACACTTTAGACACTAGTGCTCAGAAAGGGCTGAATGCCCCCAAAGGCTGTACTTACTGATACGCTGTGAATCTGATGCCTCCTTGTAGACAACACTCACTGCCATACTGGAAGGAAATCAGGAGAGCTGTTTCCCTTATGTGACCCTCCCACACAGCCTTGTGCCTCCCCCAGCCCTTCCAGCTTCAACCATCCACTCCCAGCAGAGCATCTTCAGGGTCTTGAAGTAGGTCATGCAGGTGCACAGCTGGGGCTCCAGTGGCACCCCGTTCACTCAGTACCAGGATCCTCCTGTACCAAGGCAAACACAGAGATAAGTGAACCGGAAGCTAAATCATCATGTTCGAGCTGAAAGAATCTTAGGAAGTCTATCTATCCAAACCTCTCATTTAACACATGGAGAACCTGGAGCCCTGGAGAGTACAGCTGCTTGCCTGAAAAGATGCAGCTTGTCCAGTGAGGTTTTCTGGCTGCTCATTGGTGTTGGCCAGAAGTCACGGGTCAGCGTGTTTCTCAGAACCAACAAGCATCAGGGATCCCTGAGACAGGAGAAGAGGCTCAGATGATGATACCTTTAGGAGAGAAGGAGAATTCATAAGACTACCTCACAGCTTGAGGAAAATATCCTTTATTATATACCTGATTAAAAAGATGACATATACTTACTGGCATAGAAAAATGTCCAACAATATTTAAGTAGACAAGTTTACAAAACAACACCTAAAGCATACATAATTCCATTTTGGTAACAATACATGTAAGAAAAATTCTGGAGGAATATGCTCAAAATGTTAACAATGGCTTTCTTTGGATGGATCCTTTTCTCTTTCTTCTGTATACTTTGCTGTGTTGCTACTGTCTGAATTTTTTTTTAAATGATGAACATGTATGTTTATACTTTGAAAAAACAATACAGTATTTTCATTTTTGTAAAAGCATACATATTCTCTAAATTTCAACTTTCTTTACTCTGATTTTGTGTTCATCAGACACCTTTTGTCATCTGTAGCTTGCTCTCCTATGCAAGGCCCTCATCTATATAGAGCCTAGACCCAATTGTGAATTCCTATAAAAAATGATGACGGGCTTCCCTTGTGGTGCAGTGGTTGAGAGTCCGCCTGCCGATGCAGGGGACACGGGTTCGTGCCCTGGTCCGGGAAGATCCCACATGCCGCCAGAGCGGCTGGGCCCGTGAGCCATGGCCGCTGAGCCTGCGCGTCCGGAGCCTGTGCTCCGCAACGGGAGAGGCCACAACAGTGAGAGGCCCGCGTACCACAAAAAAAAAAAAAAAAAAAAGATGACATTGCCATTTGACTTTACAAAGTCGTTCCCTCAGAACTTGGTTGCAGAGGACAGATCACTCTCAGATGAACCTGCCAAATTCAGGCTCTGATTCTGCCAAGAAGACAAAGACCCTCCTACCTGTGATGACTCCACGGAGGCCCATGCACACACCTCTCGAGTCCCTCCCTATACATAAGCTGGACCTACAGTCCTCATGGCCACTGCTTGGGGTTCAGAGTAAAGCAGTCTTGGAAACCTTTGGCATCACATCCCTGAAGCCCCAATGTAGGGAGAGAGCTTTGGTTTGAGGTTGTGCAAAAGCATGGCTGGCTGGCTGCTCTGGCCACTGGCTGACACTCATAAGAGACTTGCATGATACCAACATAGTGTGAGATACATTTTGGGGGGGTTTGTAAAAGTGAGGTCCAAGCTACTAGAAGGACAGAGAACCTGCTAGGACTGCAGGGGACTGGGGGTTGGGGAGCAACAAACCCTTAGATGGCACCTTACAGAGTGCTTGCACCAAATCATCTCTTTTGTTCTTCACAGTCCTGTGAGTTAGATGAAGTAGGTCATCGTTACACCTGATGCATAACGAGGACACCGCTGTTCCCAAAAGACACAAAACTAATCATGCCAAATCTGTGGCCTTTACTTACTACTCACTAGGATACAAGATTTATGTACATCGTGTACATGTTTAAAGCTCTGGATTGGGAATCAGAAGACCTAGGTATTTGTCCTGTGACCTTGTGGGATTCTCTTCATCTTTCTGAACCTTAGCTTCCTCATCTGTAAAATGGGGTTAATAATACCTGTCCAGCTTGCCTCATGGGGTGGGGATCTGACAAAACAATGGACATGAAAATAGTGTGCTTTGAAAATAGTGAGTTGCTAAAGGATTATAAAGTATGACTAATTTCCCAGTGTGGTACTGAGGGATATGTGTTTGAGAGTAACTTTTGCTAAAGAGAACTGTTATTTTAGGACTGGATAAACTAAATACAGTCCACAACAATCCAATAACCCCCAGCCAGTTCCCTAGGAACCCAAACCTATTTTCACATCCCCTGTCCCACTTCAGGTAGATTCTCTACTTTGAAGATAAGTAATCAGGTTTCCAGGAAAGAGAGGCATCCCTGACCAGCTGCTTCTTCTCTTCAAATCCCCTGGGTTGGAGTGGGCTTGAGTTAGGGGCTCTTCCTGAAATAGTTGCTTGGGGGACCATACTTTAATCCTAAGAGACTGAGCTTGCCTCCTTATTTTGAGGGCTGAGTAAGTGCAAATAACTTTAAATCTGTGCTATGGAATTGGGAGATTGGAATTGACATATATACACTATTGATACTATGTATAAAATAGATAACTAATGAGAACCTACCCTATAGCACAGGGAACTCTACTCAGTGCTCTGTGGTGACCTAAATGGGAAGTAAAATCCAAAATAGAGGGAATATATGTATATGTATAGCTGATTCACCTTGCTGTACAGTAGAAACTAACACAACATTTTAAGCAACTATACTCCAATAAAAATTAATTATTTTTTTAGAATCTATGCTATGCTTTTCTTATAACAGGGCCACTAGAGAGGCCTGAAGGGAGGGCTCTGGGGTCACCCAACCTTGCTTAAGCCAGAACACTCTGCTTTCTTCAGCGCTCTTTGTTTTATGCTTCAGGGTGAAATTTATCTGAACAAAGCAGTTCATGCTTAGAAGAAAAGTCTGAAAACCACTACTACTTAAATCTTCAAATCAGCAAAACTTTTTTGTCGCATGGTCACCCACCCAGCCAACTATTTATCTCCCATGCCCCCTCCTGACCTCACTAATATCTCCTCTCTGAGATCTGCTGCCCTTAGGTTTGCCCTGGAACCTTTTCTCTGGGCAGTCCAGGTGTTGTGTTGCGTCTTGTTTTGTTTGGAGATAAGACATTTCACAGAGCCTGCAGAATAGACATGCAAAGTCAGTTCTGGGGGTGAGGGAGGGCGGAGGCTGCCCTGATATGTAACGTGCTGTTTTGTGTTTTACATGATGTGAGAAGGTTCCATTTTCAATGGAAACAGTAAAGAAATGAAGCAGAGCTGAAGGGCTGGCCTTAATGCCACTTCTCTAAATTTCTATGAATAGTTCCTGGCCTTTTTGCCATTGTGGATGTAAATGTTTCTTATGTGAACACTGGCAACAAAGAATAATTTCTGGCACTGCAGATGCATCCCAATGAATGTTTAATGAAAGAGAAGAAAAGAGAGGAAAAAAGAAAGGAAGGGAGATAGGAAAGAAGAATGGAATTGGAAGTTGGTACAGAAAAATAACTTTAGAATTTTTGAAGCAGCCAACCTAGGTTGAAGTCCTGCCTTTGCTAATGATGTTTTGTGTGACGTGGAGTTAAGTACTCCATGTGACATGGAGTAACATATATCTGCTTTATGAGGATAAAAATATTTGTTTTATAGACCTCACAGGGCTGTTGTGAGGATCGGCTGAAACTGTGAATAGGAAGGGGACTTTCAGATTTCAGTTAAGAGGCCACTGTTGTTCCTCAGCTGAAGACTGTCATCATTTTTTTTTTTTTTTCACTGTTCTTTGAACAGATGGTTTCAAGGATTAGGGTCTTTCCCTCTTTCATTTTAATTTTGGAGCTTTGAAACTAAACCCAGCTGTGTCTACAGTTTTTCAAATGCTAGGTCTCCACGGTTTTTCACCAGGTAGAATTTTAAATTGATATAAACTACCTCCATTGGAACTCTTGAATAATAACTCTTGTGATAAGAATAATTTAAAGATAACACTATTGACAGAGGGGTTATACTCTAATCTTTTATAAAAAACATCTAATAATTTGAATTTTGCCTTGAATGTAACTTTTCCACTCTGCAAATGCATGTACGCTTGATTTTTCATGAACCTCACATTATTTGGAAAAATGAGATATTTTTCTTATTGATCAACTAATTTAATTTAGTTTCACAGAGCCTAAAGAAATGACACTGGCCTTCTTTCTTGCCTAACGTAGCAAATTTCCAAATGATATAGATTATTTACATATTTTATTTAGACTTCCTAAGACAGCTAGAACTTTTTTATACTTGCGTACTCTTAATTGAATGCTGTGGAATCAGTCTCTCATTTATGATTTATTTTCAGTTAAACATTCAAATCTCTGCCTAAAAACTTAAAAACTAAGCTCAGCTAGTTTTGTGGAATATAGGAATAATTCAATGAGCAAGTATTTCTGGGAAAAAAATTTGAGAAGTAATGAAAACAAGCTAAACTACATTCCAGTATTGGATGGACATCCATCTCTTGGTCCAACGACATGCCCGTTTTTGTTTTGTTTTTTTTCCGTACAGGTCACATTGCTCCCCAAAAAATACCTTTCAAAATAAGCGATGCTGCTGATCTAGTCTATCTTGGGATTCATTGTTAAAAAATTCTTCACTTCTGCTGCCTTCTTTTGGGCAATACCAAACAAACATTAACAACTGTGGAGCAGATGTTCTAACTGAAGAAGATTACAAAGCTGGGCTCAGACATATCCCCAACCAGAACAAGACAGCAACCACAGAGATTAATCTTCTGGTATGGGTGTTATGAGATAAAAGCACCTTCTGGATTTCATCACATATTTTTATAAAACTGTCTAGAGGGTTTTTATTTGTGTGTGTGTTTGTTTTAGGACAAGGTCAAAAAGTTCTTCCATTTTGTGAGCCCAAGTGTCATATAAATGCTTATGTTTCGTGTTTGGATTTTAGGCAAAGTAAACAGAAGTGCTTTCTGTTCCGCTATTATAATTTTTAAATAAGATGATTTCTCTACTGCTTTTTTTTTTTTTGATGGAAGATATTAAGAAATCACTGTACCTTGTAGCAAAGACTTTTTAAGATGCTAAATTTCACTGCATTCCATGAGTTGCAGGATATCAAACAAGACAGTTCCCACCTTCCATCTAGGTACCCATACAAAGTCATATGCAACCCAAACATCGTGCTCCCTATTTCTTCATTTAACCAACAAGTGTTTGTAGAAATCCTACCATTGTCCTAGTGCTGAAACATCCTAGCTCTTGGCTCTAGTTAGCCTTTAACTGTGAAAGTTTGAAAAGAACCATAATTGGTTCTTCCTGCCCACTCTAAGCTATTCCAGTGAATAGAAATAGAGTGATAAAGTTGGGGAGGCTGGAGGGTGATGATGTAGGGGAGATTAGAGTGTTGTTAGGGGAAGACAGTGAATCCACGAAGGTCCAGATTCTAGCCCTCAACTGAGTGGGTCCTCCCACCTCATTAGGTGGGGCGGGGGGAGGGGGAGTGAGAAATAATCCACACATGATGAGAACAGCAAGAGAGGTGAGATCCGCAAGGGATCTCCCCTGGTAGGGGAAGAATCAAGGGAGGGGAATTGGAATCACCCAAGACATCATTAAGCCCAAACAGAGAGCTTTCTGTGTATGGTTTGGTAAATTACGTGTTCACCACCAAGGGAATCCTAGATTTCAATCCCAGAACAAGAGCTTTGCCTTCTACCTAACATAGTTTCAACATAATTTCGGCTCCATCAGTTGTTTTCATACAGTATCTAGTGTTAGATTATTTGCAGGATACTTCTGTTTTCTTCGTTCTACTAGATCCTCACACAAAACCAAAGGAAACCTGCTTTTATTAATTAGTGTATATTTTCACTGCTTCATAAGGATCTCAGGAACACACAGCATGTAGATATGAGGCTTTCTTGGTTTTCTCCCATTCCCCTCCCTATGGAAAAGGAATGGGCTCCAAATAAGGGAGCCCATTTTGTTAAACCTTTGTTTAAGCATTTCTCAGTCCATAATCATCTGCTTGAGCTGAGATACAAAATACTGCTATCAACAGCCTTGGACTAAACAGGAACATGTCGAGTTCATTTTGCACATCTAATCTCCATGATTAGAAAATATTCTCCTGATAAATACATTTATTATAAAAGAAATTTTCATGGTGTCATTACCTTACCGTTTGCTCCCTTATCTCCTTTCCTAAGTAATTATGTTTATGAGTGTATTCTTTCCTTTGCCATTAAGAGTTGTATTCCAATCTTGTTCCCTTCTGCCCATGAATCAGCATGTCCTTGCCAATCAGGAATCAGCTACGATCGCATCATTTCCTTTTTGTGTATTCTAATACTCAGATATTTGTCCCTCCTCTGGCCCATCGGAGGCATATCCTTCCCTTTCATTAATGTATTGGATGCATAAAAGTTACCCATCCCCAAACCCTACCACACTGTTGGTGGGAATGTAAGTTGGTGCAGCCACTATGGAAAACAGTATGGAGTTCCTCAGAAAACTAAGAATAGAATTACCATATGATTCAGCAATCCCACTCCTGGGCATATACCTGGACAAAACCATAATTCAAAAAGATACATGCACCCCTATGTTCACAGCAGCACTATTCACAATAGCCAAAACATGGAAACAACCGAAATGACCATTAACAGATGAATGGATAAATGAGATGTGGTATATACAGACAGTGGAATACTCAGCCATAAAAAAGAATGAAATAATGCCATTTGCAGCAACATGGATGCAACTAGAGATCATCATCCAGAAAGAGACAGACAAATACCATATGATATCATTTATATGTGGAATCTAAAATATAGCACAAATGAACCTATCTATTGGGTTGGCCAAAAAGTTCATTCGGGTTTTTCTGTAAGATGTTAACGGAAAACCCTGAACTTTTTGGCCAACCCAGTACAAAACAGAAACAGACTCACAGACACAGAGAACAGACTTGTGGTTGCCAAGGGGGATGGGGTGGGGAAGGGAAGGACTGGGAGTTTGGGATTAGCAGATGTAAACTATTCGATATAGGATGGATAAACAACAAGGTCCTACTGTCTAGCACAGGGAACTATATTCAATATCCTGTGATAAACCACAATGGAAAAGAATATGAAAAAAAGAACGTCAATATGTGTCACTCTGCTGCACAGTAGGGATTGGCACAGCATTGTAAATCAACTATGTTTCAATAAAAATTTTTTTTTAAATTATGCATCCCTTTTAACTCCCATATACCCTTTAAATTGTGGAAAATTTTTCAGTTAATGGGAAAATTGCTCAAGTACCTCTTATCTTCTTTCATCCAGGCCTGGTGACTTCCTTTATATATATATATATATATATATATATATATATATATATATATACACACATATATGAATGAAACTGCTACTGAATATACATTTATATCTTTAAGAATATATATATATCCATAAAACATACATTATATATGTAAAGTTTTTGACATAAATGTCTCAATATTTTAATTAATGATACATGCTTATCCCCATTGTACAGAAATTAGAAAATACGTGTTTTAGAAAGCAAAAAGTACTTGGGTTAATCCTACCACACAAAGATATAATTTATTTCCAGGATTTTTCTTTCTATGTATATTTTCCACATAATTGTGACTACGTTGCATATATCTAATGTTGTGTCTTGCTTTTCTCCCTTAGCATTATAACCTAAGTCTTTACTCTAGTCATCAAACTGTACTTTTAACATTATTTTAAGGCTCTGTAATATTTCATCATGTAAATGTACCAGTTTATTACTCCTCCCCATTATTGGACATTTAGATTATATATTTTTTAATATTATAAAGAAGGCGACAGTGACTATTTCAAGGCATATGGCTCTTTGGTTATGTTATAATATTTCTTTGGAAGAGATTCCTAGAAGTATAATTACTAGATTAAAAGGTGTATGATTAGTCAGGACTTTTTTGGTTGGGAGCGAAGGAACTCAAACTACTAAGAAAAAAAGGGGCTGGGGTTTATTGATTCATATATGCAAACCTGAGCAAAAGCAAGGGTAGGGGCTGGGGGTGCTGGCTTCAGGAAGCTGGAGGCTGAGGCTGGAATTGTAGCTTTCTGATTTTTTCTTGTCTCTGGAATGGCATAATAGCATTTAGCTTACAGAGATAAGTGAAAACAGATATAATGCAATTCAAGTGTCTAACCCACAGGGACAGCCCTGCACCATCTTACATCTTTTTTTTAGAGCCAAGATTTTGTTTATCAACTTGCCTTGCGTGGTGGTGGTTTAGCTTTCACCCATCACTCCTCCTGGCACCTTTTCTCCGTTTGGCCGGCTCTGTTCCTTGGAAGTCTCCCGCGTGCCCGCCAGCTCCTGCACCTCACACCCCCATCTCTGTTTCCACTCGGACCGCCCTGCCCAACCATCTCCCACCCCAGCCGCCCACCCCAGGGCTGGGAGGCCAACGTGGAAAACAAAGGAATCTCTGATGGAGAACCGGCTGGTTTGGGAAGGACAGGCAAAGCAGGGGAGGTGCGCGGGGCGCTCTTTTTCGTCAGACCCCCTCACTTCATTCCATTTCCCTCTTTGCCTGCTCCTCTGTCGTTCGCTTGCTGACCTGGCTTTAGGTCAGCCCCCGCCGGGCTCCGTGTCAGGGATGGGACAGGGGCACCGGCCCAGCCCGGCGCAGGCGGCGGGGTCCTGCGACACCTCCTCCCCTTCCCCCTGCCACTCCCTTCCCCTCCTCCAATCCGCATCCCCCGCCCCGCCCTCCCCACCCCACCCCCACCAGCTGGGGAGGCGGAAACTCCCTCCCTAAAGGTCCTTGGGCCCCAGGGGCGCACAGGCGCGCTCTGTTCCTTCAGGCGGCCTCTTCAGCTTTCCTAACGTCCAGGCCAGCTGCCCTCGGATCCCTCTCAAAAGAAACAACGATGCTGGCTTCTGCTCCCTGCGTCTCGGCTTCCTCTCCCGCCACTCCGCCCACGGGTTTCTGATCCCCTTTAGGCGTCCGGAGCCCGACCCCCTGCGGCTTCGGGGAAAGCCCTGCGCCCCCGCGCGCGTCCCGCCGCTTCCCGAAACCCCTCGGACCACACTGAGTCACTCGGCGCCCGGCGGACTCTTGGGCGCAGCGCGGCCACTCGCTCCCGCCGCCTTCCCGGGAGCCGGGGTCCCCGGCCACCCGAGGCCCCGACTCCGCCCCAGCAACACGCGTCAGTGAGGCCCCGGCAGAGGGTGGGGTCCTCACCCAGGGTCAGGGTGCAGATCCGCACCCACAGCAAGAACAGAGGGAGGAGAGGTGCCCTGAACATCAAACACGGGTTTTGTTTGTGTGTTTTCTTAACCACATCCAGGAAGAAGGGAAACCTGTCAGATAACAGGAAAGGAAGAAAGAGAGAGGATACATCAGAACTTTTGGAAATTGTTTTAATTGCCTCATGTGACATACTATCAGTTGAGAGAGGGAAACCTGTGGAAACACCGGTGGGGGGCTGGCTCAAGGCCTGGTTAGGCCATCTAGATGGCCTAACCCCCTTGGTTAGGCAGGGTGGGGTCCGGGGCTGGATCTCACCAGCTGGAGGGTCTTGGGCAGGTCCTCTGAGCTTCAGGGTCTACGGCGAAATGGAGTGAATCTTTTATCACAAAATGTTTATATCATGTTTGCGGCTCATATCCTTTCAAAGGGAGGGATTAATAACTTCATTGTGAAAATCTTCAGCTATAGTGAGAGATTTCCCTTTGCTCTCCCCGGCTTGCAGTTTAGTTACATTCTAATGTAGGTTTGGACTACTGATGCTGTTTCCATGTTTCCTCTCCTTCATCCTTGCCCTTCTGTCCAGGTGGGTCCCCCAAGGAGACAGAGAAGGTACACTCATAAATGAAAAAGAAAAGTTGGCACCAGGGACGTTCTGCCACTGTGAGCATTCTTTCTTCAAGTATAATATGTGAGGTTCCTGCATCCTTGCTTTTTTTTTTTTTTGCGGTACTTGGGCCTCTCACTGCTGCGGCCCCTCCCGCCGCGGAGCACAGGCTCCGGATGCGCAGGCTCAGCGGCCATGGCTCACGGGCTCCGCTGCTCTGCAGCATGTGGGATCTTCCCAGATCGGGGCACGAACCCGTATCCCTGAATCGGCAGGCGGACTTTCAACCACTGTGCCACCAGGGAAGCCCCATCCTTGCTTTTTAACCAAGGGATGAAGTTCCCTGCAGGAACAACGTGATAGGGATCTGTTATCTGTATCTGCAAGTAATCCGAGGCAAAATGATTGCTGTAGAGCTTTCCTCTCTTCTTTCTTTCCACCTGTTTAGAATATGCCACCTTCTTTAGCCCCCCCACCCATCTTCAGGACACTAAATATTTTGAATTCACTTCAAATCCTCCTAGCACAAATGCAGAGCCATAGGAAAAGTAGGGACCATGTAATGTGTTTATCTATGGTATCATCGCAATTGTAAGACTTCAACTGTCCTCTCTTGTAAAGGACAGTCCTTTTTTCTGAAATTATGTTCTTCATAACTTTATTTATTTTGAACTGTCCATTCTACTATGAAGTAATAATGGTTCTTATTGGTTTTAGTTGATGTCCTCTCTCAGAAAAATTTAAAAAAATCAGTAAACCTATGTGAGTCCCCTGAAATCTTTTTAAGTTGATTCATGAAAACCAGAAAGCCTGGGCACCATTGTTCTGTTCAACATCTGGTTCACACCGAGATGCTAGGGCCTTCTTGTTGCCCCTCCCAAGGGCATTTGTATCTATTTAAAGAAACTGCCAGAATGAGAACCTCAAAGAATTTCTAAGGAGAGATGTGAGGAAAATAAATGGTAAAGAGGCCTTTCTAGACTCTCTCAACAGCTAGCGCTTGGTCTAGTTAAAGGCAGTACAGTTGTATCTGTTCTTAACTTGTGGCATTTAGCAATTAGCATGACTTTCGGTGGACCATTCCTTTTAGTAAAACAGAGAACCTATTTTGAATGCGCTAGGGTCTCTTGGTTTTTCAGTTTGCACATGAGCAGAAAGGCTAACGAAGATGCTATGCTTTTCCTTAAAAGGTGAAAATTCGGTCATGTGGATAAGTGACAAGTAAGTACCCTTCACTTCGATAGTGGCGTACTGTGGTCTTAAACATCGTACCATCTTAAATTAAGCCTCATTGGTTAATATTTATTGAACACTCACAGGGTGTTTGGTGCTGATCAAAATATCCTCAAGCCACAGAATCACTGCCTCCTGGTAACTGATGGTGCAGCGAGGTCTGACTGTTAAATGGCACTTACCCACATCAGTACAGACACTGTACAGTCATAGCCATTCCTTTGGGATGTTAAAGATCAAATTTTGCTTAAAATGGTTTGCTTAGGTTTGAGAAGTAGGGGAAAGGCAGATTTTTACGTTTGAAATGAACATCCTAGGACTCCTGGCCAGGAAGCCGGGCCAGCTTTCAGGCACATTAGTACCGTACGTACTATTTTGGAAATGCTTTCACACGCGACCTCTGTTGATCTTCCCCAAGACCCTGTGACTGCATGGGGCAGGCTGGAGAGTACCATTGCTCCCTCTTCGCAGAGAAGGACTTTAAGCGGCTTACCCAAGGCCACACTGCGGGGTGGGGAGTCTGCTCAGAGTTTGCTCCTCCTACTGCTCTCCTGTCCTTCAACCGTCACCTTCGCTCTGGCTCTGCGCAGACCTCCGGGAGGGAGGGGGGGTGAGCGCAGGGCTCTTGAGCCAGGGGACAAAGGGTAGAGGGGAAGCCACTTCTGGTGCCAATGCCTAAGAATCCACCTAAGGAACAAAACGGCCAGGCCTGAGGGCAGGGTGTTTGACATCCAGGGAAACACAGTGGGGCTAGGACTTTGAGGGAAATGAGAGAAGAGCTACCAGTAATTCGCAAACTTTGCTGCATATTAGAATCACCTGGGAATTTCAAAAAAAAATCTCAGCACCCAGCTCTCGCCCCATGCTGATTAAATCAGCATCTCTGAAGGTGGAAGTAGGCCCTGGTATTTTTAAAAGCTCCCCCGGGTTTTACGGTGTGCAGCCACATTTGAAGATGAGTGACTTAGAGCTCCTGAGACTTCAGTGTGCGCAGGAATCACCCGTGGGTCTTGTGAAGATGGGGGTTCTTAGTCTGTAGGTGGAGGGTGAGGTCTGCTAGCATTTAGCCATACAATCCAATGGCCCGGAAGAGCTCCATGGAGGAGGACAGATTCGGGCTGGGCTTGGAAGGTTGTGTAAGATCTAGAGCAGAAACATTCTGGCCTGTGTGGTGGACAGTCAGAAGCATGCAAGGTGTGCTTTGGGGGACGATGGCGGGTCCACTGTAACTAACGAGGAGAAGTTTTTCAGTGAACTGATCTACATCTTTAGCCCTTGGCAGTTGACTGCCTATTGTCTCAGGTGCACATGTGTGCTTTCCTCCTCAAGATCCTTGTGCAGAGACCTGTATTTTACTCCTTTTTGTCACATGTGACGATAAGCCCACAGCAGGTGTCCAGAACATGACTGAGGGTTTGCATCTCCACTTGCTAGTCCCTCTTCGTGGAGTGTTCTTCAGATACTTAACCCTGCTCACTCATTTGCTTCCTTTGAGACTTTTAACTGAACTGTCACATTACATAGTGGGGCTCCCACTATTTAAACAATATGTAAAGTGACTTGGCCGCCCTATTTAAATGGAAGCCTCCTTTCTTTTGCCCGCCCCTCCCATACACCTCTTCCTGCTTTATTCTTCTCCTTAGTACATCTAAAGAGAACCATCTAATGTATATTTCGTTTATCTTGTATATATTTACTTTTAAAAAAATCTTGCTTACTGTCTGTCTCATTCCGTTCAAAGGTAGCTCCACAGGAGCAGAGAATTTTGTCTGTGTTATTCACTGCCTTTTCCCAGTGCCTAGGACAATATCAGACACTCCACAAATATTGACTGAATGAATGAAGGAAGGAATGAACCGAATTGAATGCATATACAATGCTGTTGCCAACACAAATAACTTCAACATTCGAGGCAGAAGAAACCAAAAGAATTGATCTTTTGCTACTGTTCCATTTTACAAGGGGAAATGATGACAGTATTTGGTCACTAGGTAGGAAAATTTGGAATAACGTGACCAGAAAGATAAGTTGCCCTCCCCTGTGGACAAGAGATCTGCTTTAAATGTCCTGTATTATAAATCTAGGATTAAATGTTTGGCTGATCAAAAAGGTCAAGTATCTGAAAGAAAATATTTTTTTCAAGGATACCTCATAAAGCCATCAATTATTAATTTCATATTGAAGTATTTAAAAAGTAGAATTAATTCAAGTAATGGGAAAAAGTAAAGTCCACCAAGTATAACAGATTAAATGCAAATGAGCTGTTAGGAGGAAGAAATATAGAATCTGAGGGGATGTTTACGACGGTAAATGTACTGGTGAATTGTGGGATTTAGGGGTTAGAAGTGACTTTCAAGGTCATGGATGATTGTTTTCTCCAGTGATGGTAAGCTCACTGCCTCACAAAGCAGACACTTCTGTCAGTGAACGGCTCCACATATTGGAAACCCTTCCTTCTGTTGAGCCGTTGGCAACGTTCTTACACTATGCAAGTATAAAGGACTAACTCATTACCATCACACTGGAGAATTCTTCTTCTGGACAGCATTTCAAAGTTTGAAGATACCTACTGTATCCCTTCTCCTCCCCACCACCCCACTTCCTACATGTTGCCAGAAACTCCAACTCTCTTCCGAGCCAAATGACCTCAGTTCCTCCATTTTTCTGCATAGGATATTGTTTAGGGTCCACTTGAACTTCAAGGTCAGACTCTTTTGAACCTGGCCCAGTTTGTCTGTGCCCCTCTTATACTGTGTTCCCCCAAAAGAGACCTGATGTGCTGGGTGTCAACTGAGGAGCCCAGAGTGGTGTTCTCCCTCTTTCTAGACACTGTGCTTTCTGCTAATGCAGCCTGAGAGATTTCATTGTCCTTGTCAGCCCCATCTCACTTTGGAAGTCATGTGCTCTCTGACTGGTAGAAGCAGCAGGGCAGTGAGTTATGCCCTCGGGGATGAAAAAGTGATACTCAAAAGTGAATACACATTATATGGCAGTAAAAAAATTTATTAAAAGTTTTAAAATTGAATGTGGCATTTCCCTACTACTTTCTCATCTATATTTATTATTATAAAGATACAAGCTTTGTACAACATTGTAAAGTGACCATACTCCAATAAAATTTTTTTTTAAAAAAAGAAAGATGCAAGCTTTGGGGCCAGACAGACAAGCTACCTCTGCCCTTTCCTCGTCCTGCAGGCTTAACCTCTGAACCTCTGTGTTCTCATTTATTAAAGGGGATTATAATACCCACTTTTCAGGATTGTTGGGGAGAGGAAATGAAAGCATGTATGTGGATGTCTGGCATATAATAGATGCTTGAAATGATAGCTCCTGGAAAAATTATTATTATTCCAAGAAATATCTATTGGACAATTAAATCACCCATGAAGAGACTTCATGACATGATCACATACCTTGGAATGCACCTAAAAAGCCTATGGCAAGAAAGTCTGTCTGAGAATATGAGCTCAGGGTGTAGAGTCCCCAAAGGACACCCTGAGTTAGGAACTTTGGGGGTCCCTGCCACTTTTACTTTTGCCTTTTACGTCGTGGTGGCAGATGGTCACCGAGCTCTTCTTTCTCTGCTGCTTAGTCTCTGGAGCCACAGGTCAGCACAGCATGCGTCAAGTCCCGTAAGGTTGCTGGCCGGTGCTGCTGCAGGAACAGAACCACGTGCCGTGCAGACCCCACATGCTCCCTCCTGGGTAAAATCCTCGCCGCCTGTGTGAGCGGGAGCAGCTAAGAGGAAACAAGAGGAGGTGGAGGGGAGCTAGAGACAGGGAGAGCTTAATATGGTGGGTCTGTCCCGGCAGGGATTCTTTCTTTGTCGGCCTGCAGCAGTTGCATTCCCTCTTTCCCGTTCACTTCCCTCCTTCTTTGCCAGGCCCAGAACCCAGCTATCCACACCCTCCTTCTAAAGAGCCTCCAGTGACAAACAAAGACCCCTCACAGGGCCTTGCCACCCCCATCCAGCCGTATCCAAGGTTACGGTAGGGAACTTGGAAACCGGACTTGGCCGGGCGACAGAAGGTGCCCTGAGTGCCCGCTAGCAGAGCCGCGCTCATTCCACAGCAGCCATGAAAGGACAGACTGTTCTGGGGCCGCGCCGCATCTGCAGTGTCCCCACCGCAGTGTCCCCAAGCCTCACTGTGTGGATACTCACTGGGGTTGAGAAACCGGTAAACGAAGACCTCATCTGGGTAAACAAGCAGAGACACTGAGGGAGTCACCATGGAGAGGAGAATGAGGCTGTGTCTAAGGCGAGCGGCTTTTCCATTCTCATCAGCGACTCCGCCAGTTGCTTCATAAACCCAACTGGTGTGGCAGACGTTTCCATTCAGTTGACTGATGTCTGAACTGATCTAATCTCTCTGGTTAATATTGTAGTCTGAGCCTTCAGGAAAGGCGCAGACCAGACTGAAAGGCAAGAGCTTCACGTTGGCGAAATGTAGGAGATGGGGTTTGTGTCTTTTCCCATTTGCCTCTTCAAATCCTTAGTGGATTGAAACAGCAATCACAGAGAACCCAGGGCTGCACCAGGGGTGGAGCGTGGCCTGGCTACTTCTGCTCTTTGCAGGCAGGGTGATGCCAGCAGCTCAGCCTGCTAGCTTCGTAGGAATGACCTACCGTCTTGCATTGCATGTCAGAGGCATGACTGTTCTGTGACCCAGGGTGAGAACGCTGTGGTCTGTATTGCAGTGGCCAAAAAATGGGGCAGGGTGTGCCTTCCTTTGTTGGGATGAAAACCAGGGCTCCAGGGCCCCAGTGGCTTTGCCCGTTTTTAGCATTGCTTTGTGGTTTACAGTGTGGATATTTTCTTTCCACCATCACATAGTAAACTCTAGGTTTAGAATCAAGAAACCTGAGCCTAGGCTTAACTTTCCGACAACCCTAACACCTCCCCTGTTGGAATCCCCATTTCCTCATCTGTTAAATGAGGAAGATGGAGATGGCATGGAAGTAGCTGGCAGGTAGGGCATTCTGTAGTACTTTGGGGAGAGACCTGGCCTTCTTTATCTCTTCGTCTTTCACCCCACAGCACTTAGGAGAAGCCGTTACTAAATGAGCTTTGAAATGCTTTTAAATAGACAGTCATGTATATATGCCGTGCATAGAAACAGACCTATGCCGTATATGTGCAAAACATTTATAAAGTGTGCGCTTTTGAAAGCATCAGAAATAATCTCTGCTGTCAAACTCTCCCCTCGCCAGGGCACTTTAAAGCTGCTCTGCTTATCAATGGCTCCTTCAGATCCACCACGCTGCACATTCCTCAGGAGGTGGCAGGGCTGGTGGTGGGAGTGGGGTTGTTTATAATTTTTCAGATTAAAATGTCATTGGGTGCTCCTCTGAAACTGCTGACATATTTCAAACGTTCACTTCTGATGGTCTGCCCTTGCTCTGATGAGTTCAAGGGGTGCTTGGCTAGGACCTTAGGGTTCCCAGATCTCCTTTAGCCCCAGGGTCCCACGCTGAATAATTGAACATTGTGTGAGCAGTGAATCGTACTTCTGTAGCACTTCATGCTTGAGACGAGATAAAAAAAAATGTCATTTACACAGTTGTATTCGGGGGAGAAAGAGGATCAAAACTGGCTCTTTAATCAGTTTCCTTCTACGTGTGTGTATAGTATTTCTGCACAAATATGCTCTGAACTTTAGAACGATTTGAGAGAAAAGAATAAAAGTGGAAGGGCTTAAGGAAAGTGATATAAACTATTTTTAGATTTTAAATTTGAAAATAATTTAAGGGTAAAGCAGTAGTAAATAGGACTCTGACTCCAAGATGGATTTTGAGTGGGAAGGAGGAGTCAGGGAAGTTATGTATATGAAGCTCCTGGCACTTTAGGAAGTATTCTCTAATTCCAGACTGGAATGGAAATCGTCAAAAGTGTTCTGAATCTAATAACCAAAGGCAAACAACTTTAACATATTCACTGTCTCCTCTGGCTTTTAACATGTCTCAGGCATAATCACCTCGATCAACCATTTTGAAAAATTTGAGATTTATAAAATATGATTTAATGAGGACCAAAAAATTATAACAAGATTGTAAGATCCAGGGCTCTGCTGAGGGCCTGTTGACTCAGAAGGGGCCTCACAAGGCAGCTAATCTCCGCCTAGCCCAGTGCAGGTATCCTGGACCCCAGGAGTTGCGGGAAGTGACGTTCCCCTAGGTGAAGAGCTCCCCACGATCCAGAGCCCCTCCTGCGTTTGAGCCACACAGTGCGTCTGTCATTTCTACCTCTGGGTCGTGATTCGCTTTCCAGGGTCACGGAGAATATGTCTTCACCTACTCCTGCATGAAACCCTTCACTTACTTGGAAACAGTTCTCACTTTGTCCTAAGACTTCTCTTTTCTGGGTTCAACGCACCCCCGCCAGCTCTTTCAACCACTCTTCAAATGAGGTAGTGTTCACAGGTCCTCTGGACTCCTCTTCACCTTCCTCTGGATGCCCTGTATTTTAAGATGGTCTTCCGCAAGCTGCAGCCGTAGCTCCAGATGTGGGATGTGTTCTAACTGGAGCAGACCACACACACACACACACACACACACACACACACACACACACACACACACACACACACAGACGTTCGAGACCCTATGTTTCCATTCGCAAGTCCTGGAGTGGGTTAGCTTTTTTGGCAGCCTTGTCTCACCGCTCACCCACATTGACTAGTAGCAGGCAATTGCCATGGTCTTTCTCCCGGGCTTCCTGCCAGCGCAGGGCAGAGGTCAAGGTGCTCTCATAGGGTCAATGAGTCCCCTCCTCTGTGCCAGGTGCTATACTTGAAATGTGGTAGATGTTATTTAATTCAGTCCTCATAGCAACTCGATTAGGTAGCCACTGCCACTTTCATCTTCCAGATGAGAGCACCGAGGCTCAGTGAAGCTGAATAAATTGACTAAAGTCATAGAGAAGCAGTCCGGGCCGGTTAGGTAAGGAGCCCAGGGTCGTCAGATTCCAGGCCCACACGTTTTCTGTAACACTATGCTGCCTTGATCAGAGGTGCTGTTTGTTCCATCTGCTGAAATATTGGACCAGAACCGATCAACTCAGCATTCCGGTTTGAACCAGGAGTGTTTGTTGGAAAGAAAAGGTTGTCCTTCCTTCTTCGAAAGGGGACTCTGAATTTCCATTAGTATGAATATTCTAGTATGGGCCTGTCATCCCTGTATCTATCCCAACTTTGGGGGAAGATATTTATGTTTTCTCACTGTTGTATGTTTCTAGAGGGAGGTGAGATTAGCCACTCCCACTAACATATTCAAAGAGCAGGTAAAAGAGTTATTTCTTTAGTATTTGAAGTTGTCCTGATTCTAGTATGCTAGAATCTGTTCATTACATCTACCCCAGGTGTATTCTTTTTTAAACATAATGTTATTTTTCTGAGCTTCTTAATACAGATGATAAGTGTCTGTTTTAGAAGAGATTCCTACATTATTATTATATTAGAGCTATGTCTAGCTTGTATTTGTATAGCACTCCACAATCTTTGTAATGCTTGTGTACCCATACTCTCTGTTTACCTTCACAACAATTATTTCCTCATTGACAGCTGGGGAAAATGAGCCCAGGGAGGTGCAATGACTCATCTCAAGAATCAGATCACAAAGAAGAAGAACCAGGATAGAAGTTCTGAATCCCACTCCATTATTCCTTTCTTTCTAATCAAGCTTGCTTCTTAATTAGTAGGCCTTTTGATCATTACACCTCATTTATGAGACAGCTACTTCATGAGAAGTCAGGACTTTGTGAGAAGTCAGTACTCAGGTAAAACTGAAATAAGCTGCCAATTCTATTTATCGAACATGGCAAATTGACACGGGCAGATGGAGGAAACGTTGCCTAGGGAGGTTTAAATGGCACTGCCTACATTATGTTTGGTCCTTGTTATCACTGGCAGTCTCAGAGTCACTGATCAACCCTGGCATATGTGCAATGTCATGGAGGGTACAACCTGGATGTGCCCTAGACAGTGCCTCAACCCCTTTAAAGATGAGGAAGGATGGAGCCAGATACCACGGGGGCCTAATGCCCAGGCACCCACTCCATGCACAGTGAGACCCGTCGCCCTTCCAGCACCTTGCTGACCTCCCTTACTGGTGTCCCTGACACTTTGTCTCCTGGCTCACCCTCACCTCCTGTTTGGCTTGCCATCTTGGCCCCCTCTCCAACTCCCACCCTGCCCTTGTGGCCTGGCTCCTTGGCAGGAGTCCTGGCAGACCAGACACTTGCGTGACTGTTGGTTCCTTTGGCTGAGCTCCCTAATCCCTGCAAGCTCTCTTCCTGGCTTCAGACCCTCGACTCTGCTTCTGGAAACATCCCAACAGTAGCTCTCAGCTCCCTGGTGAGATGCTCTTGACAAAGGCCAGATTTTCCTGTAATTAGGGAGCTCCGGCCTTGGGGCCGTGTGATTCCCCTGAAGTCACCATCCCTGGGCCCTGCCCGCCAGCCATCTGCAGGTAAGGTAACCATGTTATTTATCATCCATACTGGAGCACCTTAAGAATGGAAGGGGGCACTATTACTAATTTCACCTGCACAACTGGATAAACAGGGGCCCTTCCTGGCCAGTGGGGATATATTCTGGGTTGTAGTCACTGTAAAGCAACATTACACATTTACTGCAGATGGACTCAGTGCCAAGCACCACAGTGGGCACTTTACACACCTGCCTATTCAGGTAATATACATACGATAATCCTATATGTATAATGTTACCCCCATCTTACAGAGGAGGAAATTGAAGCTCAAAAAGGTTAAATAATTTGCTTGAGGTGACATCTAATAAGTGGCGGGCCCAAGCCTGACTCCAACATCTTTGTTTTGAATCTTCCCCTTGGGTCCTGACCAGTGTAATAATGGAATCAATAAAAATGAAACTTTGGTGGAGAGATGATAGAGTCAGCCCCTAAATTAAAAATGAGTTATGCTGCAGGGGAACACTTGTACATTGAATGCTTAGAATTTGAAATGCATTTTCCCATGGAAAAAAAAAAAAGGTCTAAAATGGTGGTTAGGCTCCAAGGCCAATCAACAAAAGTCTATGCAGACTATAATTTCATTGTGGTTTACTCCTCTATCTAATACTGAACTGGAATAGGAAGCACAAGCCATAGGTTTCTATCATAATTCCTTTACTTATTGGCTGTGTGATTTGGGGCAAGTTACTTAACCTCTCTGAGCCTCAGTTTTATCATCAAAATTGCAAAAAGGTCTAGAAAATGTTCTGGAAGCTAGAAATAATGTCTAGCTTCTAAAAAGTGCAAGAATCACAGGAGACAATGTACATGAATGTCCTTTAAAAATAGCACTTGTATACTATAAGAACTGACGACCACTTATGACATTGCCAGGGGGCAAGTGAGGTTTCCAAGAACCCTAACTCTGACCCTCAAAGTGGAGACGAAATCTCTTGTGATCTGGGTGGGGTGGTGGGCAGGTCTGGGAGCCTCTGGGGAAATGTGTCCTCCCGAGTTGGAGCTGGTGGCATTGTGAGTGGGGGCGAAGAGGGATACAGGAGGAGAAGGGTGTGGAGGGGGAGAACACATAGCCTCCCGCAGGGTTTGGAGGCTCAGTCAGGAGAAGGGCCATATGTGGTAGCCATGCTGCCGTGGGGATGTGGACTCAGAGGAGCAGCAGCGTTGGGCCATGGCTGGGAGGTGGGATAACCACGGGGCTGGTGTCTCCAAAGCCATGGGAACAGGGGCTCTTACTGCTTTGGGGTTTGGAAAGAGCAGCAGACATATCTATGGATTGTTCACAGTTCATCAGTATGGGGTGCTATGTGTGGATCAACTGTACAGGGGATCTAGATCCTGGGGTTGAGTTTAAAACAGTGATTTCTGAACAAAAAGTCTATAGAAGACTCACTTAACTATATAAAATTTTATTTCATTTTTAACAGACTCTTTTCAAGGCCCACCCATGTATCCTGTATTAGTACTTCATTCCTTTTTATTGTCGATTAACATTCCTTTGTGTGGACATGCCACCATTTATTTATCTATCCATTAGTTAATGGACATTTGGGTTGTTTCCACTATTTTGGCTTTCATGAATAAGGCTGCTGTGAACATTCATGTATGAGGTTTTGAGCAGATGTATATTGTATTTCTCTTGGGTAGATATACCTCGGAGTAGAATTGCTGGATCATGTGGTAAATCTATGTTTAATATTTTGAGGGACTGTAAGTTTTAGTAATATATGTGCAAACATATCTGGTATGTTGGTACATTTTTAATACTTGTCCTTTAATAAACATTGTATTCTACAAGGACGTTAGCCTGGAGACCTCCAACTTGTACAGCCGTCCCCTAACACATGTGGATTCGACTACAGGTGTTCACTTTAACAATCGGTTCATATTGGTTTGAATAGTTTGAGCTTGTTTCAGATGCAGCTTGTGTCTCCAACCCCATGGTTCTACACATTCCTGCATTTAAACAGTAGGTGTCAAGTAAACAACAGTAACAGAGTGATTACAAATAGGGGGAAACAAAACTTAAGTCATTATATGAGAACTTGAGGTTTTTATTTATGGCCAAAATTTAAAATAGTGAAATAGAGTGTAAACTACAAGGTATAATATTTTTGTTTCATAAGTGCAAATTTTAGTTCATACATGAAACACTTTACTGAATATGAATATCTTTAAAATAGAATTCTATTTTTCCTTTTCAAGTAAATTGATTTAAAACAAAAGAACAAAATAAGAAAATAACAATGAACAATTATTACTGTATTACTATTATATGCTTATTGCTGAAAATAATTCCTTTATATAAAGGAAGATGGCATTAAAAAGGACCTGCTCTGGATGTTGGATATGCTGGGTGTGCTGCTGTGTATGAGCACGTACGAGATGACCAGGTTATTTAGGGAATATTTCTTGCTTGGATTAAGCTTGAATTGGTAGAAGAAAATGGAAACAGATTAGCTTTGCAGTGTGGAAGGAATTCCTGGCAAAGTTCTAGGAATAGGGAAAGGTCCAGAGTCATGAATTACTGGTTATATCAAGAATGAATGAGAAGTGGAAGTTTGGGGAGTTTGCAGAGAGGGTAAACCTGAGCCTGGGTCTGGAGTAGAAAGCCATTTGAGACTCCCAGACAAGAACTTTGTGGAGGAGGGCTTGAGGTCCATTATTTTGGCAGCAATATACAAGATGAATGGGGACAACAGAAGAACAGAATCCAAAGGCGAGTTATAAGTTAGTCAGGTAATTCAGACATGAACTAATGACACTCTACTTTGGTTGGGAGTTACAGGAGTGGAGAAGGAACAAATCAAAAGGTTCTTACAAACTCAGTATAGGAAAGATGTCAATTACTCCCTAAATTGACCTATAGGTTTAATGCAATTCCTATCAAAATCCCAGCAAATTTTTGTGTAGATGAAGACAAGCTTATTCTCAAATTAATATGGAAAAACAAAGGCTCTAAAATAGTAGAGCAATCTTGAAAAAGAAGAAGAAAATGGGAAGAATCACTCTACCCAATATTAAGGCCTAGTACATAGCTATAGTATAAAGGTAGTGTGGCAAAGGGATAGGCACATAGACCAATGGAGCAGACTAGGGAACCCAGTAACAGCCCCACATGAGTACACCCAACGGATTTGACAAAGGTGCAAAGGCAATGCCATGGAGGCTGGATAGCCTTTACACCAGCACTGGTGCTGGAGCAATTGGATATCCACAAGCTGAAAAATAAACCTCCACCTAAACCTTACACAAAACTTAACTCAAAATGGATCATGGATTTAAATATAAAATGCAAAACTATAAAACTTTTAGAAAAAAAATAAAATCCTTGGAATCTGGGACTAGGCAAAGAGTCCTTAGACTTCACAGCAAAAGCATGAGCCATAAAAGAAAAAACTGATAAATTGGAGCTCATCAAAATAAAAAAACTTTTCCTCTGCAAAAGATCCTGGTTAAGAGGTAAAAGACAAGCTACAGAGTGGGAGAAAATATTTGCAAACCACATATCTGACACAGGACTAGTATATAGAATATATAAAGGATTTTCAAACCTTGGCAATTAAAAAAAACCCTGAACAATCCAATTAGAAAATAGACCAAAGATATGAGCAGACATTTTATTGAAGAGGATGTACAGATGGATAAGCACATGAAAAGATGTTTACCATCATTAGGCACTAGGGAAATGCAGATTAAAACCACAATGAGATACTTTTCATGTACTCATTTTTAATTTTTCTGAGCCACACATTTATGGCAGACATTGAGGGTCTGGTGTATAGAAATTAATAATTTAGCCAGCAAAAGAGCTTAGCTCACCCCTGTGGCCATCTCTTGAGGTGACTTGTTGTCTTTTCATTTTATCATATAAATTCAGTGCTCTAGTGGTATCTCCAAATTTGGAGCTCCATAAAAGTCTCCAGAGGTATCTCTTCCAAATGCAGTATATAATTCCAGTATGATTTAGTGACTAACTAGATATAGGAGTAGCTCTAGTGTCTATGAAAATTGGTGCCATTTGACCCCAGCAGCCATCGAACAGCAATAGTTACATGGGGTGGACAGAGCCTGGGCCGCTTACCAGTTGTGTGATGTGACAAGGGACCTCTTTCTTTGAGTCTCAGTTTCCTCCTCTGGAAATGAGAATGATGATTCTTAACCTTGCAGGGTGTTGTGAGGATCAGATCAAACCCCACAGATATGAGGTATCCAGCCTAGTTCTCAATATGAGTGTGGGTATTGTTTTCACACACAAGCTAAGGCTGCAGTCTCCAGGAGGAATTTAAATGACTCTCTTTCTGGAACAGTTTAATTCTGTTGACCATATGGCCAAAAATATGAGACAATCCCATATTTATTATTCGGCCTTTCTCTTCTCTGAAGTACGCTAATGCATGTCCAAGCACATATCTCGATTGAAAAGCCCATCACTGATGTTATGTAAGAACCAGAAATCTGTGCACAAGACATTCCTGCTACCTCTCAGGGGTCTCCCAGGTGTCCTCTCACTTTCTAACTCAAGACTTAGAAGCTCTGGGCATTCCTGGAATGATGATCTAAACCATACCAGACTGCATAGCACAGCTTGTACCCAACCTGGTCCCCATCACTTTTTTCTTAAGATGATGATTGTTTTACTTCTTTATATTCATTGTCACATTCCTCAAAGTAAAGTCCCTCTGTGTTTCACAGCCTGATGTCCTCTGACTCAGTGTGCGTGTGTGTGTATTTGTATGTAACAGAACGTGTGCTATGACTGTATGTGCTTTGAAAAAGCAGTTCTGTCCTAGGCCAGCAGCTTCAAGGATTTTTTTCTATTTAATAAGCCCTGCATCTTCATCCATCTGTAGCAATGCTCTGCTAAAAACAAACTGAGGTCATTCATGTGTAAATGGAAACACACCAAGAAAAAAATTAATACCAAATGTACATCAAGATCAAAAGAAAAAATAAATTTCTCAATAGAATACTCAGAGCTATGCAGAGACCGTTGGTTACTGCTGGTTCACATAAAACTGAAGGTCAGAGCATGTGTCAGTAAAATTCTTAAAAAGGCTGTGACCAGCCAGAGGCTATGATTTGAGAATCCCACAAGGATGATTCCTCAAAAATCCAGCTGACTCCTGAATTACACAGGGAATATGTTTCCCCAAAACACTGTAATAAATGCAAACTATAACTAGGAGCATCAAGGTCTGTGGAACTCAGGACCCACAACCAAAACGTTTCCATTTAAAAACAAATACACCAAATATTGTAATGAAATTAGCAGCCATGAAATATTTCATCACAAATTACACTTTGATGAATTTTCAAAATCAAAAATATGTAGACACATCATGATAAATCATTCTTTTGGTGATCATTGTCTGGTGAGTCTACAGAGTTTAAGTGTGGCTCCTTGAGTCTAGATACATTCATGCATACATTCAATCCATTCAAGAAATAGTGATTGAGCACCTAGTAGGTGCCAGGGTGTATTCTGGAAAAGGAGCAATAATAGGAAGCTAATTAAGAGATGGATTCAGAGTCAGAGAAACTCAGCTTAAATACTGGCTCCACCATTTGCAAACCAAATGATGATCAGGAAGGCAGTAAACCTCTCTCAGCCCCTGATTTCTCACCTGTAAAATAAGGATAGTTATACTTGCCTTGCAGGGTTGTATGGATTGGATGATGTAATACGTATGAGATACTTAGCCCAGTGCCTGGCACACAATAAGTGTTCTAAGGAAAAAGGAGGTGGTACTCCAAAAATTTATATTCCCTCAAGTCATAGATACCCTGGTATCTTGCTCCCACCTTTTCTAAAAGAGTGTTGCAAAAATATCCTCACCCATCCTCACACTCATACAGTCAAAAATGTACTTTGTAGGCAAGGAGAAGGGCCACCAGGAGGTGGGAGCATGCGGAGGCAGGCTTAGAAGACAAAGAAACCTATGAGAAGAGAAACCTGATCAGGTTGTCAAGGCTGGCTTCATCCTTGTTCTCTCTCCCTTTTCTCGGAGAGACCAGGTGGGGAAATAGCCTCCCCTTATCTCTACTGGGAGGGGAGCCCACCGACACTTCTGGACATCCTGATGCCTCTGACCCAATGAGGATTCTGGCTCCCTGACACATCCACATCTGGGGCTGCCCCACCCCTTTCTCAGTTCGTCATCTTGTTGCGGGGAGCTAAATCATGAGAGGTATCCCATGGATAGGCCTAAGGTGGGTCAATAGGGTAGATGGGAGTCAGGGAAGATTTATGGATGTGGCTTTGTGAGTGTGAGGCTTAAAGGGAACGCTACTTTAGGGAAGGGACAGCAAACAGTAGGAGATGGACTCAGAAATAAGGTTACCATATTTAGCAAATAAGAACACAAGACAGTCAACTAAATTTGAGTTTCAGGTGAATTACAAATCATGTTTTAATACATATCTTATGCAATATTGGGAAAATACTTACACTAAAAATTATTCATTGTGTATCTGAAATTCAGATTTAACTGGTGCTCTGTATTTTCTCTAGCAACCCTACTCAGAAAGGGAATTAGTAGAACATCCTCCATTCTCCTGTGATTCTGTCTGATACCAGATAGGAAGCAGCATTTCTGGACAGGCCACCAATCAGCCATTCTGCAAGTGTACCCTTGTGTGGTTAAAGCCTGTGACACAATTCCTTTGGGAAGCCATGGAGTCAAAATCGCCATCGTGCAGGGCATGGTGCTGGGCGCTAGGGATCCCAAGAGGAGTAAAACAGTCCTGGATATAAGGATCCACTCACTCCAGACGACCAAGTCCAATGGGCTGATAGTCACTATACAAACAGCAATGGCAATTTTCAATATGTATTGGAAGTTGATTGAGATATTTTTCCAAGCACTTTTCAGATTATTTTATTTAAATCTCACCCTATGAGGTAGACTTTATTATTAACTCCAGTTTACAAATAAGGAAACTGAACCTTATAAGCATATGATTCTTCACCCAAATTGGGAAACACTGTAAAGTGAAAGGGGTTACTATCTGTAATTACACAGAACGACAGGCAGAACCTGGCATCTAGCCGGCACACTAGGATTCTGGCATCGACCTCTAGGAGACGTGCCTACATCTCACTGGCAGAAAGTGACAGTGGGAGGATTTGAATCCAGGCATAATGGCTCCAGACCTCGTCCCCTTAACCAGGAACAGTAGAGGAGGAGGTTCATTTAGATGAGTTCCCTCTTATAGACTCTAAGTTCCCTGAAGATGGGGCCTATTGTTTTGCTTTCCGTGGCATCTTTGACGACTAGCATGCAGCACCCAAAACATAGAGTGGCCGCCAAAACATATCTGATGGACAGATGAGGCTGGGAGGCCTTCGTGGTGGGGGTGGGACACGAGCCCAGCTTGAACGATGTAGAAGACTATAGGGCAGGGACCTTTTTCTCTTCCCTGATCTGTCGCTCTTCCCAGATGCTTGAGAGAAGGTGAGTGAGAGAGGAGTACTAAGTGAGCTAAGCAAGTGACTCCAAACCCAGATGTCGGGACATACACCGTCAAGTCTGCTCTCAAGACTGAGTCATGAAGGGCTCTGTCAGCCCTTGCCCACCTCTTTTCTGTGGACACCCAGGCACCTACTGCCTGTCCTCTCCAATCCCTCTCAGATCCCCTGGATTGAGAATCCGTCACATGGCCTGGATCCTGAGCAGTCGACTGCCCTCCACTGGGTCCTCCACAGGGTACCAGAGCTGCTCTATCCTCCATATAGAGCTGAGCCTCCTTGTAGGTTCCCCAGTCTCCTCAACCAGCTCAGGCCTGCTTTGTTCCGTGTCCCGGGGCCACACCTGCCACGCTGCTGGGAGAGCGCCCTGAAAGGCTGCTATTCCGTCTCTTTCTCTTCAGGGAATTTAAGCCACTGCAAGGCCACACCCTCTTTAAACGGGAATCATGGAGTCTTTAAGACAATAAACAGACCCCTCCTCCTTGCTCAGGGTCAGCTACTCACTTTTTAAGAAGAGAAAGCACATTTTCAGAAGGGGAGAGACAAGCCTCTGGCAGCTGCCTCCTTTTCCTCTCTCTCCAGAAAGATATCATTAAACCCAGCTGACTCCTGCCTGACAGATGTAGAACAAACAAGAAAGAACTCTTCCTGATGTTTTTTTTCTACCCAGGTTTAACTGCATGTAATTGAACTCACTAGACTATAAGCTGAGGTCACGGGCAGCGTCTTATAAGATACTTCTTTGAATCCCCAGAATCTGGCACAGTGTTTTACACGTGAAGATCCAATAAACATACTTAATTTGGTTTGACTGCTAAGGGTGCGCCTCAGCTTAAATACCCTAAATTACTTCTGACACCAAAGTGTTAGTCTGGACCAGAGAGAGGCCTTCCAGGCACTTAAACCCTAACCCTCAAAACTGGAAAGAAAGGAAATCCTAATGACTTTTCAACACTCCTGTACCCTTTTCTCAGTCTCCCTCTAACGCCAGGGCTTTACCACTGTCCAGCTGAGTGACCTTGGATAAGTCCCCAAACTTCCAGGAGCCTCAGTTTCCTGACACTGAATCAAGCAGGTTCAACCAGGTGATTTTAAGGTCCCTTCCAACTCTGGCAGTCCAAAATTCCAGGATTCTGGTTGACCAACCGGTGGAAAGCGGGAATGAAGTATGGAGCAGATGCTTGCAGGTGGGGATGGGATGGCTGAGAGGGAGAAAATAAATACGGAGCTGGGAAAGAAAAAAAAGCCCTGGAGACGAATGTGTCCTTTGCATCTAATCTGGTCCTTGTTAGGACAATGTCATCTCTCCACGTCCCACGTAAGGTCCAGCTGATGCTCACGTACCTGGCCCCGCCTTTCTTTTCA
The DNA here is from genome assembly GCF_026419965.1 of Kogia breviceps. NCBI lineage: Eukaryota > Metazoa > Chordata > Mammalia > Artiodactyla > Physeteridae > Kogia > Kogia breviceps. Next base: position 85,173,588 of record NC_081314.1, on the reverse strand, counting down.
TCATCGATCCGTGTGTGCACTTTGCCTTGTTCTGGGTGCTGCTTGAGGGCTAGACAATGGGCTTAGATCATGGGTGGTGTCTCACAAATTGAGTAAGATAGACATAGCTCCTCATGGAGTTTACGGAATAGAAAATATGCAGATGTTTAAAAACACAGAAACAAAACCTACTCAATCAAGTATGAATTTTGTACAGGTTGCTCTAAGACTATATAAAAAGTACTCAGTCCTTCTGGGGATCAGGGATGGCTTCCCCAAAGAGGTGACCTGGTGGTGAGTCACCCTGTGCCTAGATTCTCTTCCAGAAGGTTTCTCTGCTTCTAGGTTCTCCTCACTGTAATTGGTACTGACAGATCTTTTAAAACACCGATTTCTTGCCATTGTTTTCTTCATGGAAGCTTTACAGTGGCCTCCTTGTTTGCAAGCTTGGGTAGAGACTCAGTCCCTATTTGGAGCCTCTTTAGGCTATTACTCCCAGCACAGGCTGTTGCCCTCTGGTGCCAGAGAACCCGGGGTGGAATCCCTGACCCCTTCCCTGACCCCTTCTGGGTACCCAAGAAAAGGGATCAGAACCTGAGCCTTACCATTTAAAAACTGCCCATTCTTGGGCTACCGTTGGATCAGATCTGACCACTGACATTTTCTATAGCAAAAAACAAGCAGCAGAAAATTCCAGTTTTGAAGCTGTTAAGGAAAAGATGAGGAAAACAAATGTTAGGGGGAAAAAAATTTTTTTTTTGGCCGCATTGCACGGCTTATGGAATTTTTTTTTTTTTTTTTTCCTTTAGTACGCGGGCCTCTCACGGTTGTGGCCTCTCCCGTTGCGGGGCACAGGCTCCGGACGCGCAGGCTCAGCGAGCATGGTGCATGTGGGATCTTCCCGGACCGGGGCACGAACCCGTGTCCCTTGCATTGGCAGGCGGACTCACAACCACTGTGCCACCAGGGAAGCCCCTTATGGGATCTTAGTTCCAGCGGGGATCGAACCCAGGCCCCCGGCAGTGAAAGTGCCTAGTCTTAACCACTGGACTGCCAGGGAATTCCCCAAAAGTTAGGAATTAAAAGCATAGAAAGCTGTTTGATACCTAGCTTCTCTACCTCTAGAAGTAAGTGTCTGCACTGTAAACTAGCATTTTCTTTATTAATTGTCTGTTCTTTAGGTATTATTTTTGACTGCTCCTCTTCTGAGAAAGTGCCCAGAACTTTGACAGTAATCCTTCGTGCCGTCTTTATCATTTAGCCTTAGTCCTAAACAGATCTGGTGAGGATCTTGTCTAAAGACAGCTGAAAGGAGGAGTCTCAGAGTAATAAGAGGAGGAGTGATCAGGCTCAGGGAATTATAGTATCTGGCTTCTGAATGAAGCTAGTTCTGCACAGGAAACGTTCAGAGAATACTAAGTAATTCATGAGTTGCAAAACCTCAGGATAAAAGGTTGAATATCATCATCCCTCGCTGTTTTAACAAACGGCAGATCGCCATTAATTTTGCCTGATTTTACATAAAGAATAATGCACTCCCTGCAAAGGAAAAGGTGCAGTCTCTGGAGGAGCATATCTTTTTGTTGTGATGTGTCAGCGATTCAGAGAGAGAGGTGGGGAAGGGAGGAGTGTTAGTCTCCAAAATACTCTACATCACATCCCTCAACTGTGTTCCCAGAGGCCAAAAAACAGAAACTCAGAGAAATTAGACTATCTTGATTTGCATCATAAACTAGTGTCCAGAATTCTAGACTATACAGCAGAACTTTGTGTCCAGTTTTTTGGCGATTTACTCTGAGTTTACAGGAAAGGCTCTAGAGTAGTGTTCTGAAGGACCGTGGAGCATCTGCGTGGGGGGTACATCTCAGTCAGAAGAAGGAGAATGCAAGGGCATGAAGCATGGGCTTCGGGGACCCATGGGGGGTTTGCTGTGACTAGAGAGGGTAGTGTGGGTGAAGGAATCACAAAGAACCAAGCGTGCCCCGAGGTGGCTCTTGGTCTTCACTAGGGACAAACGCAATCAGATCTGTGGGGGGGGTTTAATTAATTAATTTATTTATTGTTGGCTGCGTTGGGTCTTCGTTGCTGTGCGCAGGCTTTCTCTAGTTGTGGCGAGCGGGGGCTGCTCTTTGTTGTGGTGCGCGGGCTTCTCATTGCGGAGCATGAGCTCGAGGTACGGGGGCTTCAGTAGTTGTGGCTCGCGGGCTCTAGAGCGCGGGCTCTAGAGCGCAGGCTCAGTAGTTGTGACGCACGGCCTTAGTTGCTCCGAGGCATGTGGGATCTTCCAGGACCAGGGCTCGAACCCGTGTTCCCTGCATTGGCAGGCGGATCTTAACCACTGCGCCACCAGGGAAGCCCTTAAAAAACTTTTTAAGAGGATCTCTTTCAGAGTTTCTCCAAGAGTACTGAGAATTTGCAGGGGAATCTCTCTGGAAAGCTGCACTTTTCTTAAGCTGCTGTGCACACCAATGTATGAGAACCTCCAGGAGGCTGGTTTCTAGGCAGGATTCCCTGCCTCCGTTTCAACCACTGGGAATGGTTGGCCCTGGGTCCAGGGTAAATTCTGTGTATGTTGATGAATAGTCATAAACCATGAACACTAAAGAGGTTTCAAGATCTAATAGAAGAGGGTGAGATTTGGTGATTTTTTTTTTCTTTTGCTCATCTGTATTTACATTTTTTTCTACTTGCAGTACTTGTATACTAAGAAAAAAGAAAACGCTCAATAAGATAAATTTAATGAGCACCCAGTATTTGCAAGCACAGAACAAGCTCACGGAAGAAATGAGTTGCCCCAAAAGGGTTACATAGGCAGGGAAGTGCTGTTGTTTTCAGCAGGAAAGCGGGGCCTTGTAACAACAGGAAGCTCTGGGAGGCCGCAGTACCCAGGCTTCCAAGCAGAGCAGTTCTCGAAACAATGGCTGCCTGTGGCTCGGGAATATTGGGCAGGAAATGAAAGGATGCTGGGAGGGGGTGTGCCAGAGGAGCTGATAAGCGCTACCTGGCTGTTCTTCACTTAGGCCTAGCAGGCCAATGATGAAGTTGTTTTTCTAAACGCTCCCCATCTTTCATTAGCAAAGATGATTTTAGGAAAACACAGAAATGAAAAGAACCCATGGTGCCACAGGTCTGGAAACCATTAGGAAGCTAAGCCTCCCAGGAAACCAGAAGGTACAATAAGCCAGGGGAGGTATTTCTTGCTGTCAGGGCACGGTCCCTTCAGTGTGTGTGTGTTGGGGGGGACCTTCAGATGAACTCAGCACCATTTAAAGCCAAGTCCCTGGAGGACTCCAGCCTCCATAATAATCAAAATAGCACTGGGGTTAATAGGAGTCCAGCCATACCAAAGGAGATGCGTGTAAACCTCCTGAGATTGAAGTTTATATTTATTTAACACAAATTTCTGTTCTTATGGGTGGGACAAGCTGGGGAGTCAATTAACAATACAAAAACAAAACTAACAAAAAAGAATGCTAATGCTTTGCCCTAGAAGACCTAGATAAAAACCAGAACCAGTAGGAGTGAGGACCTGAACCTTGCAGGTAGAAGTCAGATCTGCCTTCTTAATTTCTAGCCCAGCTTCTCCCCAGCTTCATCCAGGAAGTTCACAGGTCATGGGATGTTAGACCTGGAAGGAATATTAGCGATCGTCTAGATCCAGAACTTGAACCTAGTGCAGATGAAAATCTGAGGCCGGGAGTAGCTATTTTTTTGGTCAAGGATATACAGCTGGTTCATGTTGCTTTAATTGATAGGTACCCAGCGCCGAGTACCTGTGAGTCACCTGGGGGCAACTCAAAGAGGAACACAGTTACTCTCCTCAGAGGTCTGAAATCTAGTACCTGGAGGTCAGGACTAGAACCCAGGTTTCTTAACTCCTTGTTGTTAAGTCCTTCTCTGTCATCAAGTTGCTCTTCGACGTGAAATCAGCTCAGCTTTCTGTGGCTTTCTGGTCTTCCCCACGCCTGGTCTGTGCCTGGGTTTTCCTGGTGTGGAGGTTAGGTTTATACAATGTACTGGAAAGTGCATGAACTTGGAATTCAGACAGACTCATAATTGCACCCCAGCTTTGCCACTAGCTGTTTGACCTTGGGCAAGCCACCCGACCACACCAAACCTTAGTTTTCCATCTATAAAATAGGAAAAGTAATGTCTGCACCTCAGAGTTGTGAGAATTAAATGAAATAATGATCGTTAAGCGTGGGACCCCACATAGCATTTGGTTAGTGCATCCCATGACCACCTACTAAGGCATGCAAAAAAAGAAAAAAAAATGGCCCGGACATACTCAGACGAGAAAAAAACTTACATTGTCCTCATTCTTCAAATGATTGGTGTTAGTGACCCATATAGTTCAAGAAGCTGGTTTATTTTCCCTGTTTTGTCTCATTAGCCTCCTCAGCTCCATCCCTTCTCCTTCTGGGACTCTCTCTGGGGGCAGACGTGGCCATCCTCTTTATCCATCTGTGGCGTCTCAAGGAGCAGGTGGCAAGAAAGAGAGGGTCTGTTAGTCCAGGAAATAAAATCTTGATTGGGTGATCCAAGCTGACTGTGGTCTTGACGCAGTTCAACTGAGGAGTTAAACGACTTGTTGGCAATGATAAGGGAATTGATGCTCACAGCTGGGCCTGGGAGTGTGCTGGGGCATGCCTGAAAGAGCTTTCTGGCATCCGCAAGCAGCCTTATGGAGTGAGTGATGTCTGCTCGACAACTCCCCTGAGAGTGAAGTCAGGCAGTAGGAAGCACGAGCCAAAAAAGTTTTCATAAATTATACAAAGCCTAGCAGCCTCCATCTTCAGCAAGGGACAAAAGGGACATTTTCTGCACCCTTCCTGTGTACCAGGTGAACAGGGCCAACTCTAAGCCCAAGGCCGTGTGAGGGTTTCTCCAGGTTTGTTCTCTGTGTGGTCTCATCACACCCCACCCGGTTTCCCTAGTCAGCTCTGCCCTCCCTCATGGTCACAACCCTCCCCTCCCCTAAATCCCCAAACACCCCGGAGGCCCCTTTCACAGTCCCTCCTAGGCTGTTTCCACTTGCTCATTAACTGATGACGTGTGGTCCCAGATATTTCACCGCCCTCAACCAGCCTCTTATCTTTGAGTCACAAAGGCACTTACCTTTCTTAAAGAAATTTTAGGAAGCAACTAGAAAAGAGTGAAGCTTCTCACCTCCCCTTTCATACTCGGCAAAGTGTACGAGGTCCTCTGTACTGACTCTAAAGGGACACCTTATTTTCCTTCGTTGGATCGATATGTTTGTGGCAAGTCTTTTCCTTCATATTATCCCCTCCTCGACCCACCTTTCTCAAAAGCCTGTTCCCTTGAAGAGAAGAATTCCAGGGTTACCCCTACTGAGGCAGCTGCCTGGATTGGACATTATTCTAAGGGCAATATGGGAAGCCAGTGAATGTTTTGGAATAGGGGAGCTTTTCCATAGTGTTTTAGAAAGATTTGTTTGGCAGTGGAGCTCAAGATAGAATGCAGTCTTCCTAGGCTGTCAAAACTCTTCCAATTTACCTGAATTTACCTTCTCTTACACCAGATTGGTCTAGTCAGCATTCCTGGAATTCACCACATTATTTCTTGTTTTCCCATCTTGTTTATACCATTCCCTGCTCTAGCTGCATCAGAAAGTAGGTGATGTTTACAAAGTGCTTATTATATGCTGGAGGCTATTTAAGCTTTCTGCATGTATCACAGTATATAATTGCATCACATTGTATCTTATCACATCACAGCATCTCAAATCACCCCCTAGGAACTAGTGTCTGAGTTCTTGTTGCATAGCCTTGTACATCCTCCTTTATGCACTGATCAATCTCACAGCATCGTATGGCCCGGGGGTGAGGGTCCTGCCTCAGCCCTCTCTAACAAGGTCCCTCTCATACTGTCAGCTCTATATGATGTACACAATTTCCTGTTCTTGTTCAACACCTGAAAGCCCTGCCTGACTTCCCCCACCATTGTGTTATCTTTTAGAAGAACTTCTGTCACGTTTTTGTGCCTCTCAAGGGGCCCTTAACATATTTTGCTTGATCGTTTCATACCAGCCAAGTTACTTAATACCTACCTGTGAGCTTCAATTTCCTCATTTACAAAGCAAAGATAAATACCTTCCTCAGAAAGTGGTTGTGAGGACTGCACTGGGTACAAAGAATGCATGAAAGTGTAGTGCTCAGGGGTCGGCACGTAGTACGTACACAGTGATTGTCCGTTCCCTCTGGGCTCCTTGAGGGCAAATATCTTATTCACCTTTTAGTCTCTTGGGCTGGATAGCCCTGCAGTACATCTGCTTTGGTAGAAGGAGAATCATTGTCATTGGGAGGAGTGGGTGCACGGATGACAGACACCTGAGAGCTCAGCTGGGATGAGTCAGGGTGTGGAACAGAGGAAGGACCTGGACACTTCTGTGGGAAAGAGCTGACTTGATTTGGCATCTGCAACCCTGGAAGTGAGGAGGGGAGGGGACTCCAGGATATAGTCTTCCATCAGGAGCTCACCCAGCAGTGGAGCAGAGCTGGTCCTTGGCCACACCAGCCCAGCAGATTAGGCAAATACTTCTGTTTAACAAGGAGTAATTACCTACAGGGTCATTGGAAAGGACTTCAACAAACATGGAAATTGCCTCACTAACTTTAGAAAGCCCTTGGGCTTCTTTAAACGAAACTTGGTTTTCTTTTTAATTTTAAAAAAAAATTTATTTATTTATTTTGGGCTGTGTTGGGTCTTCGCTTCTGTGCGAGGGCTTTCTCTAGTTGTGGTGAGCGGGGGCCACTCTTCATCGCGGTGCGTGGGCCTCTCACTATCGCGGCCTCTCTTGTTGCAGAGCACAGGCTCTAGACGCGCAGGCTCAATAGCTGTGGCTCATGGGCCTAGCTGCTCCGCGGCATGTGGGATCTTCCCAGACCAGGGCTCGAACCTGTGTCCCCTGCATTAGCAGGCAGATTCTTAACCACTGCGCCACCAGGGAAGCCCTGAAACTTGTTTTTCTAAAAACCTATTTTTTCTTTACAAAAATTATTTGCACCTCACCCTCATTATAGAAAATTCAGAAAAGCAAAATGAAGAATATAGAAAAGCAAAAACGTACTATTAGCCTTTCAGTGTGTGTGTCTTTTATCATTTGAGAGATTGTGAAGGGTTGTATAAACAGGACAGTCACTCTTTGCTCTTTATATTTGTGTATCTTTTTCATTTTTTATTCTTCTCTTCCCCAGTGTTATTGCAATATAATTGATATACTCCAGTGTATAAGTTTAAGGTGTACAGCATAATGGTTTGACTTACATAAATATATTGTGAAATGATTACCACAGTAAGTTTAGTTAGCACCCATCATCTCATATACATACAATAAAAGAGAAAGAAAAGAAAGAAAAAAATGTTTCCTTGTGATGAGAACACTTAGGATTTACTCTCTTAATTTTCATATATAATGTACGGCAATGCTAACTATAATCATCACGCTGTACATTGCAGCTCTATTACTCATTTATCTTGTAACTGGAAGTTGGTACCTTTTGACCACCTTCATCCAATTCCTGCTCCCCACCTCCCCCACCCCCTCCTCTGGTAACCACAAATCTGATCTCTTTTTCTATGAGCTTCATGATTTTTTTAGATTCCACATATAAGTGAGATCATACACTATTTGTCTTTCTCTGACTTATTTCACTTAGCATGATACCCTTAAGGTCCATCCATGTTGTCACAAATGGCAAGATTTCCTTATTTTTATGGATGAATATTATTCTGTTGTATATATATGCCACAACTTCTTTCTTTTTTAAGATTTATTTATTTGGCTGCACTGGGTCTTTGTTGCTGTGCACGGGCTTTCTCTAGCTGTGGTGAGCAGGGGCTACTCTTCACTGTGGTGCACAGGCTTCTCACTGCGGTGGCTTCTTTTGTTGAGGAGCACGGGCTTCAGGCACACGGGCCTAGTAGTTGTGGCTCGCGGGCTCTAGAGCGCAGGCTCAGCAGTTGTGGTGCACGGGCTTATAGTCCCTCCAAGGCATGTGGGATCTTCCCAGACCAGGGATTGAGCCCGTGTCCCCTGCATTGGCAGGTGGACTCCCAACCACTGTGGCACCAGGGAAGTCCCTGCCACAGCTCCTTTAGCCACTCATCTTTTGATGGACACATGTTTCCATGTCTTGACTATTGCAAATAATGCTGCTATGAACTGGGAGGTGCAGATATCTTTACAAGTTAGTGGTTTTGTTTCCTTTGGATATGTTCCCAGAAGTGTGATTGCTGGATCATATGGCAGTTTTACTTTTTAATTTTTTTGAGGATCCATACTATTTTCCATAGTGGCTATACCAGGTTATAATCTCACTAACGGTGCACAAGGGTTCCCTTCTCCATATCCTTGCCAGCATTTCTCTCTTGTCTTTTTGATGATGGTCATTCTAACTTGAGGTGATATCTCATTATGGTTTTCATTTGCATTTTCCTAATGATTAGTGATGTTGAGCATCTTTTCATGTATCTGTTGGCCTTTTGTATATCTTCTTTGGAGAAGTGTCTATCTTTTGCCCATTTCTTATTTGGATTATTTGGTTTTTTGCTATCGAGTTGTTTGACTTCTTTATATCTTTTGGATATTAACCCCTTATCAGATACATGATTTGCAGATATTTTTCCTGTTCCATATGTTGTCTTTTCATGTTGTTGATTGTTTCTTTTGCTGTGCAAAAGCTTTTTAGTTTGATGTAATCCTGCCTGTTTATTTTTTATTTTGTTGCTGTGCTTTAGGTGTTATATCCAAAAAAATCATTGCCAAGACCCATGTCAAGGAGCTTTTTTCCTATGTCTTCTAAGAATTCCATGGTTTCATGTCTTACAGATAAGTCTTTAATCCATTTCAAGTTAATGTTTGTGAGTGGTATAAGATACAGGTCTAGTTTCATTCTTTTACATGTGAATATCCAGTTTTCCCAGCGCCAATTTTCCCAGACTGTCTTTTCTCCATTGAGTATTCTTGGCTTCCTTGTGAAATACAATTGACCATATATTCTTGGGTTTATATCTGGGCTCTCAGTTTTTTCCCACTGATCTTTTCTATTTTTATGCTAGTACCATACTGTTTTGTTTACTATAGCTTTCTAGTATGGCTTGAAGTCAGGAAGTGTTTTTCATTTTTTAAATCAGTATATATTGCTTCTGTAACTATTTCAAAAGGAACTTAAAAATAGATGTTGGGCTTCCCTGGTGGCGCAGTGGTTGAGAGTCCGCCTGCCGATGCGGGGGACACGGGTTCGTGCCCTGGTCCGGGGGGATCCCGCGTGCCGCGGAGCAGCTGGGCCCGTGGGCCATGGCCGCTGGGCCTGCGCGTCCGGAGCCTGTGCTCCGCGATGGGAGAGGCCGCAGCGGTGAGAGGCCCGCATACCGCAAAAAAAAAAAAAAAAAAATAGATGTTAACCACTAGGTGTTGAACACCTAAAAGCCATCACCACAGTAAGGTAGGGACTGCAGTGGTAGAATTTCAGGTATATGGGTAGTCAAGGGCAAGGAACCAAACAGCTCTCCTTAAATGGTGCTTCCATACCTGGCCCCTAACTCATGGGATCTGCCCTCCTGATGGGGAGGGTTTGAGTCAGGTAGGTGTAGCTTGGGGCTTTTTCTAAACCTCCTCCTCAATGTGGTACCATGAAAAAAGCATGAGCTTTGGAGTCAGACAAACCTAGGTTTGGATCCCAACTCTGGCACTTACTAGCTGTGTGATGTTGGGCAACTTGCCTAACCTCTCTGAGAATCAGCTTTCACATTTTCAAAATGGAGAATTTTATGTCTTTTGTGGATTGGCTATGATTATAGAATGGAAAATGCTGTTAAAAGAGAGAGAGGGAAAAAAAAAGTACCTCATGCAGTGCCTGGCACATAAAAAGTGCTTTCTTCTTTGAAGGACCCAGATATCAATGGAGGACTGAAAAGCCATCTGGAGAGTAATGACCAATCCCCTGTTTAGCAAAACATTTCAAGTGCTTGTGTTTTCAAGGCTATTCTAGATGAATGAGACAGAACTATCCTCATTGTCCCTAAAGAGCTCACAACTTAGTGATGGAGATGACATAGGTTCAGGCAACACCTAGCACTTAGTGCTGGATAAGAGCATGTTTGCTGAATTGGATTTTTTAATGAAAAATTTTGGGGAAAGGTAATATATTCTTATAGTTCAAAAGTATAAAAGAGGGGCTTCCCTGGTGGCGCAGTGGTTGAGAGTCTGCCTGCCGATGCAGGGGACACGGTTTCGTGCCCTGGTCTGGGATGATCCCACGTGCCGTGGAGTGGCTGGGCCCATGAGCCATGACCGCTGAGCCTGCACGTCCGGAGCCTGTGCTCTGCAGAGAGTCCCACGTACCGCAAAAAAAAAAAAAAAAAAAAAAAAGTATAAAAGAGTATATAATGAGGAGTCTCCCTCTTACTCATAGCCCTTGCCTCAGCTTCCCAGTCTCTTTTCCCATAGGCAACTAAAGTTATCACTTTATTATGCATCCTTCCATAGATATTTAATGCATATACAAGGAAATTGTATAACTGTTCTGTTATTCTCTCTTTTTAAAAAAACAAATGCTTGTATACCATTACACTGGTCTGTGCCTCCTTCTTTCTGCTTAATATACCTGGAGACTGCTGTATATCAGTACATGAAAGTTTCCTCATTCTTTTTGATGACTATATAGTATTCCATTATATGGATATTCCATTATTTCTATAAATAGCTTCCTATTGATGAACAATCTCATGCTATTACAAAAATTGCTGCAATGAATAACCTTGTATATATAGAAATGTTCTAGAATTGGAATAATGAAAATGTTCTGAAATGTGATTGTTGCTTAATTGTCAATATAGTGTAAACCACTTAATTATGTGCTTTAAAAGGGTGAATTTTATGACATTTGATTTATATCTCGATTTTTTTTAAGTTTAGAGAAAAAGAAACTTTACCCCAAGGAGGACAGGCTAAATCCTGACATATTTAAAAAACAATTTTCCTTGGAAAATTGGAAAGCAGTTAATTTGCTTTTTGTAAAGAACAGAGAACATTATACTTTAAAAAATAGACACCACGAATTTTCAGACTTTTCTATAATTCTACGTTAGGTCAGGAGGAAGACAGACGAGATTAAAACGGAGGAGAAAGAAGAATCAAAGAGGGAGAGTTGCAGGAGGATAGCGCCCCCTCAGGCAAGCCAAGGCCCACAGAGGCTGGGAGGAGCGTGCCACAGGAGAGATGGAGATGCAGCAGACATGGAGACGCAGGAGACATGGAGGCACAGGAGACATGGAGGCACAGAAGAGATGGAGGCTCAGGAGAGATGGAGGCGCAGGAAACATGGAGTTGCAGGATCGAGGAAGGAGGGGACAAATACAGAGCAGGAGCTGGCAGAGATAGAAGGCACAGGAGCCATTGTGACAACAGATTCCTGTGGAATGGAAAGCTGGGAAGTTCTCTGCTGACAACCAGAAATAATAGAAAAGTGATTCAAATCTTTACTTCATCTCTTAAAAAATGCTGTAGTAGGGCTTCCCTGGTGGCGCAGTGGTTGAGAGTCCGCCTGCTGATGCAGGGGACGTGGGTTTGTGCCCCGGTCTGGGAAGATCCCACATGCCGCGGAGCGGCTGGGCCTGTGAGCCATGGCGGCTGAGCCTGCGCGTCCGGAACCTGCGCGTCCGGAGCCTGCGCTCCGTGGCGGGAGAGGCCACAACAGTGAGAGGCCCGCGTACCGCAAAAAAAAAATAATAATAAAATTAAAAAATGCTGTAGTAGAGCAGGCTTATTCACAGCACAGCAGAGCTGCCTGAAGCCCTCACTCTCTCCCCTGTGCACAGCAGGGGATTCTCAAAGATTTCTTCCCTGTTCAGCGGCTTGTCTCTCTCTGACTCCCTGCAAGTATCAGTTCTTCATCCACCAGTGATCCTTGGTCCTTTCTATCACCTCAGTCAAGGTGATGAATATATCCATCATGCCCCAAAGTTTCCTCAGCCCCTCCGCAGCTCCTGCCTCCTGCGTCTTCCCTGCTTTCTCCCACTATAAATTAGTTTGCGTTTTCTTGAGTTCTATGTGGATGGAATCATATACCATGTACTCTTCTATAGAATGACTTCTATCTCCCATATGCTATATCATCCCTTGTTATTGCTGAGTAGTAGTCCATTGTATATATGTACCACTAGACTTTACTCTGATCATTAGGGATGCAGGACCCAGAGAGGGAATGAAATATGACCAGTACAGGACCTTAACAAAAATCCAGAATGGGGCGGGAGGAGTGCCATATTTCCCTAAAACACAAATGCAGTTTGCACTGTGAAAGAATGAGGCTGCCATGATCACATAACTGATCAAATGAAACTGTGTTTGTTCCAATCTCCATCTCCAGATCTGATCAGATTCCAGCCATTAGCAGGCATTACCTCTGGGGGGATTCAAAGAAATGATTTGACTGCTGGCCTTTTCTGCCCTAAACCCTTGAAGAAGTTTGGAATTGAGGAAAGAAGTACCGCCACGTTATTTATGAGTATAAAATGACTTTTAGTTGTAGCAAGTTGGACCAAATGAAACAAAGGACTTTAAAGCGTTTTGTAAATTGTAAAGTATAAATCAAAGGCAAAGCCTTCTTTTCTGTCAGAAACCACCTCAGGATTTATTTTGTGCTCCGATTAAAATTTAACGTTAAAGATCGCTGCTCCAGAAAATACCAAACCAAACCAAACAAAAAAGGGACTTAGAGAACCATCAGTGTGATAATTCAAAGAAGTCATAATGTTATATCATAATCAGCAACTGTGTGTACCTCTGTAGGAGGAGACTTAATGTTCTTTGGGTCCATGATAAATCTCACAGAACTAGTTCTGTGGCTCCAACCTTCTATAGCAACCTAAACAGACAATGGAGGCTTTCTTTCCATCTATACCTACTCAGCCATTTTGTTTCAAGCTTCTATCCTGTCCAGAATCCTAGGGTGTCCCCAGTTTGGTTGGGCCCCAGGAACAACAGTCTAAAGAATTCTGAGACTTTGAGTCGATACTCTTGGCAGCCCCTGCAACACCACCAACCAGTATTACCTTTAGAGCCTTGCTCCCTGAAGTATGGGCTGCAGATTGGCTGTATCTGAATCACCTGGTAATTTGCTAGAAATGCAAATTCTTGACTCCCTCCCTCCACCCTCCCATTGGAATCCGCATGTTAACAAGATCCTGGGGACTTGTATCCATATTAAAATATGAGAAGCTCTGGTCTAAACAGTCGTTCTTCAACTTCAGCATGCATCAGAATCACCTGGGAAGCAACTGCTGCTGGCTCTAGAGCTGGATGATTACAGAGATCAAGTGGATCCTTTCTCACTTACTGAGTATGATGGAGAATTCCTATGTCTTCCAACTCGGCCCAAGATGAGACTCCAAGAAAGCTAACACGCCTCAGGGACCAGGACCATGGCCTTTTCCCTTGGGTTGTTTTAATATTGCCTTCTGTTTAAACAGAGCTGTGGACTAGAGGTTCTGGGGCCTCTGTACCAAATTTATGGCAGAGGTTCCATCCAGGAATGTGTTTTCCTCACCTTTAAAACAAACGGAGCCTGAGGTTATACAACTGAGAGCCATGCTACTGGGAGGTGGGTCTTTGAGAATGGGATAGGACAGATTGGTGACCCTGCACTGCCCATCTGTGGAGTGTTCCTTATAGAAGCCCTTTGAGGCTGAGGCTTTTGTCTTTGAGTCCTCTTTGGGAATGCTCCGAGCTCTCACGTCCACCTGTGCCGTGCAACAGCCATATACCTTGGTACAGACTCACATTGTGCAACACATCAAGGACAAGCACAGTTCCAGGACTGCTAACGAAATCTGTACACTGTTGGGTAAGGACTGCTGCCTTTGTATTACGAAGATACACCTCAATGCATAGAAAAGTGACCTCAACCAGAGAGGGACACAAAAGCCATTCAGAATAGGGAGGTGAGTGTTGACTTGTAAGAGGTTGGTCAGCTCTACCCCAGCTGCCCATCAGATGGGAGGCAGCAAACTGTTTTCACCAAGACTGAATCTCACAAATGATAAATTTACATCATATAGAAGCTTCAGATAGAAATAACTGTCATTGTAGAATGCTGCTTATATGCCAGGGTCTGTGCTAAGTATTTACAAGTATTACTTCAATCCTAGCTATGAGGTTAATATCACTGTTATCCTCATTTTACAGATGTGAAAACTAAGAAACGGAATTATTGCATATTTTGCCCAAGGTTTCAAAGGCAGTTTGGCATTCAGACCTGTGCTCTTGACCATGACCTTGCACGGCAGGTTACAGAACAACATCTTGTTGTGGGAGGGAAAGAGTCAACCTACTGTGCACAATAGGGAATTTTTTTTTTAAACAATACAGCTTTTTGAAGCATGGGAACTCTGTTTGCTTATTTATTTATAAAATTTATTTAGAGGCATGAGGCATAAATAGGGTTCTCACCAAGAACCCTTTTTCATAAAATCGATCAAAGTATAGCTTTTCTAATTGAAGCCAGGCAGGGGCTCTGGACCCCTGCCCACACTCACAGCCCCTCCTCCACCACACCCACTCCTACCCTGTATTCACTCACAGGGAATAGTTCCACCTCTGTGGTCTCTGACCTCAATATTGCCAATCCCAAGTTCACTTCCTGCCCTCTTTCCACCTTGGGTAACTAAGAAGCTTCTCACTAGTCAGTCATGAATGAAAGGGCCAAAACATGGATGTGTCCTGGAGACGAAAGGCTCTGAGGATGCACAGCCTTTGAGAGGTGGGTGGAATACTTTAAGTATGATGAATTTTACTCAGCACCTAAAATGATAGTTAGTGGTTGAAGGAAAGGATGGGGGAGCTGTTTAGAAAGTATTGTAATAGAGAATCCAGGAAGAATGTTGAGCCTGAACACCTAGTATCTCCCCATGTACAGGTCCAGTCCAGCTTAGTATTGTGTGTGGGTATGATCATGTGCATTAAGCATTAATGGATTGGCTTTAGTCTAATCCAAGGTATTAATGGACTGAGTATGTTTTGGGGGGGTGGGCACACTGCTAACCGAAGCCCTGGTTCATGGAGTTCCCATCCCACCTCTGTGCCTGAAGACTTCAGCACCCAAGGCTTTGGTAGTTCCAGACCATCTACAACACTCTCACAGAGGGACCTCCGGTGGATCTGTCCAAGGACCAAAGTGGCAAGTGACTTGCCACTCTCTCCATGCCATCCAGAAGGCCTGTGGCTGCCATGCTGGGTCACTGAGCTGGCTGGGCTGATCAGGTTCAGCCCTGAGGAGAGAACAGCATAGCCAGACCCTTCTACCCAGGCACTGGACTTCTGGAGTGGCAGGAATTTGAGAGGCCATGTTGGTCCCTTATATGAGGTCCATTCTATCAATGACTGGTTTGACCCATGTGGAGGTGGTGCTGGGGGGCGGGGGGGGAGATTATCACCTTTAAAAAAAAAACACTTAACACCTTTAAATCACCCTTAACATTTTGGCAGATATTCTTTCAGTCTTTTTTCCCTTTGCAGTTTCTTAAACATAGCTGAGTTCACAGGGTATATTTGATTTTGTGCCTTGTTCTTCTTTTACCTACCTACATCATAAGTATTTTTCCATGTGTTAAATCACTTTTCATAAGCAACAAGTGGGGCTTCCCTGGTGGCGCAGTGGTTGAGAATCCGCCTGCCGATGCAGGGGACGCGGGTTCGTGCCCCGGTCCGGAAAGATCCCACATGCCGCAGAGCAGCTCAGCCCATGGCCGCTGAGCCTGTGCGTCCGGAGCCTGCTCTCCGCAATGGGAGAGGCCACAACAGTGAGAGGCCCGCGTACCACAAAAAAAAAAAAAAAAAAAAAAGCAACAAGTACTCTTTAGTGAGGTAAATAAATTTACCTGCCCCTTGGTTTCTTCATGTGTAGACTAGGCAAGAGTTCTCTAATTTTATCACACAACAGTCCCCTAGAAGGCTTTTTAAAACACAGATTGCTGGGCACCACCTCCAGAATTTCTGATTCAGTGGGTGTGAGTGGGGCCTGGGAATCTGCATTCCCAACAGGTTCCCAGGAGATGCTGGTGCTACTGGTCAGGGGACCACACTGGGAGAACCAGTGACATGAGGAGATTGTGTTGTGGGATTTCCAAGGTCACTGCTGGTTTCAGAAATCTAAGTGTTAGCATATTTTACAAATTCCTAAAAAAAAAAAAAAAAAGACCTAACTCTTAAAACACATGGGTTTTCCAAACTTTAACAAAACCCTATGAGTTTTTTTTAAATATCAAAGAACATCATCTACCATTTACAAGTAATTGTTTCCACTTGTAGCTCATATGCATTCCATACTTACTTCTCTTTGAAGTTACCTGGATTTTTACAGTCAGACTTATACCTAATACTTTATTTTTTCTTTTCCTTTGGATAGTTCCATATGTATTGAAGAGCTGTGCAGAATTTATAGAGACTCACGGCATTGTGGATGGAATTTATCGGCTTTCAGGGGTCACCTCAAACATACAACGGCTAAGGTAAGCCAAAGAATAGCCCCCCAAAGGATTCTTCCATGATCCTTCCTCTGTCCATTCCTCTATCTGCAGGTGTTGGGGGTATTAAAAACTGAAGGGATTGAGGGAAGGATGGCAGGGCAGAAGATCAAGTGCTGATGTTTTCAGATGCCTAACTCTTCTTAATCTAATCAGGAAGCTCTCCAGTCTGATGTAATTCTTTCCAACAAAAACTCCTGAGGGCTTTTCATCTGTTCCTATGTCTTGCACCAGATTTATCCCTCTTAGGTAGATTCAAATGAACTCAAGTGATTTAAATTGCAAGTTGGGAAAAAATGATTTATTATTACTCACTTCCCTACCCACGGCTCAGATCCCCATTACGTGGTATTCAGAACTTGAAGGTCATCGTGAGTTTTTCTGTTGGCACACACTCAACATTTGATCTTTCATCTGGTCGAGGAATCAGAAGTCTGCATGACTGTGCATTTCTCTAATTGATGCCTGTATTTTTAAAATTATTGATAGAGGAACTATTTCCAATTCTATGGATTTATCCTAAACAATTCTAAAATGCATCCTAGAATTTTTTGGAAGAAATTTCTATCACACTGTATTAAGAGGATAGTAATCTTCTTTATATGTATTATATCTATAAAATAAAGGGAGTGTATATATAGAATATATACATTATATATAATATATGTACTGTTCCATGACTAAAAGAATAGGTTTATGTATTTTGAATATTGTTCTTTAACACAAAAAGAACATTTTAATATATATATTATATATTCTTTAGTTACAAATGTAGACTTTTCAAATAAAACATTCTTGTTACAAGATTAATATGTAAAATTTACATTGTGCAGGTAATTCATTTTTTTATCTTCTTCCTCCTATTTAGTTTTCTGCCCCTCCTCCTCAAACTTCAATTGTCATGAAACTATACCAAAGGAATAAAACATTCTTTTTACTCCCAGAGAGATGATAGCTGTTAAAAAATAACTGGTTTATTGCAGCCAAAGGTTTCTAACAGATCTATATGCTTACATCATTTCACTAATTTACTCATGTGACATTTTTCAGTTTCAACAGCATGTATTTTTAACAGTCTACTCTTATCTCTGAAACATACTACACAGTAGCTGGTATAGTGGAAGGACATTTGGACAATGGCCAATTCTTTTTCACTTAAGGACTGACCTTAGCCTTGACAAGGGAAATTTCTGGCTAACTAAATGAATAAGCTCTAAATTGTTTGTGTTCTGCCCTCGTAAGAAAAACACATGCCTATGAACTTGAGGCCATTGCATGGTTTGCTTTTCAAGGCCTCACTCAGTTCCTGTCAGGTTCTGACAGCATCAGGGATTTCCCTTCCCTTTATTAAAGGGGCAGAACCCGACTACAGAAGAATGGGCAGCAAGCTGTTTCAAGAGGCTGGTTCTGAGAGTCCGGTTGACTTTGTCACCACATGTTTGACCAAATGAATACTCTCAAGAAAGCTAACTTCTCTTCTGCATTAAAACTCAGATTTATCATCTTTTAAATAGATTTTTAACTTGTAAGTATGTATTATTTGAGGCAGTATATTCATGTAACCTTGTTAGTAAATGTTTTTTTAATTAGAAATGAGGCCTGGAATCTGACCATGCTCCCAAGCACCCCACTGTAGGTTGTTTAAGAAGATATTTGTAAGCTCATTTGTCCTGTGGGAGTCACTATCAAGCAGCCTAGAAGTTTCCATTCAGCATCAAAGGGAGAGTTGATTGAAGTTCTCAAACCTTGAGTTTGAGTCTCCAGATAAAACAAGTTTGCTGACATGAATATGTGGACGTGAATGATAACAATCTGACTCACCCTGGTTTTGGTCTCTCCTCCAAGAAAGAGAAGTTCATTTAAAACAATATTTTGGAAAAACTGAACTCTCAACAGGGTTTTTGGAAAATTGTTTTCATATTTCCCCACTGTTCATAATTGAGACTACAGACATAATGCCATGAGAAATCCATTTGTAAATGGGATTATGTCTTTCTAATTACAGCAGCTTCTGCAGGGAAGATCCAGACCTGAAGTGGACATCTTTCCTGTAGCTTCCTTGTGCCTGAAATAGAAGGTCTTTTTGAATCAAGGTCAAAAATATGGTCAAGTCAGCAGTTTAGGGTCTTTTTACCCCCTAAGCAGCCAAGTAGCTGCTGACATGGAACACATGTTCCTGGGATTGTTATGTCTCTGTCTGTGTTGTTTCAGGCAGGAGTTTGGCTCAGATCAATGTCCAGATCTGACAAGGGAAGTGTACCTCCAGGACATCCACTGTGTGGGCTCCCTCTGTAAGCTCTACTTTAGGGAGCTGCCCAACCCCCTCCTGACTTATGAGCTCTATGAGAAATTCACGGTGAGTGTTTGGATTTCCGTTATGGTTACTGGGTGGGATGCATGGATGGGCCAAGGAAAGTTTCAGCACTAAAATTACAATAATAATACTCACCAGATGGTTGCCATTATCTTGGTGATGGAAGTAGGATGGTATAGTGAGGAAAGTAAGGTAGTAGGACTGTTTGCTAAATTTTTCCTTTCTTAGATTTTCAGAATCATGTTTGTTTGTGTGTAAGAACTGGGTTAAATCATCTCCACATTTATGTAACCAAATGCGTATCATTATATAGGGAGGAAACTAAGAACCAGAGAATGAAGTGACTGGCCCAAGGTCACTCTGCCCCCTAGCAGGACAAGAACCTGAGGCTCCAGATGCTACCCCCATGGCTAATTCATTTCAGGCTATTCCTTCTGTGTTTCTTTTGGGGGTTGCACAAAGAGGTAGGTGGGTAGAGAAGGGAGAGAGAACAAACAGAAGCCAACAGAGAGGTCAGAAAGCTGGGAAGAGAAAAGATTCTGGGAAAAGCAGCCGAGAGGGAGTGCAGGTTAGGCCAGTGAGTTGGATTGGTGGAGGATGGATTGGCAAGAACAGAACACCTATAAAGCAACTGTATGGTCACCAAATAGGGTCCCCAAAGGAAAATGAGAAAGGAGAATAAATGCTTAGAGCATGTCTTTAAAAAAAAAAAAAAAAAAAAATCTTGATTGGAGTATAATTGCTTTACAATTGTGTGTTAGTTTCTGCTTTAAAACAAAATGAATCATTTATACATATACATATGTCCCCATATCTCTTCCCTCTTGCGTCTCCCTCCCTCCCACCCTTAGAGCATGTCTTTAAAGACAGCATTAAAAATAGGGCTTGGACATTTGGCTGAAGGTGTCCCCACCTTCAGAGTAGGTGAAGAGTTGGGTTTAACCAAGGTTGAGGCTCAGCTAGAAAAAGAGGAGGAGGGATATGAGAGTGTGTGCAAGGGAGTGATTGAAATAACTGACCATAGAAATTTATCTAGATACAAAGGGAAATGAGGGCGTAAGGCAGGTGAGTAACAATGAAAAAGTAGATCAATGGGTCATTCCTCCCAGTGATGTCAGCAGACTGTTGAAGTAGGGTGGTCAGAGGGGATGTTTGAAATTAAGGTTATGAAGGAGTTGCAATTATTGGTAAGGACCAGATCTAGGCTCTAACCCTGGGAAGGAATCTTTCTTATGGCTCTTGTAATGAACTTATTTTGAGCATATAAATGTTCTTCAGTTTGAAATTATATAGGGATAAATGAATGCTTTTTAAAAATTGGGTGTGGACCATTAAAATAGATTTAGGAATTTTCAGTGATACAGGGAAACACTCACTATGATAACTGGAAAAAGCAGGTACACAGTTGTATATTAAGACATGATTAAAAAGAAAGATGTTCACAAGATTAATAGCTATTTATTT
Source organism: Kogia breviceps (assembly GCF_026419965.1). Taxonomy (NCBI): domain Eukaryota; kingdom Metazoa; phylum Chordata; class Mammalia; order Artiodactyla; family Physeteridae; genus Kogia; species Kogia breviceps. The sequence continues at coordinate 85,153,286 of NC_081314.1, read as the reverse complement.
CAATGATAGGATTATAGATAGTTTTCCCTGCTTCTTTATACTTTAACTTTCAAAATCTTATCCACTAAAAATACATTAATTTTTTAAAAATACATTATTTATTTATTTATTTATTGCTGCATTGGGTCTTTGTTGCTGCGTGCAGGCTTTCCTTAGTTGTGGTGAGCAGGGGCTACTCTTCAATGCGGTGCATGGGCTTATTGCAGTGGCTTCTCTTGTTGTGGAGCACGGGCTCTCGGCACGCAGGCTTCAGTAGTTGTGGCTCGCGGGCTCTAGAGTGCAGGCTCAGTAGTTGAGGTGCATGGGCTTAGTTGCTCTGCAGCATGGGGGATCTTCCTGCACCAGGGCTTGAACCCATGTCCCCTGCGTTGGCAGGCAGATTCTTAACCACTGCACCACCAGGGAAGCCCCCCCATTAATTTTTTAATTAAAAAAATTAGGTCAAACATACAAACAAACAAAAGTGGGCATAAATGTTGACCACTTGAAAAGCCAACATAAACCAGCTGAGGGGACTCTTAAAGATCTAAGAGGACCTTGAGATCTAAGGCAGAAGGCAAATGAGCCTCCACTCTGCATGGCTAAGTCATTAATAATGGCAGCCTTTGACCCTCCAACCACAGAGGAGTCTTTCCCAGGAACCAGGAGGAAAGATGGTGGGTCTCGTGTGTCTGTCAGATTATCATCATCATCATGATATATAATACTCAATAAAAATAATCATCCTCTATAAAAGACAATTTAGAAAATGGGGGAAAGTAGAAAGGAACCCTTGGTCTCTCTTCTTAAAGACCAAAGGCAACTACGATTAACACAGGGTTATTTCCTTCATTCTTTTACTCTTTGCATAGTGTTTTTGTTATGTTCTGTTTTTCTAAACGAAACTAAATTTTTATTGTAAACATAAAAGCAATCCAGAAGAATATAAAGGAGAAAGTATAAATCACCTGAAATCTCACGTCCTAGGCATATTTTCTATTAACATTTCAGGAGACATCCTTACAGATCTCTGTCTGTCTGTCTTTCTCTCTCTGTCTCTCCCATTCTCTCTCCCAACTTTTGTTCCTCAATACTACGTATTGCTGTTTTGGAATGGTGCTAATTCAACAATGTGACCCTCTTTCCATGGTAACAAATACAGAGAGGCACTATTTTTTACAGAGTATTCTCTCATATACACAATGATTTCTTAAACCAGTTTCCTACTGATGGACATTTAGACTTTTTGTTTCTTTCTTCTTCTATTTTTTTTTTCTTTTTTGGGCCGCACCATGCAGCATGTGAGATTTTAGTTCCCCAACCAGGGATCGAACCCATGCCCCCTGCAGTGGAAGTCTTAACCACTGGACTGCCAGGGAAGTCCCAGGACTTTTTGTTTCTTAACGCTTTGCTTTTGTAAACAACATTATAGTGAACATTTTTGTACATATATCTTTATACTTTTGTCTATTTGTATCCTTATGAAAAAATCACAGAAGAAGATTTACTGAGTAAAAAGTGCTTATTTAAAATTTTGTCACATGTTGCCAAATGGTTCTGTAGAGAGACAAGAATGTTCTTTTTCCTGCAGCCTTGCCAACACTTGGTATTTTCAATTTGTTAAACTGTTTGACAATCTCAGTCAACCAAAAATATATCTTACTGTTCTTTTATTTTGTGCATAAGACTTTCTTGTTTGTTTTCTGCATAGTTTTAGTCTTCTTATCAGTATACAGTTTCATCCTTGAATAAGACTACTATATCATCACGTTAACTAACTGAATGAGTCTAATTTAACTAAATTTCATTCTATGATAGATGGAGGTAGATAGGAATTCTTGTCTAGAGACTTGAGAAATACAAGTTTCTTCTTAGATCTTGTTTAGAGGCTCAGAAGAAAACCCATGCTGATATCTCCCCACTTGTGTTCCCTGGCATTGCTAATCATTCTATCTCCCACAGCGACAAAAGATACCAAAGCAATGTTATTGTCCGCTGGTCATAAAATCTCAAGAAAACTTAATGTTGTATTTAAACATAGTTTAGTGACACTAAGAAATAAAATAAAAATGTTTTGTTGTGACAACTGAGTTCTACATATGTAGGACCTAGTGATGTTAACTATGTAGAAAAATTTATCATTGAGTGCTTTGATCACAGTGACGAATTATGAAAATATAAGCAAACCTTCTCCAGGGACATGGGAACAGCTCTATCACATTGTCACGCATTCTTACAATGATTTATTTAAACTCACTTGCACAGCTGAAGTAGAATAACATTTCAATGAAATATAACAGAATTAGAAAAATATTAATAGAATAATAATAATTATGATATCTGCCACTTATTGAGTGCTTACCATATGCAAAGCTTATTACAAATATTATTTCATTCAATCCTCAAATAACTCTGTGAAGTAGGTTTTATTACCTCTTTTACAGATGAGTAAATTGAGGCTCCGAGTGACTTTTGCCTGGGTTTGTACAGCTAGTAAATGGAAGTAAAGATTTAACATTCAGTCTCAGAACTACCACACTATTTTCAAAATAGATTTAACAGCTCTTAAATAGGCTCAGGTATTAAATAATTTAATATGAAATAAGGAAAACATCCCAAACTGGTGAAGGAATAATTCAATAAACAATGTTAGGAAAATTGGCTAAGTGTTGGGAAAGGGGAGAAGTCAAGTTACATTCTTACCATTTAGTGAATTTCAGGGTGGAGAAGGGCTTTCTAAGAATAAAAGCAAAGGAAAAAAAAAATCACCAAAGACAAATTTAACAAACTAAACTACATATAGATTATTGTTTCCTCTATTTAAAAATACATTAACAAAATTAAAAGGCAAATGACTATGGAAAACATTTACAATAAAGATGACAAGAGATTAATATTTTTAATTATATAAAACTCCTACCTATCAATAAAAAATAAAAAACATGGGCTTCCCTGGTGGCGCAGTGGTTGAGAATCCTCCTGCCAATGCAGGGGACGCGGGTTCGTGTCCCGGTCCGGAAAGATCCCACATGCCACAGAACGGCTGGGCCCATGAGCCATGGCCACTGAGCCTGCACGTCTGGAACCTGTGCTCCGCAACGGGAGAGGCCACAGCAGTGAGAGGCCCGCGTACCCCCCAAAAAATAAATAAATAAAAATTAAAAGTAAATAAAAAAGAGATAACACCCTGCAAAACAAATGAGCAAAGAACCTCGACAATTCATAGAAGAAATATAATTATTTTAAAAGTATAAATGGGGAATTCCCTGGCAGTCCAAGGGTTAGGACTCTGCTCTCTCAGGCCCCAGACTCAATCCCTGGTCGAGGAACTAAGATTCCACAAGCCTCACAGCCAGTAAATTAATTAATTAATTAATTTTAATAAATAAATAAAAACCAACTTAAAAATATAAATGTATTAGAAAAATATATTTGCATATTAAAGAAACTTTTTTTTTTTTTTTTTGCGGTATGCGGGCCTCTCACTGTCGTGGCCTCTCCCATTGTGGAGCACAGGGTCCGGACATGCAGGCTCAGTGTCCATGGCTCACAGGCCTAGCTGCTCTGCGGCATGTGGGATCTTCCCATACCCGGGCACGAACCCATGTCCCCTGCATCGGCAGGCGGACTCTCAACCACTGCGCCACCAGGGAAGCCATAAAGAAACATTTTTTAAATGTTAGTATTTCATGCTGCCTAGCCTGTGGTGACACTGGCTCTTTCACAGTTTTCTATTGCAAGTGTAAATTGGCTGGACATTGCAGAAAGTCATTTGAAATTACTATCAAGAGTCCTGAAATGCTCATATTTTTTAATACAGTAACTCTGTTCTAGGACTCCATTCTAAGATAATAATCAGATGCACACACAAATAATTGATTTACAAATATTTCACTGCCATATTACAATAACAAAACTGGGGAGTATCTACACATCTAACACTAAGGGATGGGTTAAATAAATGATAATCTATTGTTTTCAACCCTGTGTAGCTGTGAAAAGTCATATTTCTGAAGACTATTTGCTGTCCACAATATAAAGTTAAATGGAAAAAGCAGTATAGGCAACTAAATAGGAAATGATGCCAGTGTTCATATTTGGTGCTGGGGAGCCCAGAAAGATTGCTTCTTTTAATGCTTCACCTGTGAGTAGGTTAATAGTAGTTATGTCTGGGTGGTGGGATAGTGGGTGCTTTTTATTTCCTTCGAATACATGTATTAGTTTCATGAGGCTGCTGTAACAAACTACCACAGACTTGGTGGCTTAAACAACAGAAAGTTATTCTCTCACAGTTCCAGAGTGCAGAAGTCTGAAATCAGTTTCACTGGGCTGAAATCAAGGTGTCAGCAGGGCCATGGTCCTTACAGAGACTTGAGGCGGAAACCTGTTCCCTGCCTCCTCCAGCTTCTGGTGGCTGCCGGCATGCCTGGGCTTGTGGCTGCATCACTCCCATCTTTGCCTCCATGGTCACACTGCCTTCTCCTAGTCTGTGTCAAACCTCCTTCTGCTTCCCTCTTTCAAGGATACCTGTGATTGGATTTAGGGCCCACCTGGATAATCCACGAATCTCCTGATCTCAAAAGCCTTAACTTAATCACACCTGCAAAGCCTCTTTTTCCTAATAAGGTGACATTTACAGGTTCTAGAGATTAGGATCTGATATCTTTGGAAGCAACTATTCAACCTGCTACACTATATTTTATTTTGATCAGAAGAAAAGTTCATTGTAGGAAAAATTCAATGTGGGTCAGATTGATTCAGCTAAAATGGTTACACCCAAGATAGAGAAAAGTTGCTGATTTAGGATTTTTAGAGAAGGCAGTTTAGAGAGGTATTAAATTTTATATTGAAATTACATCTTTGTGTATATGTCTCCTTCATTAAACTGTAAGCTTCCTGAGGACAGAAACTGTATTTATTTTATTCATTATTGTGCTTCCTTTCCCTGCTCTCCAGCTACTGGAGAACGTTGCGACTGTTACCTAGTAAACATTTGCTGGCAGCTTGCTTGACCCACACATGTCATCTGAAGTGTCACTGGGGTGGACCACTGGTGTGTGGCATCAGGCCGAGGCTGACTGGCTGTGAGCTCAAGATAGCTGCCAATGGGGCAGCAGCCAACTGTCCTGGGTTGCCAGGGACTCCCCTACGTTTAACTCTGAAAAGTCCTGTGTCCCAGGAAACGCCTCAATCTCAGGCAAACTCTGCTGATTGGTCACCCTGCCAGGAGCCATAAGTTGAGGGGAATTGTCTCAGCGAACCTGGTGCTCTACACTCAGGAGGTTTGGTTCTCGATAGTACTGTCCTGGAAGTGTGGCCAAAATGGGGCTTTCTGACATTTTCAAATGCAGAGCAAAATACGGACTCATTCACTTACTCATTTCATATAACAAATGTCTGTTGAACACCTGCTATGTATACCAGGCAGGCACAGTTCCAGGTGCTGGGGGTTTAATGGTAAGCAAGACAGACAAAATCCTTGCTCTCATGAAACTTACATCTTAATGAAGGAGATAGATGATAAACGAATTTAATGCATAGCTCCATAATCTGAACTGTTGATAAGCACTACAAAGCCAGTTAATGCAGGGTACAGGGCAGAGAATGATGGGGACTGCTATTTTGGGTAGGATAATCTGTCTATGAGGTGATATTTAAACAGAGAGAAGGATGAAGTGAGGGAACAAATTGTGCAAATATCTGGTGGAAGAGGGTGCCGAGAAGAAACAGCAGGTGCAAAGGCCCTAGTCGAGGACATGCCGAGCTTGCTTGAGGGAATATATGGAGGCCAGCATAGCCCATAGGGAGCAGGCAAGGAGGAAATGAGGGGAGACAGGGAATTTGCAGATGGGCCAGGTCACGTAGGTGTGCTTGTTGCCATGGGTGTGACAAAGACAGGTAGGTATAATGACTGTCTGGAAGAGAACAGTGCTTGTCTCTGGAGGCTGAGGGTCTGCAATTGGAAGGCAGACTAACTTCTGTGTATTCCTTTGAATGCTTTGCATTTTTAAAATCATGTGCATGAATTACTTTTTAACCTAACAGCTTAAAATAATTAAAAATAATAAAGGTGACTGTATAATAATTTTTAAATAATTAATACAAAATAAAGGGTAAAAACTGAGTTGCGGCTGGGCGCAGTTGGAAGGGACAGCCACGGGTTGTTTGTCCCCCCTGGTGATGGGCCCCGCCAGAGGGGACTGGAGTCCAGCCTTCGCTAGAGTCCTCAAAGGGCAGGAAGCTGGGCTTCCCTGGTGGCGCAGTGGTTGAGAGTCCGCCTGCCGATGCAGGGGACACGGGTTCGTGCCCCGGTCTGGGAAAATCCCACGTGCTGCAGAATGGCGGAGCCCGTGAGCTACCGTGAGCTACCGTGAGCTACCGTGAGCTACCGTGAGCTACCGTGAGCCATGGCCGCTGAGCCTGCGCGTCCGGAGCCTGTGCTCCGCGTCAGGAGGGGCCGCAGTGAGAGGCCCAGCCACCGCAAAAAAAAAAAAAAAAAAAAAAAGGCAGGAAGCTGGTCTTAGGGATACTGATTGGAAGAGAACAAATAGTCAGAGTCAGCCTAGATCTTTTAAGGTTTAGCTATTAGCAAGATGGCTTGGCTAATGTTGAGTGAAATTCTCTTTCAGGCAAAAAATTGGGGTGGGCAAAATTTCAACTCCCTTCCCTCAATTCCCCACTGATGGATCCTGCTCTCCTAATAGGGGAACACAAAGAGATCGAAAAATAGCTTTGCAGTGAGCAGACCCTCTGGGAGAAAAACGAAGATCTAGAGAGCTTCCAAATAGGATTGGGGTGCAATGGGGAGAGGCTGTAAATAGTGAAATGAACACCAGTCCCAAATGGGATCGGCGGCATCAGGGGTGAGCCCGCCCAGCCTCTCAGAACAAAGGTGACTAACATCTTCCTAAAATATTAAAGGAACTTTCCATGAGGGCTGTTGAATTGACCTACACCTTTTTTTTCCCCAGACACATTTTTATATAGTGGGGGGAAGAGGAGGAGGCTTGGGAAGGGTGTGTGTGCAAAGCTTTACAAAGCTCATCCCAGCTTTGCCGAGAGAGGAAGAGAGGCCTCCCTCTCCTCCCCGTTTGCAGGATAGAATGTGGGAGGATCCACGCCCGCATTCCTCCACTCCTCCTTCTCCTGAGCTCTCTCCCTTCACTTGCTTTATGAGGTTCTCCCTGTCTTGGGAATCAGGGTCTTCTCCACCAATCTGTTTTCTAAATGACAGCTCCCAGGAAGAGGGCAGAGGTGTCAGGTGTTTACTCCAGGCCCCATGCTTGTCTTCACCCTCTACATCCTGCACATCTCAAAAGGCAAGTATTGCCACAGAGATCATGCTTACGCCGGCTCTGTTCTCAGGCTTGCAAACCCACCAGAAGATTGAGGCACCTGTGATTGTGACCCTCCCAGCCCCGAATTTCTCCCCACTTCTGATTAGGAAATGAAATCTAGTTTTCCCACATAGAAATTTTTTTTTTTGCGGTACGCGGGCCTCCCACTGCTGTGGCCTCTCCCGCTGCGGAGCGCAGGCTCCGGACGCCCAGGCTCAGCGGCCGTGGCTCACGGGCCCAGCCGCTCGGCGGCATGTGGGATCCTCCCAGACCGGGGCACAAACCCATGTCCCCTGCATCGGCAGGTGACTCTCAACCACTGCGCCACCAGGGAAGCCCGAGAATATATTTTCTGATTATACTTTTCATTATATATAAATGCAAAGCACGTTTTCAGCACTGTAAGGAAATACAAAACTGTGTAAGTCACATATGCCTGTGAATTCAGGATCACAAGGATTGAAGTGAGCTTAGGAGCCCCTTTTCAAGTATCTCTTGACCTGAGTGGGATTACATAGTTATTATGCGTATGAAAGGACTCAGGGAGCTGTAGCAGAAGACTTGTACATTTTTAATATATGTAAACTATACCTCAGTAAAAAAAAAAAAAAAAAAAAAAAAAAAAGATGTAATTACCATTGACCTTGAACTTAGGTATGGCTCCCATGCTGGCAGTCTTGAGCACTCAGCCACTGCGCTGGGAGGGGCCCTTGAGCCTGAGCACAGGCAGGACAGTCTCAGGATGGGACACAGGGGAATCTGCCCAGGGACACCTGTGTTGTGCAGGAGCCCCGGGCAGGACTGTGACCATACTTCCTTTACTGAAGCCCCAGCCTCTCTTTGAGGGCCTGGGCTGAGGGGGGCACCAAATACCCACGCAGGGAACAACCAGAGAGCAAGTCCAGACAAGGCCACCAGGTCTCTGGGGCAAAGCTCTAATCCTGCTGAGAGGGCACGGCTTCACGTCGTTCCTGCTTCCTAGCATCAACGACAGGCAGCCGGGTCGAGGGATAGTCTCAGGCTAGGTGGGGAGTGGCTGTTTGCACCCAAAAAGATAGCTGGCTGAGTAAACAGTGAGCCAACCTCTCATCTCCATCTCAATCTGTCTCCCTGTCTCTTGTTTCTCTCTCCCAGTGTGAGCCTCTGTGACTCTCTCTGCCACACGGGACACACCCGAGATTCTACACCTTTTTTACCAGATACCAACCAAACATCTGAGGATGCACAGAGACCCTGTGTGCCCACATTGTTAGACACCTCCCATCATGAACCCTCTGAGATTTTAGGTGGTTTGTTTTTTCTAGAAAAGCATGCTTCCTGGAAGGACAATCTCTAGGCATAGTTGGGAGGCTGGAGTACCAGAAGCCTAAATAAAACCCGCAGACGCAGGTGGGTGTCCCCCTTCTCGAGCACTCACTGGACTGCTTCATTTCCTCTCTGCAGGAGGCAGTGTCGCATTGCCCGGAAGAAGGCCAACTGGCCCGAATCCAGAATGTTATCCAGGAGCTCCCCCCATCCCATTACAGGTAAGAATCCTTGGTAAAAGAAATTCACAGCCTCTCAATGTGATGTAATACCATAGATGCAGGCTAGCATCATAAAAGAGAACAAATTCAGTGGACAGTGGCTTTCCCAGGGCAGGATGAGGGGAGAGAACAGGTCACGTTTATCAGAGTGAGTTGGTGCCTGACCAGAGACATTGGCGGGAAGGGACAGCCCATGTCTAAGTTACTTTCAGAGCACCCCTCAGAGTCCCTCAAGAATCATTCTGATCACACAAGCCAGCCTCACAGAGATAGTCTAGGTTCTTACTGAGGTTCATAGCATAACCAAATCTATGGAAACCAAGATGGTTTTTAAACAGGGTTTGACTGTTGCCGTTGAGCGTTTGGCTGACTGATCTCTCTGTATGCTCATCAGTACCATCCCTTCCATCATTTCATCCTTTCATTTCATTCTCACAATTTAGCCCCTAATCCTACCACCTTTCCCATTGCTCCCTAAGCCTGCCCAGCTTTTACCAGGGGGCAGGTTTTAATGTGGTATAAGGGCTTCCCGGCGATAACAGATGTTATTTATCCATCAAATGAGCTCACTAACAAGTGCCAGGGTACCTGTAGGTGCGAGAATTACAATAAAAACTGAGATGAGGCCCAGTTTCAAGACAGTATGAGGCAATGCTGCCCTGCGTGAAAGGAGGCACAGGCTCCAAGTGATGTGAGTCCCCTATTCTGTCTCTGGCTGGTGCTCCAAGGGCCTCAGCTGACTTCTGTCAAACCCACCTCTTCCCCACCCACAGCCAATATTCCTGAGGCTAAGAAAATTGCTTCCATCTATCTTGATATCTTCCTGATAGTCCTCCAAAATTCATGAGAAAGAAATATTTTAGAGTCTCTTAAATTCAAACTTTAGAAATTATCTCCAGACTCAGGCTTCACACAGGCTCCGAAGTTTCTTACTTTGCTTTTTAAAAAACGAACCATTACAGGACCTTGGAATACCTGATTCGACACCTGGCCCACATCGCCTCCTTCAGCAGCAAGACAAACATGCATGCCAGGAACCTGGCCCTGGTGTGGGCTCCAAACCTCCTCAGGTAACCACCACCCCTCACCTCACTTCCCCAGTGAGCTCAAAGCAGCCCCCAATTCAAACTAAGACTGGACTCTTCAAAACCGAAGCCCCGGGCTTCCCTGGCGGTGCAGTGGTTGAGAGTCCGCCTGCCGATGTAGGGGACACGGGTTCGTTCCCCGGTCCGGGAAGATCCCACGTGCCGCGGAGCGGCTGGGCCCGTGAGCCATGGCCGCTGAGCCTGCGCGTCCGGAGCCTGTGCTCCGCAACGGGAGGGGCCACGGCAGTGAGAGGCCCGCGTACCACAAAAAAACAAACAAAAAACCGAAGCCCCTTGTAGACAAACCTTTGGCTAAGTGGTTGTCGTACGTGGGAATTAAAGGTGATTTAAAAAAAAAATTTTTTTTTAAATAAATTTATTTTTGGCCGCACTGGGTCTTCGTTGCTGCGCACGGGCTTTCTCTAGTCGCAGCGAGCAGGGGCTACTCTTCATTGCGGTGCACAGGCTTCTCATTGCGGTGTTTTCTCTTGTTGCAGAGCACGGGCTCTAGCTGCACGGATTTCAGTAGTTGTGGCACACGGGCTCAGTAGTTGTGGCTCGTGGGCTCTAGAGCGCAGGCTCAGTAGTTGTGGCGCACGGGCTTAGTTGCTCCGCGGCATGTGGGATCTTCCCGGACCAGGGCTCGAACCCGTGTCCCCTGCATTGACAGGCGGATTCTTAACCACTGTGCCACCAAGAAAGCCCAAATGTGATTTTTAATAGCCTTTGCCCGCTAACCATGGAAACCCTGGAACCCAGAGGTATCTTCTGGCTATTACCAGGATGTGGCCAATGTTATGGGTCTGTATGTTATAATTTCCTGAAAAGGCCTTTCTGGGTCTTTGGGGCTTCCTTTGCTTTTGTTGGTTTTGGTGGGGTCCTAGCTGGCTATAACCTGAATCAACTGCTTCATATGACTTCATAAATGATGACCTGCCCTTAGAACAATTGTGTGGAGTTGGAAGAAGATCCTATGAAGAAAAAAATCAATTCCTATATATTCACTAATATAGTGTTTACAGTTTTGCAATGTATAATACCTGGTAACTGTTTCAAATTTGTTCAGTTTGTTTGGAGAGTCCCTTTAATTGATCTTAAATAGTTAAAGTAATACAAATTAACAAACTATACATTTAGGAACTGGGGGCTTGTACAAAAGGCCCACTGGCTCCCCCTTATGCTTCATGGGGTAGGGCCGACTCATTCACTGAATGTGTTTCTTCCATGGTTCAGGTCCAAAGAAATTGAAGCCACTGGTTGCAATGGAGATGCAGCCTTCCTTGCAGTCCGGGTCCAGCAGGTGGTGATTGAATTCATACTGAATCATGTGGATCAAATCTTTAACAACGGTGCACCCGGGTCACTGGAGAACGATGGTAATGGCTCCTTCTGGCATACACCCTACCAATCACCATTCTTTGCCTTAGGCATGGGGCCCAAGAATAAGTTAGAGTGGGCTGGGATCTAGCTCTCAGTGTCAACTGTGTGTGTGTGCTGACTACACTGCGTGTGTTTGGGGATCGTGCATACATACATGTGTGCCTGTGCAACAAAAGTGTGGTATGCGTGTGTGTGGCTCTAGCATGTTTCTGATCAGTTGCATACATGGCCTATCCCATGAATGTGGTGTGGTGAACTGGAATACCCTCTGTTGCTTTTAGTGAGTTCTTAAACTCTTCCAGTTATTAGCTAGAGACACTGGCAATATTCCTCCGACTATTAGATTTCATCTTTACTTTCAGTATGATATTTCAGAAATCCTAAGTGAATGAATTAAGAGGTATCCTATTCATACTCACAGATATATTCAGAATGCCTTCTCTTTGCAAGCATTTTTTAAAAAATAATTGAACTATAACTGATTTACAATATTGTGTTAGTTTCAGGTGTACAGCGAAGTGTGTGTATGTGTACGTATGTATATATATATATATAAACCTATATTCTTGTTTAGGTTCTTTTCCATTATAGTTTATTATAAGATATTGAATGTAGTTCCCTGTGCCATACAGTAAATCCTTGTTGTTTATTTTACATATGGTAGTGTGTATCTGTTAATCCCATACTCCCAATTTATCCCTCCTCTCCTTCCCCTTTGGTAACCATAAGTTTGTTTTCTATGTCTGTGAGTCTGTTTCTGTTTTATAAATAAGTTCATTTGTACTATTTTTTAGATTCCACATATAAGTGGTATCATATAATATTTGTCTTTTTCTCAAGCATTTCTTGAGTGCTTACTTTGTTCTGCCCTGCATAGGGCACTAGGCATACAGCAATGAGAGTGTGGGCGTGTGTATGTAGAGACTAGCTATCATTGAAACCCACTATATACAAGAAAAATATAGCTATTTCACGCTGGATGTGATGAGATGCAAGATATGATGTTTCAGTCCTGTAGTCTCATAATAACATAATTAACCCTAGGAATGCACTGGTATTGGTTTATGCTGATTGAACTCATATGAGCCTAATTTGTAAAAATCAAAAATCCAGCTGATCAGTAAATCTGGTAACTACCATTTGTGTGAGGCTGTTTTTCCAGCATTAGCATACGTCACATAACTGGGAGGGCTTATTGAAACACAGATTACTGGATCTCATCCCCAGAACTTCTGATTCAGCATGTCTGGAGAGCTGCCGAAAATCTGTGTTTCTAACAAGTTTCCAGGTGATGGAGCTGCTGGTGGTCAGGGCCCACACTTGGAGAACCAGTGGTGTATGAGAGCTGTATCTGCAAAATATTTGTATTAGCTGATCAAAGCATTATTTTCTACTTTGGCTAATATACTTGGGAAAATCAAGTATAACCGTCAAAGTAATCAATTGCAATTAATATCAAATTTGGATTTCTGGTGTAATTGTTCCCACCCCCATCCTGTCCTCCATGTGGTTTATGATCTTTCTTTTAAAATTCACATACCGTAAAATTCACCACTTTAATCATTTTAAAGTGTACAATTCAGTGGTTTTTAGTGTATTCACAGAATTGTGCAACCATCACCACTATCTAATTCCAGAACATTTTCATCACTCCAAAAAGAAACCCCACACCCATTAAACAGTCACTCCACATTTTGTCTTCCCACCAGACTCTGGCAACCATTAATCTACTTTCTGTGTCTGTGGATTTTGCCTCTTGTGCATATTTCATATAAGTGGAATCACACAATATGTGGTCTTTTGTGACTGATTTCTTTCACTTAGCATATGTTCTCATGTATCAGTATTTCTGTTTTTTATGGCCGAATGATATTCTATTGTATGGCTATACCACGTTTTATTTATACATTCATCAGTTGATGGACATATGGATTGTTTCTACTTTTTGGTTATTATGATGCTGCTGTGAAGTCATGTACAAGTTTTCGTGTGAACATGTGTTTTCAATTCTCTTGGCTATATACTTAGGAGTGTCTGACGTTTCTTTTATCTTTATTTTAACTTGCACATTACGGATGTATTTTTTATTGTAAGCTATATAAATCCTTTTTGAAAGTAAAGGAGAAATAATATGCTCTCATTCATTGATCCTTTTGAGTCAACCAATAATTTATTGGGGACTTATTCTGTGCCGGGAACCATGGCAGGCGCTCCACATGTATCATCTCATGGTCTTATCACAACAACCATCATAAAGTTATCAACCCTCTTTTATACACGAGAACCAGAGAACCAGAAGAGCTGAGTATCTGGTAGGACTGAACACTGAACCTAAATCTTCCAGCCTGTGCTCTTTCCTTACCTTGTGCTGACTCTGAGAGGAAAAAATATTTAAACAGATAAATAAACCGTTGCAGAGAATTAATGACTCTTGGGAAATGTTCTTCTTGACAGCAGATTCCATTCATGACTGTTAGTGTTAAGGATGTTCCTAATTCCAACCTGGAAATGCCTGTTCTTTTTATGACCATTGCCTTAATCAGCTTTTGTCCTGCATATTGAAATCCAATTTCCTCTTGAGCCTTTAACTCTGGATTGCCTCCAGTAATTATTATTCAGTGCATTTCATTTAAATATTCTTGTTATGAATTCTTATTGACTTCAGTACCATACTTAATGTTCACACAAAATGGAATAAGTCATACACTCTAGAATTTGAGATTTAGAAATAGGGTTCTACTTCAAATTGGAAAGATTCTAGAAGTCGTAGAATCCAACACCTTTAATTGATAGATGAGAGCAATGAGGCCAGAAAGATTGTGATATGCCAAGGTTTATTAAAACATAAATATGTAGTATTGGGCACCTCCTATGTGTCAGACACTGTTCCAGACACTGGGGACAGTGTCCAAAATGGCAAAGTCGCTGCCCTGCATAGAGCTATAGTCTGGTTGCAAAGACAAACAATAAATAAGTTTACAGATAAATACATTATCACTTCAAAGACGATAAATGCCAGGATGAAAGTACAGCAGGATAATACGATGGTCAATGACTTGGGGGTATAATTTTGGTACAGAGTGGACGTGGCCTCTGAGGAAGTGATCTTTGAACTGAGACTTGAGTGACAAAAGAAACCAGTCATGTGAGGATCTGGGGGATGAACGTTCCAAACGCAGAGAACAGGGAGTGTAAAAGCTCTGAGGTGGAAAGGAGCTCATCGCGTGGCAGAAAGTCAGCCAGTGTAGCTACAGAAATGCAGTCTCCAAAGTGGGGTGCCCCACCCAGGGGACTCCAAAGACCAAAGTACCAAAGTATGGGTGTTGGAAGAAACTATTAGAATTCTTTTCCATTGGTTTTATTGTATACTTTGTAATTTCTATGACGTTGTATGTTTTCTATTACACATAAAACAAATACAGTGGTATGTATGTATAATTTACAACTATATATATGTGTATACAATGGGAGTATACATTGAAAAAATTTTACTGTATTTTTTTTTTTTTTTTTTTTTTTTGCGGTATGCGGGCCTCTTACTGCCGTGGCCTCTCCCGTTGCGGAGCACAGGCTCCGGACGCGCAGGCTCAGCGGCCATGGCTCACGGGCTCAGCCGCTCCGCGGCATGTGGGATCTTCCCGGACCAGGGCACGAACCCGTGTCCCCTGCATCGGCAGGCGGATTCTCAACCACTGCGCCACCAGGGAAGCCCTACTGTATATTTTTATAGACCACTGTGTCAGTGGGCAAAGAGGAGAGAGGGAAAGCAGACGGAAGGTCCTGGTTGGTCATGCTAAGAGTTTGGTTTGTCCTCTGTGCTGGGGAAAGCACTGGAGGTGTTTGAGCAGGGCGTGTGGGATCTGAGCATCTGGGTCGCTGTGTGGAGCAGAGACTGAAAGGCTAGAAGCAGGGAGACCAGTTAAGGAGCTATGGCAGAAGTCAGGAGCGAAATCATGGTGGCCTGGACTACGTCTTCCTCAACCTACATCCCAATAAACGTATTTTCAATAAGTTGAAGTTATCGTTAAGTCGAAAATGCATTGAATACATCTACCCTACTGAACATCATAGCTTAGCCTAGCCTATCTTAAATGTGCTCAGAACACTTGCGCTTGCCTACAGTTGGGCACAATCATCTAACACAAAGCCTATTTTATAATAAAGTGTTGACAAGCTCATGTCATTTATTGAATACTGTGCTGACAGTGAAAAACAGAATGATTATAAGTTTACTGCTTGTTTACCCTTGTGATCGCGTGACTGACTGGGAGCTGAGGCTCCCTGCCGCTGCCCAGCATCACAAGAGAGTATTGTACAGAATATCACTAGCCTGATAAAAGATCAAAGTTCAAAGTACGGTTTCTACTGAATGCATATTGCTCTCACACCATCCTAAAGTCGAAAAATTGTAAGTTGAACCACTGTCGAAGTTGGGGACTGTCTGTGCATGTTAGCAGTGGAAAGGAGGAAAGTGGCTGGATTCAGGATATATTTTGGAGGTGGAGTTTCAGGACTTGCTTATAGGCTGGATGTAGGGGAGAAGGGGTACATCAAAGACAGGGATCAATGAAAAATACCTACTCCAGGTTTGGCTTACACAACTGGGTGATCCATGGTGCTATTTACCGATTTGGAGAGGATGGGAGGAGGTACCAGTTTCGAGATAAGGAGCAAAAATCACAAGCTCTGTTATGACATGTAAAGCTGCATGCAGATGCCTATTGAACATCTAAGCAGAAATGATGAGTAGGCCTTAGTATACTGGAACCTGGAACCATGGCAAGAGGTGGGTGCTGGGTTTCCTGATCCTGCACTTTTATGTTTTTCTTGTTGTTCCAGTTGCTCCCAGAATGATTTAATGTTTTAAGTAAATAAATAATTAAGTTTTTTAAAAATCATAAATAATCTAGGATCTATGAACAAATTTTGAGTCAAGTAAATTTAAATATTTTTAATCTCTTTTGGATTAAGCGGGAAAACTGGGTTAAAGTTGGAAACATCACTGAAAAATCTTTAGGATCACAGATTTATCTAATTGTAGTCCTGCTGAATGATGGCCACGCTCTCTTCCTTGGAAAGGCCCCAGAGTCACATACAGTCACATTGTCTGCAAGGCCTTTTGTCAGTGGTTTTATTTCACTCAGAGAGGGTCATGCTCTGCAAAAAGAAATAGTGCCATCGAGGTGCTTTCTGAAAATTAGCTGAGTCCTATACCAAAAGTGATTTCTTAGTGTCCATTGGTCCAAATTACCCTTGAGTCTCTTTACCCCTTCCAAAGTTACAGAAAACTGGCAAGGTTGCCAAAATACTAAGTAGAGGCAAACTTAGACCTCTTCGTTTTTACTTAGATCAGAGTTTCTCAGCCTTGGCCCTGTTGACATTTAGCGCTGGATAATTCTTGTCGAGGGGCCGTCCTGTGTATTGTAGGATGTTTAGCAGCATCCCTAGGCTCTACCTATTAGGTGCCAGTAGCATTCCCCCACACACCTGTGACAACTAAAAATGTCTCCAGACATTGCCAAATGTCCCTGGCTGGAGACAGGGAGTACAAGATTGCCCCAGTTTGAAAAAAAAAAATTGACGTGGAGAAAAGAGATAATCATGGACACCATTGATCTGTCATCATCACTTCCGTTCTTTAAAAAAACTTACAAGGAAAGAATTGGCTTGCTTACACCTGAAGATGATTAGGTAGTGAATAAAAAGCCACTTATCTCTTAGGGAACAGCATAGCCATAAAATGTCTTTCTACTGCAGAGACACAAGGCTAGGTAATTTTAGGAAAGTTGAGGCTCCAACCTTCAGTTCCCCTGGAGCCTATCTACTGTCACTCTGGCCCACAGTAAGTGCTCAATATATTTGTTGTGAGCATGAATGAATGAATAGTCTGAAGAGTACAGGAATGCAGGCTGCCTTCTGCAGCCCCTGTGTGCCCCCTGGTTGGTCCGGCCAGGAGGGCTGTCAGATCCCCACGTGTAGTCTCTGCCCTGTAGACCCCCCACGCCCAGGAGAAGCCCCTGTCAGGAGGTCAGGAGTGGAGGGGCTGTGGATGGGGGTTCTGGCTGGAGCCAGTGCCCAGGACTCCTCCCAGGAGGTCTATGAGCTCTTCTCTCCTCTTTACAGAAAACCGGCCGATCATGAAGAGCCTGACGTTGCCAGCCCTCTCCCTGCCCATGAAGTTGGTGAGTCTGGAGGAAGCTCAGGCCCGGAGCCTAGCTACTAATCACCCTGCCCGGAAGGAAAGGAGAGAGAATAGCCTGCCTGAGATTGTCCCTCCCATGGGCACCCTCTTCCACACTGTCCTTGAGTTACCAGACAACAAGTAAGTGTCCTTCTTCCAAGTTCTGGGAGGTGTTTAGGTGGAGGGGGACGGAGGAGCAAGCGATAGTCTCAGGGCTGTGAAGGCAGCATGGGTTGGGGGTGTGGTCTGGGTTGGGGGGGTAAGGAAGCATTCCAGAAGAGAAGGGAGCTGCCTCCACGACATTCACCAGCGGCTGACGCCTTCACTCACTGCCCCAAAGTCATCAAGACCTTGAGCTCCCACCGGAGATCCCTAGTACCATGGTGTGGGTGGGGCTCATAGGTGTCAAGAATCAGAACTAAAACCCTTTACTCCTTAGTTGAGACAAAATAAGCTTGACATTTTCAAAAGGACGGTTGCAAAACACAAAAACTTGACCCCCTCCTCCCACCCTGCACCACCCACGGGACCTATGGAAGGCATAGGGATGAGCCTAGGGCAAGTTGACAGAGAGCACCACTCTGGACTGAGACCTCTGGGAACATGGCACCTGGGGACATGCATCCTGGGTTCTGTTCCTCCTCTTTTACCTGTTAGAGCCCTCCCTCCGCTCCCCAAACAAACACCATTCTCATTCATATCTTCCCTCCCTTCTCCTTCTCATTGATTCTGTGATAACTCTGGTCTCCACACACCCCTCTCCCACCCCCATGCCCCACTGTAAAAAGGAGGCAGTGACTGGAGCAGGGGTCCGAAATCCTAGGCAGACAGTAGGTGGAGGAGCCGAAAGGCAATCTTTTCACTGGAGAGTGTCCGCCTCGCTGTTTGGTCAGTCAAAGGAGGTAGGAAAACAGACCTCTTATCAGCGTCCTCCTCACGATGGCGAGGCTGTTTCCCCCTGGGGAGGGAGAAAGAGTGCTGCCACGTTGCACAGGGGTAGGGGGCTTCTGTCACACTGTGTGCTCTGGGAAGGGCACCTGGAACTCACCTGGCGAGAAACCCCTCTATTTCCTGAAGTGCATGGATGGCTCTCTCTCTCTCTCTCTCTCTCTCTGTTCGAAAGACTGATCCCCACTGCCCCTCCCCCTAAATCCCTGGAGAATAAGACTTCCACTCAGGGATCAGGAAGAGTACCTCTGAAGGACAATCAAGTTTACTTTCTCTGTGCCTTCATACCATACCTCAAGGTATGTGATTATGTAAAATCCACCCCAAGGCCTAGTGCTTGAAAACATCAGGCCAGATCCAATAGAAACCACTAAGCACTGCAGATCTGTCTCTGATGGGTTGTAATATCATGCTGTGCTTGAGGCCTGGATGTTCTATGAGAACCCTGCAGAGAAAAGGTCCTCTGTGGAGCCCACAGGTTGCAGGGTTTCATCCTGGAACTTTATGAAGTCTGATAGCCAGACCCGCTAGAGCCGGGCAAGGCCTCTGTGATGAACCCAGGCCTCTGGCCCAGTCTAGCACTCAAAGTTTCCCTGCTTCATCAGAGAAGTGAGAGACAAAGCCAGAAACACAGTGACTACCCTCTGCCTTTCTCTGCAGTGACCGCTGACCACACCCAGCAGCCTGCAACTCTCCCAGGCCAGGCTCTCTTCTAAGTTGCTTTCTCATCCACCCCCCTTCCAGTCCACTAAAGTCTACCCCAGCCCCCTCCTCGCCTGTGGATGTCCCAGAAGTGTGGCCGCAGTGCAAGGAGCATAACAGGACTGAGGTCTCTGGCCTTTAGTGTTTACTCCTGTAAAAAAATAAGTATCTTTGATAACCCAGGACTGAAATGCTTACCAGAATTCCTACCAGAATTCCCAGAACTGTGGTTGCTTGACCTCTGAGTCTGCCACCAACCCCTGTCTCTGTTTGCCCCCTCCCCTGCCTGTAATAGCACATCTTTGTCCCTTCCTCTGGGGAATGTGGTCCTTCACCCTGACTCATGAAAACCTAGCTTGGTCATCATGGGCATCCCCATTGCAGGGTGAGAGTCAGGCTCAACATGGATTTTAGAGAGGAATTTCCTGATATGTCAGAGCTGTTCATAACTAAGAACATGTTTGGGGTATTCCTTCTTAGTTTGAAAGTCCCATTGGAATAGCTGGTTACCAAACTAACCCCCTGTGGCTTGGCTCCTTTAGAAGAAAGCTCTCCAGTAAATCAAAGAAGTGGAAATCAATATTTAACCTGGGACGTTCTGGATCAGACTCTAAATCAAAGCTGAGTAGAAATGGGAGTGTATTTGTGAGAGGACAGAGGCTCTCAGGTAAGAATCAATAGCAGTTATGTTTATAAGATATATATATATTTTTTAGTGCTGTTTCTTAAGTCTTTGGTTTGATTATGTCAAACTCACTAACCCTGAAAGAGAAACTTATAAATTAACTGAAGAGTCTTTTTAGTTTTTTAAAATAATTTTAGATTTACAAAAAATTTGCAAAAATAGTACACAGAGAACCTGTAGACCCTTCACACAGCTCTCCCAAATGTTAACATATTAGATAACTGTAATGCAATGATCAAAACCAGAAAATTAATATCAATATAATACTATTAAATAATTTGCAGATGTTATTCATATTTGGCCAGTTGTCCCTCTGATGTCCTTTTTCTGGTCCAGGATCCAGTCCAGGAACCCGCATTGCATTTAGATGTCATGCCTCTTTAATCCTCCAGCCTAGGACAGTCCCTCAGTCTTTCTGACCTTGACACTCTGGAACCAGAGTTTTGGCCATTTATTTTGTAGAATATACCTCAGATTGGGATTGTCTGCTGTTTTCTCATGGTTAGATTGAGGTTATGTCTCAATGTGTCCTATCAGGGGGCACATGAAGTCAATATTTTATTGTTGGTGATGTCAGTTTTGAGCACTTGGTTAAAGTGCTATCTACAAGGTTTGTCCCTGTAAAGTTACTATTTTTTTCCTTTGCAATTAATAATTATCTTGTGGGAGATATTTTCAGGCTATGCAAATATCCTTTTTCATCATACTTTCATCCATGCATTTTAACATCCATCAGTGGTTCTTGCCTGCAACAGTTATTACTGTGGTGTTTGCCAAATAGTCATTCTCCATCTCCGTCATTCCTTCTACATTTATTAATTGAACTCTACTGTAAGGAAGATCTGTCCCTTTCCCCCCCCAGGGTGAGGGTCATGATTTTTATATTTTTATTTTTAAAATTAATTATTTATTTAATTTATTTTTGGCTGCATTGGGTCTTTGTTGCTGTGCGCGGGCTTTCTCTAGTGGTGTTGAGCAGGGACTACTCTTCGTTGCAGTGTGCAGGCTTCTCATTGAGGTGGCTTCTCTTGTTGCAGAGCACTGGCTCTAGGTGCGCGGGCTTCAGTAGTTGTGGCACGTGGGCTCAGTAGTTGTGGCTCACGGGTTCTAGAGTGCAGACTCAGTAGCTGTGGCACACGGGCTCAGTAGTTGTGGCTCACAGACTCTAGAGTGCAGGCTCAGTAGTTGTGGCTTGTGGGCTTCAGTAGTTGTGGCATGTGGGCTCAGTAGTTGTGGCTTGCAGGCTCTAGAGCACAGGCTCAGTAGTTGTGGCTCACAGGCTCTAGAGCGCAGGCTCAGTAGTTGTGGCTTGTGGGCTTCAGTAGTTGTGGCATGTTGGCTCAGTAGTTGTGGCTTGCAGGCTCTAGAGCACAGGCTCAGTAGTTGTGGCACACGGGCTTAGTTGCTCCACAGCATGTGGGATCTTCCCAGACCAGGGCTCGAACCCGTGTCCCCTGCATTGGTAGGTGGGTTCTTAACCACTGTGCTACCAGGGAAGCCCCAGGGTCATGATTTTTATTTTTTATTATTTTATTATTTTTTAACATCTTTATTGGAGTATAACTGTTTTACAATAGTGTGTTAGTTTCTCCTTTACAACAAAGTGAATCAGTTATACATATACATATGTTCCCATATCTCTTCCCTCTTGCGTCTCCCTCCCTCCCACCCTCCCTATCCCACCCCTCTAGGTGGTCACTAAGTACAGAGGTGAACTCCCTGTGCTATGCGGCAGCTTTCCACTAGCTACCTAATTTACATTTGGTAGTGTGTATATGTCCCTGCCACTCTCTCACTTCGTCACAGCTTACCCTTCCCCCTCCCCATATCCTCAAGTCCATGCTCTAGTAGGTCTGTGTTTTATTCCCGTCCTACCACTAATCTCTTCATGACATTTTTTTTTTCTTAGATTCCATATATATGGGTTAGCATACGGTATTTGTTTTTCTCCTTCTGACTTACTTCACTCTGTATGACAGACTCCAGGTCTATCCACCTCATTACAAATAACTCAGTTTCATTTCTTTTTATGGCTGAGTAATATTCCATTGTATATATGTGCCACATCTTCTTTATCCATTCATCTGTTGATGGACACTTAGGTTGCTTCCATGTCCTGGCTATCGTAAATAGAGCTGCGATAAACATTTTGGTACATGACTCTTTTTGAATTATGGTTTTCTCAGGGTATGTGCCTAGTAGTGGGATTGTGGGGTCGTATGGTAGTTCTATTTGTAGTTTTTTAAGGAACCTCCATACTGTTCTCCATAGTGGCTGTATCAATTTACATTCCCACCAGCAGTGCAAGAGTGTTCCCTTTTCTCCACACCCTCTCCAACATTTATTGTTTCTAGAGTTTTTGATGATGGCCAATCTGACCGGTGTGAGATGATATCTCATTGCAGTTTTGATTTGCATTTCTCTAATGATTAATGATGTTGAGCATTCTTTCATGTGTTTGTTGGCAATCTGTATATCTTCTTTGGAGAAATGTCTATTTAGTTCTTCTGCCCATTTTTGGATTGGGTTGTTTGTTTTTTTGTTATTGAGCTGCCTGAGTTGCTTATAAATTTTGGATATTAATCCTTTGTCAGTTGCTTCATTTGCAAATATTTTCTCCCATTCTGAGGGTTGTCTTTTGGTCTTGTTTATGGTATCCTTTGCCCTGTGGGAATTATTTCTGAGTAGTGAATAGGAATTGATGTAGGAGGGAACTGAGGAACCACTATATAATGGGGAATATAACCAGTCCGGCTGAATATTGTGTCAGAAAGCAGAGGCCATAGAAATTTGCCACAAAGACATTTAGTGTTATAAATTGAAAGCATGATTTTTTAAAAATGAGGGCAATTGTTATGAAAGCAAGTAATAAAAGGTAAATGTACAAATGTAATGAGCAAACTTGATTGAATACTAGTTTGAAAAAAAGGACTACGAAAGATAATTTGGGCGACAGATTGGATTTTAGATGATATTGAAGAATAGTACATTCTCATAGTGTGCTGATGGTTCTTAGGAGACATATGCTAAAGTTGAAGTATTTAAGGATGAAGTGTCAAAATATTGAAATGCACTCTCAAATGATTTAGCAAAACATATGTATGTAGGTAGATAGATAGAAAGAGATAGATACAGCAGACATGTGGCAAAATGTCCACCTAGGTGATAGGTTTAGAGGTCTTCAACTTTTCTGAATGTATGAAATTCTTACTAATAAAGATTTGGGAGGAAAAACTCATGACAATAGGAAAAAATGAGGTAATATTTTTAAGGACCTTCCTCAAGCCCAGTGATCATTGTACTCCAAGGATCATAAAGCACAGATGTTAGAAACTGTCACATTGGGCTTCCCTGGTGGCGCAGTGGTTGAGAGTCCTCCTGCCGATGCAGGGGATGCGGGTTCGTGCCCCGGTCTGGGAAGATCCCACATGCCGTGGAGCGGCTGGGCCCGTGAGCCATGGCCACTGAGCCTGCACATCCGGAGCCTGTGCTCCGCAACGGGAGAAGCCACAACAGTGAGAGGCCCACGTACCGCAAAAAAAAAAAAAGAAATTGTCACATTGGCCTATTGGAGTAATGAGGGATGTCACAGGGTATAGCAAGTACAGTGGTTTAGGCTGTAAGTAATGACAAATACAACTCAATTGGCTTCTGCAAGGAGGGGGTTTATTGGGACACCCAGATGTAGGAAAGGCTTCAGGGGTGGTTTAGTACAGTGGCTCTGTCTCTATTTCTCCGTGTTTTCTTCAGCTACGCCCTCCTCTGTCGGTCAGCTTTATCCCCAGACTGGCTTCCTTTGCCTCCACAAAGTGGCTACAATAGCTCTAGGCTTTACCTTTGACTCTCACTATATCCAGAAGGAGAAAGAACATCATTTCTGGTAGCTTGCTCATAAGGGCAGGGACCCTTCTTTCCCGGAAACCCCAGTTAAGTGTCTGTCTGCCCCTCTCCCTCCGCCCCACAATAGTAGCCTTCACTGAGTCACATGGGTCAATCCCTATGGCTCCAGGAGTGCCCTGTGCTGATTGGCTTAGGCCTGGGTTCCTGAACCAATCACTGGCATGAGGAATGGCATTATACCCCTGTGTGAGGAATGAGATGCACCCAAGATGTACAGGGCTCTGTGAGAAGGGGAAAGGGAAATGGATTCTGGGTAGGCATCTACAATATTCATTATGTAGGGAAAAACGTCTTTCACAAAATGGCAAGATGGCCAGGTGAAGGGGGCAGGTTGCAATAGGTATGGTCGAGCAGATACAAAACAGAAATTAGGATTCTCAAAGGAGAATTTAAGGGGGAGTACCTGGCAGGAAACCCCTGATCTAATAACAGATTTGCTGAAGCACATCAGAGAGCCCTTCAGTTACAGAATCAGT
Source organism: Kogia breviceps (assembly GCF_026419965.1). Taxonomy (NCBI): domain Eukaryota; kingdom Metazoa; phylum Chordata; class Mammalia; order Artiodactyla; family Physeteridae; genus Kogia; species Kogia breviceps. The sequence goes on along the minus strand of NC_081314.1, from coordinate 85,129,087 downwards.
GACACAATGAAAGAGGTTCCCCGAGTAACAAAAAGTTAAAAAAAATAGAACAGGGGTCTTCTCTGGTGGCGCAGTGGTTGAGAGTCCGCCTGCCGATGCAGGGGACACGGGTTCGTGCCCCGGTCCGGGAAGATCCCACATGCCGCGGAGCGGCTGGGCCTGTGAGCCATGGCCGCTGAGCCTGCGCGTCCGGAGCCTGTGCTTCGCAACGGGAGAGGCCACAACAGTGAGAGGCCCGCGTAACACACACACACACACGCACAAAAAAAAACACCAAAAAACAAAACAATCGAGTAAAAATAGATTAAATGATTTTCTTTGATCTTGACTTATGAAGATTTCCACCCCCATGTGGTTTTCAAAAGGAAGAAGCCCCAGGTGCTGGATCAAACAGCGGTAAACTCACAGAATGCACAGGATGTCCCTGGCCAGCTTCTCAGCTCGGCGGCACCTCAGAATCACCCATAGAGTGTGGTCCACACCCACAGCAGCTATGCCTCAGAAGTTCTGTGATGAAGTCAGAGTATTGGTAATTTCTAAAAAGCTCCCCAGGTGATTCTGATATGCAGCCGGTGTTGAAAACCACTGATATCTGATGAATAAGCTAATCAGAGATAATTCATCAAACTGGCTGAATTTTGATGGGATGCAGGGGTGAAATTAAAGAACCATCAGCATCAATATAAGTGGCTCTCTGTGACCTTGACTACTGCCCAAGTGGCTGCTTCTCAGCAGAAGAGTGTTGCTGGATCCCTAGAAGCTAAAGACTGAGGGGTAGGGAGAGGGGAGCCTTCTGGTCATAACCCACCAGCATGGTCACTGTAAATGGCACTTGGGCTTGCTATTCGTTGAAATATGCATGTGAAAAAAGGAAATCAGTGGATTAACATATTTATTGATAAATAATTTTTAAAATCTTTTTTTTTCAAACTCCATATTTAAGAGCATTTAAAAAATTGATTCACCATGTATATAGTATTGGGGGGGGTTTTTGGTGTGGGGGCAGGTGAAGGTATGTTTAACCATGTTTAGAAAATGGAACAGAAATAGGAAATACCAAAGGATAAGAAAAACTTGGGTATTGACTGAATGGAGATGCATAAACTTTGGAGTCTCCCAGACACTGGTGTACTGGAATTTGTATATTATCAAACAGGAAGATTCCGGGGAACCCTCCAGAGTGAACTCCTTTGAGTAGGGAAATAAAGCCATAGAGATAAACCAAGAGAGGGGAACCCAAGGACCCAAAGAAAACTGGTGTATGCATTTCCATGAGGCCAAGGTCCCAGACAGAAAAATATAATCTAAATACTGTTAGCCCTCCATATCCGCAAATGCAGGACCTATGGATAGGAAAGGCCAACTGCAGTACACCATTTACATAAGGATCTTGAGCATCCATGGATTTTGGTATCTGTGGCGGTCCTGGAACCAGTTCCCCCAAAATACCAAGGACGATTGTGTAGTCATAGTCCAAGGAGTCCTGAGTGCTTAGTTTCTATCCAGACAAGGAGCCAGGGAATTCTTGGAGACTGTTCCCAAAAGCAGCTACTGTGGCCACCAGGACCAGAAGGAGTTGTGTTGTCAGAAAGAGGGTCCAGCAGGAAAGGTGAACACTGATGGCCCTGCAACCAGAACTCTTACCCATCCTCTGTGACACTCAGTGTCACCTGGTCACTTCCCCTGAAGGGTGATACATGAAACTCAGAGGAAGGCCAAGAAATGCAGCTCTTGGAAAACAAAGGCAAAATCTTGTCTGAACGGGGAGTTCCCTGGTAGTCTAGAGGTTAGGATTCGGCACTTTCACTGCCGTGGCCTGGGTTCAGTCCCTGGTCAGGGAACTGAGATCCCACAAGCCACATGGTGTGGCCAAAAAAAAAAAAGGAATACACGAATGAAGGAAGGCTGGCCAGGCAGTTTTAGAAGTCATTTTGTAATAGATAGCTAGTGGGAAGCAGCCACATAGCACAGGGAGATCAGCTGGTGCTTTGTGACCACCTAGAGGGGTGGGATAGGGAGGGTGGTAGGGAGGGAGACGCAAGAGGGAAGAGATATGGGAACATATGTATATGTATAACTGATTCACTTTGTTGTAAAGCAGAAACTAACACACACATTGTAAAGCAATTATACTCCAATAAAGATGTTTAAAATAAAAAAGTCATTTTGTAAACTTGTGGGAATAGTCAATCTTCCAAGAATGCGAATTCTGGCTTACCTCTGGAAGTAAGGAGGTGGAAGGCAATCTTGGCATCACCAAGGCTGTGGGTGAACGTTGCTGTGTCCTTCCAGAGCCCAGTTGGGACCCAGGCAGAGAGAAGCCCAGAGCCTGGGAGGCCAAGGGGCTAATTCAGAGCCTCTCAGAAGGAGCAGGGTTTGGATCAAGAAGGAAAAAAGGAACTTTAAAAGAGGGACAAAACAAATGTGAGTTAGGGCCCGATTTGGGTTAGGGCCAACACTGAGTGCTTCTTTTAGAACCATCTCCTTGTTGCTGAGCCCTAGTTTATCTTGAATAACATCAAAAACAACAACAAACAATAGTTACTTCTTCTTGAGCATTTACTCTATTCTAGGTTAATGCAACCTATTTTATATGCACTACTCATTTCATCCTCACAACAGCTCTACTGTTCCTCCTTTTTATGCCAAAACACTGAAGTTTCAGAAAGGTAAGTTGCTTCTCTGAGGTCGCACAGCCCAAAAGTGGGAGAATTGGGATTCAAAGCCAGATCTGCATGGATCCAGAGTTACCTTAAAGCCACAAGTCCTGGGGCTCCCGGTCAGCTTCTAAATTGCCCTCTCTCCCCTCCTAGCAAGTTTGCCCTGGAAGCCTTCCTGAAAAGACATGATGATGTTTGTGAAAGTGCCTAAGCCTATGCCTGAAATAATAAGTTTTTATTTATTTAAACCATACTCTTCTGAAAACCTACTTGGGTGGCTTAACAAAGATGCATAGAGTCCACTAGGCACACAGCAGGTGCTCAGAAAAGGTTTGTTTGGTTGGGATCTGCTCCAGGGTGAGGCTGGTGGGTGAGAGCATTGGGGGAGCAACCAGGCTGCAGACATCAAGGAGCAGAGCTGCACGTGGAGAAAGGTGACATATGGGAGAAAGGGAGAAAAGTACTCCTGGGCTCTCTCTCACCTGTTGTACCAAATTCCTGGGTGTTGAGCAATGTGGCTGCAGCCAAGAATTCTGCTCTCTGGCCTGTCAAATAGGAGGGGTTGCCTGGAGCCCCATGGATTCTACTCCATGGATGAATCTTTGAGTTTTTTCTGTACAATAAATTCGGGTTCAGGACTCCTCATTTGCTAATAGCTATGTGACAAAATTGTAATTTACCTTTATCTGTAAAATGTTAATAAACCTTTGATATACAAATGCCCTATTTTTATAAGGTCAGTCCCACCAAAAAAGTAGGAACATCTAAGGTGGAGTGGGGAATGTTTTCCAAAGGGGAAAATTATAAATACTTGAAAAACTTTCCTAAAGAAATTTCTTTTTTGTACTTACAGCCTGACCTATTGTTCTAAACACTTTCTCCGAACAAGCATTCATCAGGGATATTTTTTCTTTTGTCCTTAGTGGAAAAGGCTACTATCCGACCAGCTAAAAGCATGGATTCGCTGTGCTCAGTGCCCATGGAAGGTGAGATTTTTCAGTTGGATTTGGAACTGGGGATTACAACTGGGAGACTGGCGCTCCCACACCAGACTCGCCTTCCTAAACCGCAGACCCTGCTCATCTCCAGTCATGGCCACACACAATCCCCCAGTCCCAGATCCCTCCCTGACCTTCCGGAACTCAAGGGGCACACACAGCCCTTGCAGTGACCTCCCCTACACCACCAGGCCTCTGTCTTCAGCCTGTCTCCCCACAGCGGGAGACAGCAGCCTCCTTGCATTCAATCCTGAGCCAGGTAAAAGGTCAACACCTGAAAACTAAGGCAGAAGAGGCTCCCCCTGGGGCAAAAAGAAGAGTTTTGAATTTAGGTGTTTCCATAGGCATTAGCTTCATTGTGTTTGTCAAGTCATGATTTTGAGTTGGTAAAGTCATTTATTCCTTCATTCATCAATAAACACTGACAGGTGCCAGCGTGGCACGTAGCTGGTCATTGCTGGTTGGAGCAGATGTACGTACAGTTGCATGCCAGGTGACACCCATCACCAAAGCGGCACCTCACCATGTTAGTTCTTACAGCTCCAGCCTTAAGGGCTGACTTGCCTGTAGCGCTTGTTTCTGTTTTTGTTAAGCACCCAACAAGTACGGCTACAACTGGCAAGACACAGGGCTTCCCTAGCAGCAGACTGTTTAAACTCCCCCACGATTGTACCATGACTTTCAAATCCCTTTAATACAAGATATGTTGCTCTTTGATAAATGAGGCAGCCTGAAACAAAACAAAATATTTACAACAACTTTCAAAAAATAATACTAAACTTGTAAAATATGCAATGAGATCTTTTTAAGCTGGCTCAATCCTTTTAGCATTTTCTCACCTTTATATTCATCAATTTGCTTGGTTTTGAAACCTCTTGGGGCAGTTCTTGCCCAGTTTGGCAGGATTTAATATTTCAAAAGCTAAAAAACAAAACAAAACAAAACAAAAAAACCACCAAAAGCTAGGTCACCACTTCCTTGGCATTGGGCAGGTTATCTAACCTCTCAAGTCTCGGTTTCCTCATGTGTTAAGGGAGATAATTACACTTCTCCTACAGAGTGGTTCCTAAGAATTTTAAACCTAATGTTACCTAAGATGTAGCACTTAGTGCTTGGTTGGGAATTATTTTCCAGATCCCTGGCAATTCAGTTGTTGTCTCCCAGCTTATTTATTTCACACACAGATTTTTTCTCTTCTTTGCCTTCACTTCTAAGTCAGTCGGGAACTCACTCCTCACAACTGTGCTTTCTAACATTTAGTTAATTTACATTTCTAGTTTCTCATCCTCTGAATCAGCAGGAGGAAGCCTGGGAAAAGGCGAAAAGGTCTAGCTGAGAACAGCATTTGTTTCCTTGCTGGGAAATAAAACCCCTGTTTGGGTCCATCTGCCAGAGAAAACTTAAAACAATAAGTTTTAAAGTTTTAAAATGAAACAAGATTCTGTTATTTTGGCCTTTTTATCTTCATTCTGAGCAAACATCATTCTGTCATCTCCCATCTTCTTACTTTTTCATGATCTACATTTAATGCTTGGTGGATGACTGCTCTGTTTAGCAATTTCAGCAGTGTCTTTCTTTTGGAAACTGCTCTACCTGCAAAGTTTAAAACGGATACATATGATACAACAAAATGGTTCTATCAAGGCATTATGACAAGATTCTGTGCACATAAGATGTTTCCTTTTGTCAACCAAATGTTATGTACCTGTCTTTATTAGGATAGCTATGCCCTTATTATCATGCTATGCCTTTCCAATATTCAAGTATTGTGTGCGTGCCCTTACTGGAAGGCTGCTCAGTGATGTGTGTGCTCAGGCTGCTGACCACGTTTGTTTGCTTTTTCACTAGGGAAAGAAACCAAAGGAAATTTCAATCGAACAGTCACCACTGGTGGATTTTTCATTCCAGCAGCGAAAATGCACTCGACTAGCACTGGCAGCTCATGTGACCTCAGCAAGCAAGAGGGCGAATGGGGCCAGGAGGGGATGCCGGCGGGGGCCGAGGGGGGCTTTGACGTGAGCAGTGACCGAAGCCAGCTGCAGGGCGCTCAGGCCCGGGCCCCACCTGAGCAGCTGAAGGTGTTCCGACCCATCGAGGATCCTGAGAGCGAGCAAACAGCTCCTAAGATGCTGGGTATGTTCTACACCTCAAACGACAGCCCCAGCAAATCTGTCTTTACCAGCAGCCTCTTCCAGATGGAGCCCTCTCCCCGTCACCAGCGCAAGGCCCTGAACATCTCCAAGCCCTTTGCTGTGTCCGTGCCACTCCGTGTGTCAGCCGTCATCAGCACCAACAGCACCCCATGCAGAACCCCCCCAAAGGAGCTACAGTCTCTTTCCAGCCTGGAAGAGTTTTCTTTCCAGGGCTCAGAGATTGGAGATTGGCCTGAAGAGGAGAAGCCACTGGGAGTTGAGACTTCTACAGGTAAAGCAAGGGAGAGGGTCTCTTTCCATTGCAAGAGGGGAAAAACCAGACTTAAACAGAGTTTGCAAGGCAATGTAGTGAAGTGGTTAAGACTGCGGGCTCTGGAGCCAGACTGCCTGGTACAAGCATAGGCTCAGCCATTTTGCTGTACGATCTTCAGCAAGTTAACATAACCACTCCATGCTTCAGCTTCTTGATCTGTACAATAGGGATAATGTTAATATTAAGTTGTGAATATTAAATTAGTTAATAGATGTAAAGCTATCAGAATAGGGTCTAATACACAGTAAGTACTCAGTAAATGTAAGGCAGGAGGGAAAGCTCACGGAATAGAATGCAGAGCTGGAACTGGGGATTCAACTCTTCCGGACACAATCCACCCATCCCACATTTCTACCTCCTCACATCTGCAGAGAACCTGGCTAGCGGCCCTAGCGGTGAGAAAGAGTATCCTCCTCCCAATTTCCTTTTAAAAAAAACACAGGGAGGACTCTGTGTTTGGGCCTGCTTGGGTCACATGCCCAGCCTTGGACCATTCACTGTTGCCAGACTAACAGGATTCTAAGATTGGCCAAGCGAGAGTCCCTGGGCCGTCTCTGGAGTGAGAACCAACAACCAACTGTGAGCCACACAAAAGGGAAGTAATGAGAACCTCAGAGGAAAGGATGGCTGAGAGACAAACCAATAAATGCTCATTGTGGTTTAAGAATATTTCTATTTCAATTAATATTAGCTAAACCCACGCACCTATAGTCACCTAATCTACGACAAAGGCGGCAAGAATATACAATGGAGAAAGACAGTCTCTTCAGTACGTGGTGCTGGGAAAACTAGACAGCTACATGCAAAAAAGAATGAAATTAGAACACAACCTAACACCATACACAAAAATAAAAGTTAATATAAGCTAGCTTTTTCTGATCACCTATCATGGTGTCAGGCACTGTCCTAAGTGTTCTACATGTATTATTGCATTTCTTCTCACCACAACTCCATGAGGTATAGGTAGTTACTATTATCCCCGTTTGCTTAGAGAGGAATCTGTTAACTTGCCCGAGGACTCAAAGCAAGGAAGTGTAAAAGCCAGGATTTTAATCCAGATTTTTAAAAATCCATGCTTTTAAGCATTCTGCCATGATCCCTCACGTGTTTGCTATGGGCTGTAGAGTTAAAACGATTGTTAAGATGCCATACCTTCCCCCAGCAAGCTCACAAACTAGGAAGGGAAACTGAAACTCTGCACCCACCTGCAGCACAGGGTCGGCTTGTGGAAGTAGCCTAACACCCTCCTTGGGCTTTTTTTTTTTTTTTTTTTTAATTGAAGTATAGTTGATTTACAATGTTGTGTTAATTTCTGCTGTACAGCAAAGTGATTCAGTTATACACATATATATACACACACATTCTTTTTTTATATTCTTTTCCATTTGGTTTATCATAGGAAATTGAATATAGTTCTCTGTGCTACATAGTAGGACCTTGTTGTTATCCATCCTATATATATCATAGCTTACATCTACTAAACCTAAGCTCCCACTCCATCCCTCCCCCTTGGCCACCCCAAGTCTGTTCTCTGTGTCTGTGGTCTGTTTCTGTTTTGTAGATAAGTTCATTTGTGTCATATTTTAGATTCCACATATAAGTGATATCATATGGTATTTGTCTTTCTGACTTACTTCACTTAGTATGATAATCTCTAGTTGCATCCATGTTGCTGCAAATGGCATTATTTTGTGGGGTTTTTTAATGGCTGAGTAGTATTCCATTGTATATATGTACCACATCTTCTTTATCCATTCATCTGTCGATGGACATTTAGGTTGTTTCCACGTCTTGGCTATTGTAAATAGTGCTGCTATGAACGTAGGGGTGCGTGTATCTTTTTGAATTAGAGTTTTGTCTGGATATGTGCTCCTTTGGGCTTTTTGAATGAGGGAGAGCATAAGTACCTAAAGTATCATGAAAGGGGTGTTCAGAAAGGACTTCAGTGGCATCTGAAAGAAGCAGCCCTCTCAGGAGGATTCCAGGAACACTTCTCAGAAGCGGTGACATTTGGGCCTTCATAAATGGGTAGGACTTCTAAATGCAGAAAAGATGGAAAAGGGCATTATGGGCTGAGAGGTGCTGACTGTTGTGAGAAGTGTATAGATTTTGGACCCCAGCTAGGCAGATTCAGATCCGAGCTTCACCACTTTGGGGCAGTGTGACAGCTGGTTGATATCTCTGAGCCTGTTTCTCTTCTGCAAAGCAGGAATGGCTCCTATCTCAAGGGCTGGGATGAGGTCCGCATGGGAAAATATTCATGAAATGCCTGCTCAGGGTATGGCCCTCAGAAGATGCTCAGTAAACATCAGTCCCTTTCCCCTCCCCCTTCCCTTCAGGATGGGGCACAAGAGGAGCAAAAACATAAGGGGATTAAGTGATGCCCTGTCTGGAGAATGCTCCATGGGCTGCTGTGGGTGGAACAGAGTGAGGGTTAGAAGAGGAAGCACAGCCTTTGAGGAAAAAAGTGTTTCCAAAGGTTTTTATGTGATTGGCTGTCCTTTCCAAAAGAGAGTGTCCCCAGGCCCCAAGGGGTCTTTGGCAGACAGTCTGTTATTTTTTTCCCCTCTCTCCTTCCTTCTCTCTGTAATTCAGAATACCCAGTCTGTATCAAATTGGTCTTGGAAAGACACTGATGGAGACTCCAGTCTGCCTCCCTGCCTGTGATTAGTGGCAGCCAGGGCAGAACAAGCGACCCTGTAGGAGGCAGCCACGTGGATCTAGGACCAATGGCCAGAGGGAGATGCCAAAAGTTTCAGCGACAGCGGAGGGCCCCTCACCTTTCTCTCTGATGGAGTTAGGTTAACGTAGGTTACTTATCTTGTTCCATAATTATTCCAAATGAAGAACTTCACCTTCCTTAATAAATTATTTTTTCTTTCTTTTGTACAGTAGCAATAGATAAAAGAAATAGAATTAAAGACAATTTTCCAGGTTACCTGGTTTAAATTTTTAGTCACTCTGCTCAAACCCGTTCTTCTGCTTTTGGCCAAACTAGGCAAAATTCCAGTGCAACCCAAAAAGTAAGAGATACCAAGTAAGTATTTCATTATAACTAAACTGTTGAAAGTTAGATTGTTGATCGCTTTGAATGAAAAGAAAAGGATTATTCAATTAGTCATAATAATTAATTGTCTGACTTCTACCTGATTCAAGGCTACGTCTTGGTAACCTCCATCCTCGGGTTGGGGGGCGGGGGCGGGGGAAGGACCACAAACTGGATCCTTCTGAAAGGGCTGACTTACAAGCTACAACTAACACTCTCTGGGTTCCCTTCTAGAAATGCTTATTAGAGGGAGGTCAGAGTAACCATATGAATTTAAGGAGGCCTGATCAATCAAACTCCAGAATTACCCTAAGAGATATTAGGAGTTGCCTCACTCTTCTAGTGAAGAATGTACAAAAGAATTCTTTTAAATAGTTATATTTTAGTGCATCTGAAACAGGAGTCTACCTGCAAAAATATGTTTTGCCTATCTCATAAACCCATGGTTCTGTTAGTTAAGGTAGAGGCCAAGGTGCTGTCACATAAAGAACAAAACACAGTGGCTCCAACAAGATGGGAGTCGATTTCTATCCTGCATACCAGAGGTAGGTGGATGCGCTTGGGCAGATGCTCTGAGGTCCCAGGTTCCTTCAGCCATCCCCACGGGTGTTGTTCCTGCCTGTGTGGTCAAAGTGAGTGCAACAACCCCCACTACCACCACATTCCTGCCTGTGGGAAGGGGGTTAGGGGAGGCGCCCAAGCAGTTTCCACTTAAGGGTGGACCCAGAGGTTGCACCCGTCACTTCCACCTCCATCCCATCTGCCAAAACTCACATGGCCATGCTGACCAAGGGAGGCTGAGAAGCATCGCTGGCTGGATGGCCAGGTACCTACCAAAACCTGAGCGGCAGGGAAGGTTCTATTTCAAAATGAGGAAGAGAATGGATACTAGGGGACCGTTAGGAGTCTCTGTCTCCATGGTCACCCACTTCATGCATAAAGGATCCCATGCTGGGAACCTGACAATGCCCTTCCCTTCTGAGCTACAGAGACTCTTTTATAGCTTACAAGTATCCAGCAAACACATGTATTGGGCTCCTGGGCCCTTAGAAGATAGTTTCTAGACATAGATGCCGCCTCTGTCCTGAGGAACTTAACCCAGGGATGGGCACCACATACAAGTGAAAAGAAAATGGTAACCTGATGGCTTGGCACCGCATGGGTTATTACAGTGAGTGCTGCAGGAAGTGGAGGGAAGGAGAGTGTGGCCTGGGGAGGCTCCAAAAGAGGTGATATTAGGTTAGCGTCTTGAAGACTGGGTTAGAGACGAGTCTCAGGGAGGACCAGAGCAGGGGAGTATAAGGCCTTTCAGGGGTCGCAGGTCTGCTCAGTATCACGCAGGGGAGTGGGAGAAGAGTGGATGTGTGGCTGAGCCAGAGTGAGGAGGGCTTTGATTTTTGCAGGACAGTGAGTGATCTGAACAAGCTCACATGTCATGCAGACCCTTCCTCCACTCCTCACTTTAAAAGTCCACAGTCAATGAATGGAAGATCCTGAGCTTTACAAAAAGAGACACTGGCAAACATCCAACTAAGAGTTCTTAGCAAAATGGGAAAAAAATATTTTTTAAAAAATCACTGACACATTACCCTTTTACCCAGAAGTTTCACTTCCAAGAATTTATTCTAAATAAACAGCTGCACAAGTACAAAATGTGTATGCATATCACAGCATTATTTGTAATAGCAAAAAACAGGAAACAATCCAAATGTCCACCTTTAGGAGAAGGACTGAATAACTAAGTTGCATCACTCACAGTTGAGTCCCATGGAGTCCCTAGTTTTGTGGGCCCGGCACCATTTCCTCAAACTCTTGTTCATCTGCGGGGGACAGTTTCTTTGCACACAGAAGGCATTTTATCTGAAGTGTCTGCCTTGTGTTTCTGGTTTTCTGCCTCGGGGCTTTTTCTGAAGGGAGGAACTCACCCAGCCCTTGCTCAGGAAAGCCCAGGAGTATATGGAGAGTTAACTGAGGCAGCTCTCACCCAACAGGAGATGGGAGTCAGGGGACTAATGCCCCAGCCATACACCCTTTGGTGGAATAACTATGGGGCACATTCCTCGTGGTTCTTCAGAGGGTCACCAGGGACTGAGTTCTGGTTGCTCACTGTGGTAACCACTTATTGATTTTTCCTCCATCACTGTCTCACCTCCTCACTCCTGCTTCCTGGGACCACCTTTCAAATAAGCGACCTGCTGCCAGGACCTTGGCTCAGGCTCTACTTTGAGGGGAACTCAAACTAGCCCACATCCTAAAGAACAGTTAACCTACTTATGTTACTAATATGGCATAGATTTCAAGATATGTTCTTAAGTGAAAAAAATGCAAAACATGGAATAGTATAAATCACAGGCTATAATTTGTATAATAAAGGTGGGGAATAAAAAATATATGGTACAAGTATCTGCTTATATATGCAAAAATGAACTATGGCAGAATAAACCAGAAACTAGTAAAAATGGTTGTCCATAGGAGACAGTGGGGGTGTGGAACAGAATGGAAGCAACAGGCATGAAAGCAAAACTTTTCTGAGACCACTTTTTTATATAATTTTAACTTTTCAACTCTGTAGTTGTTTTACATATTCAAAAATTAAGTTAAATTTCAAGAAACAAGCCTGCTAAGTGATGGGCAGAGGAAAATAGCACCTTGTCAGTTCTGAAGCATTATTAGTTCTGACATCAGGATGCTACTACTGGGTCTGATTTCAAAGCCAGCACTGTGGTCAGAGGCCTTAAGTCACCAGCATAACTAGTGACAATAAGAAGAGTTCATTCTCAACCAGTAAACTTTTCTGAGCTACTGTATGTCTGACACTGTACTAAGTGCTTTGCCTCTCTAATCTACTTTATCCTCACAACAGCCCTGTAATATATTATTATATATTATTAGGCCATTGTATCAAGGTTACAAGATTCATTGAGAAACTAGCATCTGAACTCAGGTTTCTTTAATTCCAATATAAACAATAATAATATCATTGAGGATCTGCTATGTTACAAGCACTGTGCTAAGTACTGAGTCTGTAATCCTACATTGTGGAAACAGCCTTATACAGTGAAATAGGACCTTCTTCAGGCAAGGCAGTAGGGGCCAAACATGAAGTCTGCCTCCCTCTCTAGTGTCTTGGTAGATGTTTAAGATCAGAGCTTAATCACTTTATATATAAAGATATATCCAAACTGATGTGCAGATCACCCCTGGGAAGAGTCACACGGGAAGCTGCACTCATAATCATAATACATCTTTGTAGCTTGGTGTAAATCACAGGTTTCTGTGACCTTAGGCAACAGGCAAAAGATTGGATTAGCACTGGCTTTCTCAACCTCAACACTATTGACATTTTGGACCGGGTAATCCTGTGGGGGGGCGGTCTTATGCTTTGTAGCATATTTAGAAGCATTCCTAGTTTCTACCGGCTAGATGCTGGTAGCCACTCCCCCCCACCCGGTTGTGAGAACCAAAAGTGTCTCCAGACATCACCAAATGTCCCCTGGAGAGGGGAGGAGCAAATGGTTGCCAATTGAAAACCACTGGACTAGATGATCTTCGAGGTCCCTCCCATCTCCAACAGTCTGAGACTCTGGGATCAGAGGACAGATCATTTGGTGGGAGGAAAGGGTAAAGAAATGTGAGGGAGCAGTGAGCTGGGAGAATTCCCTCCATCCATGTGACACAGAACTGGTCCAGGACAAAGACTGTGTGGGGAATGGCCTCTCTTGAATGGAGTCTCCTTCCACTGATAACTCTCATCCTCATTGCAGCATCTGTACCTAAGAAGGCAGCTCTTGAGAATATTAAGCCAGGACCAGATGCAGAGAGAGCAATGGAATGCAGCAAAGGCCTTCCCCAGGAGCCAGGCGGCCAACTGGAGAAGAAAACCTCAGAACACTCCCTAGGCTCTCGACATTCAAGTGAATTAGAGAAGAAGTTGGATGCAGAGAAGGCGGTGGAGGAGGGTGGAGAGACTGGCCAGGTGGAATCCAGCACTCTGCAGGAGAGCCCTGGGGCCAGAGCGGAAGCAGTGTTTCTCCATGAGATGGTAAGGTGGACTCACTGCCTGGTCCAGCCAGTAGGCTCCTCTTTTTTCCAGGGGCTCTTGGTACAGTTTAAAGTTTTTTGTTGCTGTTCTTTGTTTGAAGAACCAGTTTCTGCCAAAGGGACTTTACGGCACAGCCTTCTAATCAGGTCTGGGATTTTTTTGCAGTGAACTTGTCAGGGATCCTATGGTGATACAAAGTAACCATCCAGCTCAGATTCCCTAGGACCGACTCAACTCTAAATATTTCTGACCTGAAGTCACCATAAACCAGTAACATGTCCTGGGAATGTAATGACATTCAATCCCGGAAGCAGCACAAAACCTGCTTCTCGTGTCCTGGTCCCAATCGTGATGACGATTCATGGGGGCCAGCTCTGTTCTTCCAGACATCCTGGATGGACAGTTGTCTATGTTTATTTGTAAAAATCTTCTGTAAGATTTTCAGGATCTATTCCCTCCTCCTATGGCCCTGGAGAACTTAAAACATGATGCCAGAGCGTACTAAACCTTTTCCACTTTTTAGAGGTGGGATTTTCCAACGTCTTTTGCGGGGGAGATACTCTTGCTCAAGATGAAGTTGTGAGGAGGTTTTCCAGGGACATCCAGGGAGGAGTCTTGCATTTGAGAAATAGCTCTGTGACCTGGAGGAGTGTGCCAAAGGGGAAAAGAAAACACTTTGCCTTTCAACTTGCTTCCATGAACTTGGTTTCTGGGACACGCACAAAAGGCCTGTGGACTGGGAGTTAGGGCAGTGCAGGCACACCACAGTGGCCTCCGGAGGGCTGAATAAGGGTTCCTGTAAGGTGTGTTTGTATTTATAGAAGGAGAAGGTTGCAAAGAGTATTATGGGGATTGAATGTGGGGAGGGATCAAGTATGAATGACATTGCTTTGAGAAGCAGATAAAGTTAATGCTAGAAGGAGAACCAGGCTGGATTCATGGAAACAAGTAAAAGTGGCAATTCATTCATTCATTTAAAAACATGTATGAAACCCCTATTTTGTGTCAGACACTCTGCAGAGCGCTGGGATCACTGCAGTGTACAAGACGGTCACCATCACTGTCTTCTTGGAGCTGACAGCTTAGTAGGTGAAAGGTCATTAACCAAGTCTTTTCTAGGGTGATATGGAAGTATGAGTTCTGTGGGAGCATATAACAGGGGGATGCAACCTAGTCAGAGGGAGGAGGGGGGGTCACAAGGGTCAGGGAAGGCTTCTCTGAAGAACAGATATTTAGATTGAGAACTTAGCTAGGAGAAAGGGGTAGGGAGCAGAGTAGGAAGGGAGAGACTCTCAGGCAGAAAGCGTAAGATGTGCCATGAATTTGAAATGGGAAAGAGCACGAAACATTCAAGGAAGAAGAACAAGGCTGGAGAACGGGAACGTGGACTAGAGAAAGTGAGGCTCAGAGCAAAGCAGGAGCCACGTCAGGCAGGGTTGTTTGGAAGGGATTTGGAGCTTAACCTAAGGGCTATGGAAACTCTCCTGATTTGCTCAGAATTTTATCTTTTAAAGGTCACTCTATTCTGTGAGGAGAATGGCTTGGAGAAGGGCAAGACAGGAGGCAGGGATGGCAATTAGAAGGCTAGTCTGTGGCAGACCAGGTGAGAAAAGATGGTGGCTTAGACTAGAGTGGGGGAACCGGGGATAGAAATGGAAGGCTTTCAGAGCTATTTGGAAGGTCAAGTGAATAGGACTTGGTGAAGGATTGGATAAGGAGTGAGGGAGAAGGAAGAATCAAGGACAACCCATGAGTTTCTGATCTGAGCGAAACATGCACTATGGTCCACTTAACTGAAGTGGCAGACTGGGGGTGGAGGGGAGTTTAGATGTTCATTTATTTATTTAAATGTATTGTTTCTTAGTAAGAGATCGATAATGTAGGAGCTGCAGAGAGTAAAGAGATGCCTCTGCCCTGAAGGAGGGCACAGTCTAGTAGGCAAAATAGAAATGTACACAGATAAATGCAGTATAGTAGAATTAGATCTCAAAAACACCCCTGCCTTCTGACCAAGTAATCCTACTCCTGGAAACTTATCAGAAGGAAATAAAAGAAAACAATGAATCCACTTAAATTCACAGACCCCTTATTGAGCAATTACTCACAATATACCAGGCATCATTTGGCCTTGAGGAATCAAAGATGGATGAACACAATTCCTGATCGAGGAACTCACAGTCCATTGGGAAAGATAAGACAAGCATCCAATTAACTGTAATGTGAAATGACATGTGATCAGAGCCAGGGGAGAAGTGATGTCAGGTGGCATGTAAGACTTGCCAGAAGGGCCGTCCGCCCCTCAGGAGAGAAATGCCTCCCCAAACTGCTTCTCCTCGGGACAGAATTAGGCCTTGAGATAAGAAACAAAAGGAACTGAAATTTGCTTCCCTGGCCCTGACCAGGCCTCCCTTCATCCCTTTCCTTTCTGCAGCTGTGGGCTTTGTGTAGGGAAAGGGAGGAGCCAAGGAGGACAAAGAGAAGCTGGACTTGAGGGGAGGCCAGGACAAAAAATAAGATGGAGCAGGAGGCACCCATCACAGTTAACAGTGGTTATCTGTGGGTAGTAGGAATATATCATTTTGCTGTTTTTCATCCTTCTTTTAATATGTATCAAATCTTTTTTTCCATGTGGAATATGTATTTCTTTGGTAATAAGAGGGGAAGGCTATTTTTATTTATTTGGAAAGCAGGTGTCAGGACAAGAGTTAACATTTCATTCCACTGGGAGACTCTCATTCTTGTGAGCCATCGGGTCAACCTGAGGTTATATGAGATCAGAGGTTGGTTTGTTTTATTAGGCAACAGTGCACAGGGATTAAGTGCTTATGTTCTGGGGCAGACTGAGCTGGAATTCAATCTTGGTCTGCTGCTGTGTGGCTTTGGTAAAATGTTTAATCTATTTGAACGCGGTTCCCCTCATCTCTAAAATGGGAGTAATTACAGTAGTATTTATCTTTTACGGTTCTTGGGGAAATTAAGAAAATACAGTTAATGATGTCATGGCACACGGTAAGCATGAATAAACATCCACAGTTATTACTAACGCTGTATCCTTTGTGTGCTGAGGTTAGCGCCCCCAGCTAACTGGGGCTCCTAGCCCCAGTGCTAGGAGCCCCTAGCACTGCTCCAGTCCCTAGACTCTCCCTGGGAAACAGTGCGGATGTCCGCACCGAGAGAGTCTTTGGTTCTAAGTAATCAGTTTCCTGATGTTTTTCAGGATGAAGATGATCTAGCCAACGCCCTGATCTGGCCTGAGATTCAACAAGAGCTGAAAATTATTGAATCTGAGGAGGAACTCTCCTCCTTGCCACCACCTGCTCTAAAGACCGGCACGACTCAGCCTACTCTTGAGTCTAGTCCAGGGCCTTTTGCTTCCCCAGAGCCTCCTGGGAGCCTGCCTTGTGGCTCCACCCCAGCTCCAGTTTCCGCCCCTCTGGAGGAATGGACTAAGGATCCAACCAATCAGAGCACACAGGGCACTTCCGCAGCAGCCAATAGAGAAAAGTCAGAGACAACCAGCATCCTCCATAGATCCGAGCCTGAAAAGGGCCAGCGCCCAGACCCGGCCAGCCTGACTCCTCTGGAAATGGTTCCATTTGAGAACTCTTCTCCACAAGCAACAGTGGAGGTGGGGGGCCCAGGGAATCTGTCTCCTCTGCTCCTGCCTGCTCCTCCTCCAACTCCTTTGGAGGAGGCGCCTCCAGTCCAGCTATTGAAGGGTGGCCCTGAGAGAGAAGACTCATCTGGGAACTTAAGAACAAATCCATATATAGATCAGCTGAAGTCCAAAGGTAGCCCTGGGATCCCCAGTCTTTGTCAGGGAGAGGAGGCCTCTTCAGAACAAAGTGAAAAGCAAAATTCAAAGAATGCTGCTCCTGAGGGCAAAGGCTCTAGCTTTCCAAGCCCAACCAGGGAGGTTGAGATTTTCCCACAAGGAGAGGAGGATGTAGCCCACTTAGTACAGGAGCCTTCAGACTGTGATGAAGATGACACTGTGACAGATATTGCCCAGCATGGCCTGGAGATGGTGGAGCCCTGGGAGGAGCCCCAGTGGGTGACAAGTCCCCTGCACTCACCCACCCTTAAAGATGTACAAGAGGCCCAGATGCAGGGCCCCCAGGGCCACCGATTGGAGAAGAGGCTTTCCCACAGGCCCAGCCTTCGCCAGAGCCATTCTCTAGATGGCAAAACCATGGTTAAGAGCCAGTGGACTCTTGAGGGTTCC